>NW_024582091.1:7974724-8520007 GCF_017639235.1 Corvus kubaryi
TTTTCTTTTCTTTTCTTTTCTTTTCTTTTCTTCTTTTCTTTTCTTTTTCTTTTTCTTTTCTTTTCTTTTTTCTTTTCTTTTTTCTTTTCTTTTCTTTCCTTTTCTTTTTTCTTTTTTCTTTTTCTCTCTCCTTCTCTTCTCTTCTCTTCTCTTCTCTTCTCTTCTCTTCTCATCTCTTTCTCTCTCTCTCTCTCTTCCTTTCTCTCTTTTTATTCTCTTTCTCTCTTTCTCTTCCTTTTTAACACACTTGATTCCCTAATGATGCATGATAAAAAGGATGAAGAATAAGGGAAAGCAATACCTGGTTTTCATCTCTAAACTGCTGTTGAAGAACACCTGCATATATTGTATTAGAGTGCTCCAGGGTTTTGAAACTTAGAAGTTTCTGGAGCATTTTTCTTGTATTAATAGCATAAAGAGCTCATAAAGCATACTTTAGCAACATTATATCAGGGTAAGCTACTTTAAAGAAAAATACACTACTTTTTAATTTGTTTATTTATTTACAATAGGTAGCAATTTCTTTATGGAAAGTCTATAACATGTTATAACTTGTATTCTCTAGCAGCAAACAATATTTGGTATGCTTTGTGCATTGTCTCCAGGCTCATTTCTTTTTTATTTCTCATTGTAGCACACAGAGTTATAATTCAGAGACAATATGTAGTAAGGTGGCATATGACCAGATAAATTAGGTATCTGGAAAAGATATCATGCCAAACTATCCTTTAGCACAAAGTTGTACCTTGAAATAATGTCCAAGTCTTTAAAAAGCTTTTCTGTTACTGTCAGTGAGAGTACATCTGAAGGCAAGGCCTGCTCTTAGCAGTGCTTGACGCCTTGCAGGATGAAGCTTTACTGAATATTTCATCAATGATAGGAGCTCT
Source organism: Corvus kubaryi (assembly GCF_017639235.1). NCBI lineage: Eukaryota > Metazoa > Chordata > Aves > Passeriformes > Corvidae > Corvus > Corvus kubaryi. The sequence goes on from NW_024582091.1 coordinate 7,975,612, forward strand.
TTTTCATATGGTATGAGATTTAATACCTGTTTCTAATGATCGCTCAGTCCATCTATCTGACCAAAGCATTTCTGCAATTGTGGCTCTGGAATGTGATTGCTTCTTTTTATTGTCATCATATATCTTGCCATAAGTCACTGCATGCCAATTAAAGTGTTCTTTTCAGAGGGTTTTTTTGGAATCATATTTTATAATCTATTATTTTTGGTCAATCAATAACCACATCTTCAAGTATTTTGTTCAAAAGATAAAAAATATTTTAACTTCTACATTTTTGCTTCATTGAGAAAAGGTTACATAGATAAATATAGATTCCTAATTGTGTCATTTTAAAAGGAGTGGGAAGGTTGACACAGGGAAATGAAGGCAAGGAGTGTTGTTGCCGTAAAAGATTCCATGTAAGTAGTACTTATTTCTACTTTCAGGACATTTAAAGAATCCAGGGCTCAATATGATTGATTCAAACTGTGCTCCTGAAAATAACAAAAGATACCCCACAGTCAGTCAGAAATATTGACTATTAGAGTTTACTGAATAGTGGCTCAAGCTTTGTCTGCTTAAAAGCCCTGTTCATTTTGTTAAGCTCTCCTAGTATGATACTATTCCTTATAGAAAAGTAACCTTTAAACTACATAATACCTTTCAAATTTTGTGCAGAACTCTCGTTGACTTGAAAGGGAGTTCTGCGTGCAGTTGAATGTAGTTCACAAACATGGCAGGAGACGGTTATCTGGGGCTTCTTAGTGAAGTTTCCCTAATTCAGGTAACCATTTGGGGATTTATATAGAGATGCAGAGGTGAATGACAAGCAAAACATACTCAAATACTTTTTGATTTGTTTTGTGTTTTTAAATGAAAAATAATATTCTCTAAAAAAACCTACTGCTCAAAAATAAGACTATATCATAATTTTCATAGGGTGTAATTAATCATTTTTTCCTTTGCTGAGCTTCTTTGTGACCAATACAAATGGAATTGTCACAGAATGCCATGGTTTTATTGCAATTGAAAACAAATAATGAGGCTGAGTTTCATTATTGCAAAATCAAGATTATTAACTTTGTTTATCTGAATTTAGCATGACAAAAAATGCAGCATGATGATTCAAAAATATCAGTTTGTGAACCCTAAAAATGTATGATGGCCCAAAAATATCAGTTTGTCAAACCTAAAGATACATCTCCCCAGACATATACTTTGCATTTTATTTGCATTATTTGCATTATTTATTCATTTCTAACATCTTTTTGCTTTATTATGACAAGATTTATTTTAAACATTAAATTCTTACATATAGGTAACATTCTTACCTGTAATTCTTGCATATATTTCTTTGTGGTTTCAAATTCACATCAGAACATACGGTATAACACCGATGAGAGCATTACTGCAGTTTGTTTTTCTATTTTCTTATGAAATAAAAATATTTGCAGAAAAAAATCCTAAGAAAAAGATCCCCTTTATTTTCCTTTTCAATTGTCAAACAAGGTCATTACATTTCTAAAGAAAAGATAGACTCTACATATCAGCATAACTGCACTACAATTCTTCTACCTCAGACTTAAAAGTCCAAAATATTACTTTCATATATTTGATGTTAAAGTAACTTGGCAGTTATTTGTGCAACACCAATCTTTTTACTGGGGGAGCAGAAAAAGTAACAGAGAAGGCCTTGAGTCATTGCATGGTGATTAATTGATTCCTAGTGCAGTCACGAATCCTGTTAAATTCAGTGAAAACTTTGCTTTAATATAAGAAATCCTATAATACACTACCATAATTTGAGAAATTTGGCCATAAAAGTAGTAAATACCAAAAAGCTTGATATCCAGATAATATGTTTTTGTCTTTAATATATTGCTTGAGTCCTACGTGTTCTGTAAAATGAGAATAATATTTCATGTGATTTGCAGTTTATGATAACAAATGAAACACTTGAACTATAGGGATGAATGTCCCAAGAGAAACAGTATAAAGTGATTAATTCTGTGCATATGCTAGTGTTTCTTGCTTTGGCACCAAATTTCCCTAAAATTTTAGAGGCCAAGTTAAATAATTCTCAATTAAGCATTTATGTTCCTTATAACATTGGTAGAGGGAACTTGACTTCACAGAATGGTTGAGAGAGTGGTAGGATAATACCAGTTTTTTTATTTTCTGCCTCATTTTTAGTTGTTTTGTTGGTAATTCTGTTTTTTCCTTTTTAATATATTATATGGCTTTTTGTGGTATGCAGCATCACAGTTTACAAAAAGCATATTAAATAAATGTGCCTCTGTCTTCTATTTTACTACTCCATTTTATTGTAGAGGCACAGCTGGGGTTTGAATGACTGAAATTGTAAAGGATTTTAATGTAATGCATTGCTCTGTAAAATAATTCAATTTACCAGACATAACTTCCTTATTTTTTAATTTAGTCTTTCTGTAAAGAACGTCTTCTTAATGGAAAGGCAAAGCCAAATTATACTTTGTTATCATTCATAAATCATACTTTCTTTTCATGCCTAATTAAATATGAAGTGTCACTAGAATATTGTAAAAAGCTTATTTCTTCCTACTTATAAATTTTCTTCCTTTCCGTTATTGTTGTGGATAGGTAGAACCTTACAAAATGAAGGCCTTGTTACCCCTGTAAAATCATGGTTCACTTCTGTTACTTCAGCTAAGTAGAAAAGGATTCTGGGTCATTAATGACTCAGCTGCAATAGAGGTAGAAAACAAGTTACGTAACCATAGAAAACAAGTTATATAACCATCACATGTTCACATCGTGGTTTATGGTGGTTGGTTGAATTATGGTTGTTGTGTTTTAATGGAATGTTACTGATAAAGGCCTAATTGCTTACAAAAGGCCTGGTTTTTGGAATAAACAAGCTCCTTTTTGCACCTGTCTGAGGACCCTGTGTTGCTTCTTACACCAACAAGTTGTCATTAAAATATTTTTATTATTTATATTTTTTCAAGGCAACAACTTAATATAACTTTTGCAACATAATCTGATTATTGAAAATTTTTTTTCTTGTCTCTCTTTGTACACTGGGTCACACTTTTCCAGCTTGGAGATTGGAAATCAACTCTTTAACTGTTCCTGGGTTTTGTTTGTTTCACTTTTTTAAAGTTTTTTTTCTCTATTTCTCAGAGTATCAATGTTAAGTTGCTTGACATTTTCATAACAAACTTGTTGGCTCATTAAAAACATAAGCTTTCAACTGGCTGTGGAGATCCTCTCCATCCCTTGGTATAACCTGTTTTCTCTCATCCATGTGGCCATGAAGGATATTCCCAGGGGAGACTCAGACAATATCAGCAGTAAGCACAGAATTGAGGGACCTAGAGTGAAAGGCAGGGGAGCCCAAGTGATGGTGGATTTGGCCCCAGTGATGAAATGGAAAAACTTGAGCAACATTGGATGCATCTTGTAAGTCAGTTCCTGGCTATGCAGACATTGCTGCTGGAAGGACTGTGGCTTAATCACAAGACCATCGCCGAGTAGCGAAAACATCTAAAGAGAGACAGGACCTAGATGACAAGCAGGGCCATAATCCAGCTAATTAGTCAAAAACTTAGGAGAGTTTTGTAATAGGTTTGGAGAAAAATGGTGAATAAATACTGAAGAGTAGTTAGTATACCAGATGCAGTGAGAAATGGTATGATGTAGATGGCTGTCACATTTCTAAGAAATTGGTGTAAATGGACACTCATCCTTCAAGCTTGCTTGCAAATGTACAGTATGGAAAAAAGCCCAGGTGGAATTAGAGCTCTGTGTGTGTTTGTTCAGTGCATTCCTCCCTTTGGGAACAGAGAGAAACAGTAGGGTAGATCATTAACAAATGTGTTGATGTGGATATATTTAAACTTTTGAGAAAGAACAGGCAGAGAAGGTGAAGAGTTGTTCCATTCCATGTATGGGTACAGCGTCAGAGCATTTTCCCTTTCCAAGGGCTCTGTGGCAGTTGAGAACAAATACTTTACTTATAGCTGCCTATCTCTTTTTAAAAGTACTCAAGTTTTAGAGTAGTAATTTAGATTAGATATTAGGAAGAAATTTTTTACTGTGAGGGTGGTAAGGCACTGGGACAGGTTGTCAAGAGAAGTTGTGCATGTCCCATCCTTGGAAGTGTTTGATGCCAAGTTGGATGGGGCTTTGAGCAACCTGATCTAGTAGAATGTCTTCCTGCCAATGGAAGAGGGTGGAATTAAATGATCTTTAACGTCACTTCCAACCCAAACCATTCTATCAATAATGATGCTATTGGGGGTGTCTTCATAGCCCACCAATGGCAAATAACCTGAATGACAATGACTGATAAGAATGTGAATTTAAATTTTAGGTCTGTATGTGTTTACCCAGAACCAGTCAGGTTACAGACGAAGATGACCATTGTCTGGTTTCACCAGTAACACTCTGTGAAAAAGTAGGACCCAAAAGTTTTTGAAATTACACAGAATAAAATAAGCATATTTGGCAGAATATTAGAACACATAAATTTAAGATTTCTTTACTCCATAAAATTTTTAATATAATAGCAATTTTTCAGTGAATGCAAAAATTTGATTCTGATCAAACCAATTGGAACAGTCTTTCAAATATTGCTTTCTTAAACAAGTATTAACATTTGACTATATGTCCTTTCATCAGAAATTCTGTCAGATCTAGTAATCCAAACAAAATTTTTTACTCAACCTAATAAGTGTTTAGACTAATGCAATGCATTTTACAACTATTTTTAGCCCATTTACAGTGAGAGATATCATGGACATGGAGCCACATATGGTCTCAGTAAAAAAAAAAAGTTATCAGAAAACAGCTGTACTGTTTCAATGGAGGGAAGAAGATCTGAGTTTTGATGCTTTTCACATCTTACAACACCAAGAAGAATGCTATTTGGTGTTGGTGGTTTAATGATGGAGGCACCTGTTCACTTTCAGCTGCTGTGGATAGATAAAGCCCCGTAACTCATTCTTCATGAACAGTAACACAGAACATCTATCAGATGGTAATGACTTTCAGTCACAACTAACATGGAATTAATTTAAACCAGAAGCCTTGTAGAAAAATCATGTACATTATCAATCAGGAAGCCCATTAAACTAAACTAAGGTCATATAAGAAGAGAGTGGCAGATTCAAGCACCAAGGTTCCTCTAAAAATTGGATGGTATTGATCAACATTGAATAAAGGACCAGAATACCAGCACATATCTTGCTTTTAAACAGTAAAAAAAGTAAAAATTTTACATTTCGGTGTCCTTAATTTGGTGACATTAGGAACAATATATTAATGTTTTATTAAGGAGTGACATAAATTACTTTTTTAAGAAACAAGACAACATATGTACTTTTTTTTTTTTAGTCATAAGTATGTGGGCTACTCATTTTCTGATAGAATATAAAACCAAAGAGAAATCAGGGTGCAGACAACTTCATGTCACTCTGTATATTTTCTACATTGAGAAATTAATAGAAGTACTTAAAGGCTGTGAATTGTAGGATATGATTTTAGATACTAGATCTGTAAAATATGTAGGTTATCTTCAGTTGAAAGAGCAGTCTGTAATCTTCCTATCAATGTTGCATCCACACCCACAAGAGGGAAGTTCAAACCTCCGTGGATAACATTTGGAGCTCTTATTAAAGAAGTAACAAAGGTTGAAAAGTTAAGGAAGTAAATCCAAATATTTCTTAACTGAGTAGGTACCACTACTCAGAAATAATAATGAAAGAAAAGACAAGACACTCATATATGTAACTAAGAATGTACTAAAAGCTATCAGGATGGGAAAAAAAGCATCAAGTGACATAAAATAAAATATAAAGAGTACTGAGACCATTATGAAGTAAAGCCAAGCAATTTATAAAAGCTAAAAGTGGCACGAGAGGATTTCCCAGGAAAAGAGAAAAATAGTAAAAGATTTTTCATATATAATATTTTTGACAGGGAAATACAGTCAGCATGCAAATCGTGGGAATCCTAATCAGGATGCCTGGAGAGCCCTCAGAATCCTTTCCAATACAGATATTTATCCTCCCAGAGGAGTCCATTCTGTCATAGAGAACTCTTCTTTGCTTTTAATTTGACTTCCTTTTCCCTGTTCAATAAATATCTCTTGGAATTCTTATTTCTCATTTTGCTCATCACAGACACGTACATAACAATATTTTCAATGCACAAGGAAATTAATAAACAGGAACAAGTCATGTTATCTCCTCTTAAAGTAAGAATAAAATAAATCTCCTATGTCTAGAGTATCCTTCTATAATGGATTTAGGATGAAGATGACAGAAAATTTTCAAGAGATCAAAGACAACAAATTGATTCTTTAAATGTGATAATAAATATAATATTGAGCACATAAGTAGGATATTTCTCCTATAATTGCAATTCAGAGCTCCAATGAACAACCAAGGGTTGTGATAACAATCAAAATGTAGAGATGCTACAATTATTAGATGAATTATTACGATATTTTGTATTCATGTCCATCCAGATTTAAGACATATAAGTTTTTATTTGCTTTATTTTGAATCTTAAATGTAAAGAATCAAAATAATATCCTGTTTGCATATTTGTAATAACAATATTGAATCCCTGCCCAACTGAAAAGTGCCAATAAAAATTACAGGTCATGTAAGAGAAAGAAAAACAAAAGTAAATCACATGAAAATATTTATTCCAATGCTTGTTATCTGGATACTATAAAGTTTTTAATTATTAAAAAAGTGGGGGTGATACAGAGACACGAAACAGCTTCAGGGGCCAGTTTATGAAAGTCATTTCATGAAGAAGGAAGGTTCTTGTAGAAGATATGATAATGATAGTAGGTGATGAGGACAGGCAAGAAAGGAGTCAAATATAGCTTTGCTAGCATAGCAAGACTGGAGTGGGGTAATGTAAAAGCTATAAAGGTCCTTTACATCAGGACCACTATTTAAACCTGAAGTAGACAGGTGATTTCTTCAGAACAAGTTCATTAACACAGCTGTTTTGCTGCAGAGTGTGTGCATGTGTGCATGAGTGTATTTGTCTCAGTTAACAACTTCCTTTGGCATGGCACAAAGATATAGAGCAGTAGAAAAAGAGGTCACAAGGATTCCTTAAAGAACTTAGATTTTATAGCTATTGTTCTGGTTTGGAAGCATTTACCAGTATAAAAGACTGATACATATAATCAGTTTAATTGGATTTCAAAACTAAAATAAAACTAAATTCTACTAGCAAGACTAGGAACATAAGAGTCAGGATGAAGGGAAAAATATATTTTGTACTCTTATAACTATCTGGGAATTCTAGCTGTTTAAAAATGTTGGCTCTTAGTCCTAAGTCTGTGAACTAATTCCTTCCCAGTGACTTACTTTGAATATTATTTAATCCATTAATATACTGTCAGGACCTTTTATAGTTTCTCTTATTCTGTTGTGTATAAGATATCTTTAAAAATAATGATAGCGTATTTGATAGCACGAGAACCATGGGCTACTAGGCTTGATTATTGTACACTCAATATCGAAGCTATTTTTCTTCCTTTTTTTCAACCATTTCCCTTTTTTTCCTTTCTTTCACACCTTCTTAGAGACAAAATTCATACTAGGGTGGGATTGAAGATAGAAATTTGTCATTGGACTTTAACAATCCTAAATCTTTAGATATTATTACATGTAATTTAAAATGTTAACTAGGCAGTACGGCATTAAAGTAATCCAAATATGCTAAGGTAAGAAACCATTTTAGAAAGAAATTAGATGTTCAAATGCAATGTCTTGCCAAAATTATGTTTGGCTAGAGTGGAAATCACTTTGTTGTGAAGCTGTGAAACATTATGATTTTATAAGGCTAGAGCATGGTGTAAGACAGACAGGTATGACATAAGACATACATACATCCAATATCATCAGCCTTGCAGCCACTCTTTCACAGAGGTGCAAAACATGTTTAAATGATAATTAAGACTGGAACCAGCATATGTCTGTTAACATGTGAGTTAGCATGTGTCTGTGCACTATTTAACTATTCTTTAAAAAATACCTTATATAAATATGCAGGAGTCATTTTATTTCCCAGAAAATTTAGGCCTTTCCCTTGTCTTTCAGAAAAAAGCTCTCATTTCTGTTATATTTCTAACTTGTAAGAGTATGTATGGTATATATATCTTACTTGGTCCAGTTTGGATTTCTTTTCTTTTTTCTTCCCTTGACACATGTTATATTGAATGGAAGTTAAAAATTCTTTATTATGAAGCTTGAAAAAAAAAAAGTCCACTTGTTCTGGATCATGTGATCTTCCTGAATCATGTGATTTTTTGGTATTTATACAGATCCTTCTCCTCTTCTCTCTCTTCTAGTTCCTGACCCTACCCCTTCTCCTTCCTCCCCTCTCCTCTTTCTTGATTATGCACACTTGTGGTAACATATGAGACAAGTCTTGCTTACTTTAGAAGCATTAAGATGCAATGTGCAAAGTTGAAGCTGGCATTCTCGGAGCATGAGTCATTTTCTGTAAGGGGTTCCATCTACCACCATGACATATGTTTTTAAAGACATCTTCATGTCGGTGTGATCTAATCCTTTTCAGAGATATAACACTTTTATCTCTTTCATTCTGGTGGCTGATATAAAATAGATAAGAAGACAATTAAAAGTGAGTAATGAGTTGATGTTCTTTTTAAGCAATTTCAGCATTTAGCACTAAACACCTCTAAAACACTACTAGAAGGAATTATTGTAGGGAGAGGTTTTTTTTGTTTGTTTGTTTTTTAAATATTGTTTTCCCTTTCTTTATAAGAACAGCACAATGTCTTACATTTAATTAACTGGAGTTTTCCCATATTGTTTTTATCCACATACATTGACATAAAATTGGCATTCCAGAAAAAAAATACTGTAACAAGTCTGTTCAACAGATAGCTACAATTAACAGTATGTCTAATGCTTTACTGAATTAATTGCTCCTTCTCAAAGTCTGTGAACAGCTAGCGTACAATTGTCCTACTATGGCATTTGCACAATTAAGCGATTTATTTGAGAACCCTTGCAAGGTGAGAAACACTAAGTGCAACAATAAAATCCTCTAAAAACCAGCTTGTAGGTCTTCGTGACTCAGGACCTGCTTGTCTTTTCTACATGTGGAGTCACATTAGGGAAGGAACTTGCTGTTTAATTTATTTAGGGAAAATTGCTCTTGGGACAATAGGAAGGTAAAATTTAATGTTGATAACTTGTATGCATCCATGCACAGTAGCATTATGCATGACAATAAGATTAATATGAGCTGACTTCTGTAAGATGGAAGACTAAGAGAAACTTAATTCAGAGGGAATACTGGAAGAGGTCTCTGTAAATATCACTCATTATTTTCGTGCTAGTCTTCACAAAGGCTGCAGGAAAACAAATGACCTCTTATTTACACTATCAAAATCTGCAGATACATAAGCAGCATCATTGCTCTATTTTCTGCTTTTGCAGGAAGCTTAGCCATGTATTCTCCACCAGTGCCTCAATATTTCTTATTTTTGAAGGAAAAAGATGTCTATTACCCCCTAATATAGTCCTTAGCAGGGATGACTAACTCAGGACCCTGAGCAAGACTCAGGTGTGGTTCATAAATTGGATATGGGGATGCTGTTGCTTTGGATTAGGAAGTAAATAATTTATAATAACTAATTTGAGAGACACTGACAGCCAATTTCAATATTGTTGGATTTGTTTTTCTAAAGTAATTTACAAATCATATTCATCTTCTCTTGCCTGTTTGGAAGCAGTTGATTAAAATTTTTCAATATTTGGATTTTGAATTCAGTTCATAATTTATAATTAAATATATAGGCAACATAGTATTTCTGTGTCCTCACAGATGGGGGCAAAAAGTTTGGAAGCAAAAGTGAAGGAAGGCAGTGCTGGAGCTGTGAAGGGTTTAAGATCGTTGAGAAAAACATTGCAGAGGCGAGAATTCAGAAAAAGGCCCAGGTGAAAAGTGCTTTTCTATCTCTGCTCTTTCCTTATTAAAATTTCTTGTAAAGATTCACTGTTTCTGTGATAGACACAAAATAAGATTTTTATATTTATGACACATGAAGCCTGTGGGATTTAGGGCATATTGTCTGCATTTTCTGTATCTACTAATAATTTTGTAAGCTCTTTGGAAAAGATTTCTTTTGTGTCTGTTGCTAGATAATCAGAAATAGAAACAAAAGGTTTGATATACACAGTATAATAGTCAAGATTTCCTTCCAATTGTAATCAACTATATAATGTGAAAGGTAGCAGGGAGCTGGAGTTCGCTGAACTATTGTAGCTCATAGTATTCAACTGTATTTCTTGTCAATGTAGGTAATGGCTGAGAATTAGTGAGAGGTTGCCATCAAGGAGATAGATAGGTATCTAAAAGAGGATTTCACAACCCTGCTGGCTGCCTCAGTTAGAGTAGAAAATTAAAAGGAACAAATAAGGCATATGTTCTACCTCTTTTCATTTCCAAGCATTTAAATCCAGGCCAACTGGAAATTTCTTCCTTCACTCAGCTGTAAGACATCTCAACTATAAGACAGATAAAATGACTATGCAAGCCTAAGTTCTTAATATCCCAGATAGGTTTTAATTGAAGAGATTTTGACAAGTGCATAAAAATGTAATCAAGTACGTGGCCATGTACTCAACTGAGTTTGTATGAGGCTCAGTCAAGGCATGGTCTTACAAGCTGTAGACAGTGTACTGAAAGTAGAATATCTTCTAGGGGTACCTTGGACAAGGACTTTTAATGGTGTTACCAGATGAAAAATTGTCTAGACCTGGTGAACTAACAAAATGCTTATTCTTCAAAGCCCACTGGCCCATGGAACTGCCCAATGCCCATTGTGTAAGAAGGAGAACTAGAAGGCAACCAGCCCCAGTTTTCTGCCAACTTTACTGGGTCACAGTCAGTCAGCTATAACTTTGGGGTCTCTGACCACTAGAGATCACCAAAGAGACCCCCAGGACAAAAGAATGCATGCAAGGGGGGGGGGGGGGGAATGGGAGGGGGGCGTATGTTAATGATTTTGGAGAAATGATTACCATATGTATGTTTATTCTGGGACAATGAATGAATGTTTGTAAAACACAGTATATAAACAGAAACTTTCCTGTACTCAGCATGCACAATTTTTAGAGGAGATATCCCCTCGCACATCTGGCTAAATGCAGAATGTCTGCTTCTTAATGCTATGTTGATGTTAAGGAGTTTCTTTATTTTTGCTGAATTTTTGGTAAAAATATTGTAGAGGTGGGTGTGACTGGATCCATCTCCATCATAAGATAGGAAGGGAAAGCACTGCTGAAAAGTTTTCATTCTTTTAATGATTTTAAGAAAGACCATTAAACCATATGGCACCGGTGGTGAGACTGGAATCGCCTCATTAAAACTGAAAATCAGCAATATCAGAAACTTAGGTAGCTAAAACATTAGAGCAACTATGGGGAGAAACTATAAAGTTGTTTCATTTTGGTGTGATATGTGTCGAAGTCCTCCTCTCCACTAGCTTTGAAGTATCATTTTAGGTAGGAAAGTATATAATGGCTTAGAATAGCATTATATAGCACATACAGTTATTCTGTGAAATAAAAATGTATTATTTTCCTCTTTATTTTTTCTTCACCTATTGGAACAGGATTCCCAGGAAAGTGGTTGAGGCACCATCACATATTTAACAGACATGTAAATGTGACAAAAAAGGACATGGTTTAGCAGTGGACTTGACGGTGCTGGGTTGATAGTTGGATTCAAAGGTGTTTTCTGACCTAAACAGTTCTATGATTCTATTCTTCGCTGGGTATTTCTTCTCTATACACACTTTAGACTGGCTATCATTGTTTTATGGAAAATGGAAGATACATAGATGAAGTACTAAATGGAAGGTACATAGATGAAACATTATGACGTGTTCGCCTGCATTCAGATCATTATATTTCCTGCAATTGCTGTTTAAGTTTTTACAATCCAGGATCACAGATGTTTATGTATAGGCACGTCACATGAATCCAATAAACATTTCACCATTACAACAGAAAGAAATCATTGCTCAAGGCTGCATTTCCAATGGTCTGAGTCATCTATTTGCAAGCCAATATACATGTTTCACTTCCATACTGTTGAAAACAAAGGGAGAAATATTTCTAATTCTAAATGTGATCTGCATTATTTCGAAACACTAGCTTAACGAATCTACATGTATTAAAAATATGAGTACCTTTGTACCACAGTCTTTGGTCTTATCCCTTTCTTCCTTGCTACTGTTATAACTACTTTTTCCATTACATTAATCACAACCAGTTATCACTTTTAGGCAGATTTTGGATTATCTTCATTGTACTCTACATTTATTTGGTCCTTTTGATGGATAATTCAGCTGCACTATAACACTTGAAAGCTACGTTGTCCTCCTACCAAATAGACAGTAAGCAATTGGGGGTTTATTGCATGACATATTTGTTAATGAGGGGAAAAAAAATAAACATACTTTGTCCTTAATAACCACACAAAAAAAGTGTATCTAAAATACAACTGTCTGTGACATCTACTTATAATGGTAGTAATCACTTACTATTTTTTCTAATAATAATGATTGAATTAACTTTTGGTTCTATATTTCTAGTATCACCTTTTGTATTGTAAAATGTATTTTCTCATTTTGCCATCCATGTGAAAACAAGACTTGCCATTATAGTTACACATTAATGTATTCTCTTCTTTTTAATCTTCACTGGTGCTGAAGGCAGAAGGAGAATACATTAGGCAGAAGAGAGAGGGATTAAGATCACGTTTTGCAGTAATGAGGACTTAGATCAGCTTATATTTGGCTTGAAGTGGTATTTCTTTAGCCTACCTTTATTCTACCCATGGACTTTATATCACTTGCAGATTTATTTATTATTATAACCTTTTTTTTTTTCTTTCTAATTCATAGTCCCCCTAAAATTCTGCCACTAGTATATGGAAGGTATTGTATCCTAAGACAACTATAAAAAACATTATTTTGGTCTGAAATTGCTGGTAAATCTTTCTGTTTCCAACTTACTCTGATTTTCCTGTTAGTGTAGCTGATCAGAGACCCAGATATATCTCTCTCATTCATCTGAGGAAATGTAAATAAGTACTTCTGTTGAAGTCATCTGAAAGGTATGTTCTAATTGCAAGAGCTTATACGTGCAAAGAAAGAAGCTGAACATAAATTTAGGTTCAAAACTAGATAGTGTGTGTACAGCTGGCATTGGAGTTTGATAAGAGAGAATAAACTACAATATTTCTCATATGTTTCAGTTTATTCATTTTTAAGAACCTTGATTTACTGGAGAGGATATTTTTCAGCAAGCAATTTCTATTTTTACTTTAGTTTGATTGTGAGATACATCTTTTCCCACTCACTTTCTCCAGGACAGTATGATTAAAACCTAGCAAAATGATTTTTTAAGTTTTTTTCAGAATTAAATTCTGGTTGCACCAAAATGGCCATAAGTTTCAAAGATATCCACAACAGGTAATTATTAGGTCATATGCAATAAAATAAGGTCTTTTGCTGTGTTCAGTATAGGATAAAACACAATAAGTTGTAAAATTTCTGACAATATTTTGGGGAGTGAATTAAAAAAGGGAATTGGATCTAAGTTTGAGAGTTTGTTTTACTTTTTGCTTCATTAGCAGATTGATTGTGATTTTTAAAATTTTTACTTAGGTCGCCACTATCTTTCATGAACAGAATCTGGAAATATTTCATGCATCCTCACTGGCTTCCTCTATATTTTATTATTTATTAGTGAATGTCCCTTTTGATTCTTAAGTTGGTCTCTGGTTGTATTAAATTTGCCAGTGGTGGGCAGGGTATGAAAACTCCTCAGTAAAACTTTTTTTTTTTCTCTTTGTGCCCTTCATGCCACCTTGTGTCTTGACAAATGTCAAAATTTGTTTTCTGTGTCATTTTATGTTTGAGTAAGAAGATTGAGAATTCCAGACACTTTTACCCAGCTTACTTCTCTTGCCAATGAATGTTAGACAAAATGTTTCTTGCATGGTACACTATAGTTTTCAGAAGAGATTCTCACATCACCTCTCAACAGTTAAATGAATGTTTTAGAAATCAATAAACATTTGAAGAGAAATATTAAAATCAGCTTTACACCACTTTATGTAATACTCTGGTGGCTACAGTTGTAATATAGCTATTGTTAACACAGTCAAACACAGTATAACACATAATTTTAAACTGCTTGGAATTGCCTCTATCCTCATATGCTGAAGAAGCTTCTCAAATTCCCTTTGTGCCCTTCCAGAACTCCTTTCATCATGATGCTGTTGATATAACTATTTGATGAAGTGCTTTGAATTCCTAATGAGCAGATGTTAGCTCTATGGAAGTTACGTTATCCTCCTTGTTGGTTGGACACATAACTTCTAAGGTGAGGGATTGTTCAATAAATAATTAATGACAAGAAGCTTTCCTAGGTGGATGAGAGACAGATCCTATTTAAAATGATTTTGTCTCAGTGGTTTATCTGTCTAACTCCAGGGTTATTTTATCTCAAACTTGTATTAGTTCTGCTTCAATTAGCATTTTAGTCCCCAATGGGGCACTGCTGATTAATTAGTTATTGTTCAGTAACTTCATCTTCTGGTCTTGACTCCAGCCACTCAGTCTAGTGTGCATTGATCAGCCTCTGGATCTGTGGCATGTTCTTTTTAAGGCTGCTAAATGACTGACTGGTCTGAGTGAACCAGATATTGACCTTGACTTCAAGTCAGTAATGTATTTAAGCACATACCTATGTCTAAGAAGGAGAATAATGCAACACATTCAACTAAACTTTTTCTTTTTGCCTAAAGTTAGGCAGATACTTTAATACTAAATTGCAGTTGGAGCTTTAGCTGATTGACTTACTGGTGAAGTATCCCAGCTGGTTTGAGGAGTAAAAACACTGAAACTTGGACAATTTTTTTATATCTGTCCTATCTATCTTAAACTCTAAGTCGTATTAGATACCTCCTATGTAAATAAGAATGTACAAAAATCTTTGCCGTGGACAAATCACTCATAGGAGATTGTTCTTTCTAAAAATATGACATTTAATACTTTATCAAGGCCTCAACACAAAATTTTTTCAAAATAGTACTCGTATCCATTTCTCCCTATTGGTGGAAAAGGACTGGTTGAAACTATAAGGAGAGGAAACTAATTTTAGAGAGTCTACCTCTTAAATTTTCTTAAACCAAGAAAAGAAAAAAACAAGGTTTTGATCCCAGGAATATTAGACCTCATGTAATTTGTTTTTATGAACTACCTAGGGCCCATCCAATCCAATTATGGAAATGTGACTGAGGATCTCAGTTAGGAATCAGTGGTTCTCATTCCTTATACAAACAATGCATTTATACAACATAATTAGTAAGTGCTCTGAAAGGGTGACAGAATTTCAGGGGAAGATGTTTTCTCTGTATCTTCATTCATTGTCTTTAATAGTCATAAATATCTCTTTTATGTGCTTTTGTGTAGGTGGCATTTCCATAGCTTTGGAGAGAAGTTGTTGCCAATGCCCAGAAAACCAAAGTGAAGAAACCTGTATGCTGAGAAAGCAGTGTCTGAAAGTTTCCATAGTATTTGTAAGCTCAGAGGAGCTGCTGATTCTTCAGGAATGGATGGTCTTGGGAGACCAAGAGGCTTCTTCTACACGGTGGTTGCATGGTTGCACAACTCAGGCTGCATTTAAGAGGTCAGGGACTGCTTAAATGCAAATGAAGACTGTAGGGTTGTAAGTATGCATGGTGAAACAGACCTCTGAAGGCCTTTATAAACACCTGTATAGAAGACACTGGTATGCCAGCAACTCTTTGTCCTTGTGCCTACTGTTCAAAATCGAGTCCAAATTGAGACCTGGACGATAACTGTGAGATAACTGTGTGAGTACCTGTGTAAATGAACTTTGTGTGAATAAATAAGTGTATGTGTGTTTTTTGAATGTGTATGTGTTTTGTTAGCAATCATGTTATTAATAATTCTACTGATAAAAACAACTTAGTGTTTAAAAGCTTTCATAAGAAACACTGTGATCTGTGCCTTCCATCTGACTCAAAGGAGAGATGTACGTTATGGGAATTTTCCCAGCTTCAGTGTCATAGTTACATATTAGTTACCTAATACCTTAGTTACATATAGTTACCTACATTTAGGTAGTTTGGGTTTGGGACAATCGTTCATCCACATTTTTCTGATCTTTATAGCCCCTATTAATTTAAGAAAATACTTTGCACTTTGAAGTGTTAGTGGAATAATAATAATAAAAAAGTAATATTTTCATAATTGGGCTAGTGATGAATACCAGACATCTGTGCTATCTATCTAAAAGTCCAATTTAGCCTGAGTATTCCTTAGCAGAATGTGATATTTTTAAAATAAATCAAATTAAACCATGCTCTTCAAAGAAATTTTGATTATGTGTTTATCAAAATAGCTTTTTCATGAGCAAGAATATTTTGGAATGGAGCCTAAAGAGAGTAATTCATGTGTTAAGTTGGTTTTTTTACCCATGAAGTGGAAAATCCAGCAGGTATCATTGAAAATAAGAAAGCAAATATTGTTTTATTAACCTGTGAAAAATGTCCTAAACATTTGAAGTACTGTTCTTTTTGGAATTGCCTTCACTGAATTTTTTAAAAAGTCTTGAATTACAGAAGGGGAATGGAAACCTCATCCAGATGCAGTCCAGTTCCTGTCTAAATTTTGGTGAGTCCTTCAACACAGTGAATTTCTGAAGAGATGGATTCAGAGCCCAGTCCTGTACTAGTATCTTGAGCATTCTCCATTCTAATTTCTCCATCTTACTTTTTGTTTACACATTCCAAGTCAATTTTTGCTGCTAAAAACACAAACAAAAGTTCTTCCCCCACTTTTCATGTGATGTTCATAAAGGAAATAGTTATTAAAATCCAAGAATTCTCTCAAATCTTAAAAAAAGACTTACATGAAAGCATCCTAAAGGCTAGTTAGAAGATTATGTAAACAGACATAATGTTTGGTTTAAAATGATTAAAACTTTTCATACATATATATTTTATGAGAATAATTTAAACAATTTTGTTTTTAGACATTTGCTTTGATTTTCTCATTTTCAATATAGAATAAATTATATCAGAGATACACACAGCATATTTTAAAAAATCCCTAACTTGGGGTGTGATAGAACATTTGGTTTCACAGTTTAAGTTATAATACTGTAGTGCATACAATAGTTTTCCTTACTACAGAAAATGTAAATACTGTAGGTCTTTTTCATGTTATTATGGGTTTTTTTTTTCAATTAGGTAATCATAGTTGAAAACCTGACTAGCAATAAAGAGTTTCAAGTGAATGTTGCTGTGAGGAAAGCCAAGAAACAGCATTATAAATAAAAATCATGTTGATTTAAATCGGTGAAACTTAACCTGGAACTGCTGCAAGGCACTCTGGCATAAAACAGAAACCACCCAAGAGCCACAATATATGTTTTACTAGTCTAGTACACAAAAAAATATCTGTAAAAATATATTATAAAATAGAGGTTAAAACATTCATCCATTGAATTACATATAATTTGCTGTACTAACAGGATTATCTATGATAGGCTCAAACTGGTTTCTTACATTGTAAATCAGAAGTGAAACCACAGTGCTGTTAGATGAGGATGGTTAGTTGTACGGTTGGGCAATTGTCTGTTATCTTCAGTCTACAGAACATCTGCCAACAGAAATACTAAAATGGGCATTTGGAAACTTCCTTACATTGAGAAGCAAATTTCTGCTATATTGATGGTCAGATTCTTTAATGTTATAAACTGCATTTTAGTGAGAATTATCTAGTAAAAAATTTAGGGCATGTCTTGTAGGGCTTATCATTAGCATTGTGCACACCACTATGTTTTTAAATAATTGTTACATTGTTCTGTGATGTGATTACTTTCCAGAGAGCAACAAACCCCAAAAGATCAGTCTCTTAAATCACATGAATTCTTGAGACCATATTGACTTAGAATCTCCCCAAAGTGTTACCAAAGAAATATAATTTCTGACTACCTTTTCTTATCCTTGATAAATAAAAGGCTATTAGATTGAAAAAAAAAAATATTCAGGGGAGTTATCCAAGTTTCCTTGCCCATTGTAAAATAGCCACATATATTCATGAACCTTTCAGCTGCTGCAATTGCTCTGCTAAAACAATGGGCATAGGTTTTCTGGCTTTAGCTGTTCTCTCATTCATCAAAATGCTAATTACATCACAATTATATGTCAGCACATACCAATGCTGAAGAAAACACTGAAATGTTAAGAACATTAAGAAGGAAGAAAAGTTACCCCTATCATAATTATTATCCTGAATTAATAACAGCATAAATGGCAAGCCAAAAACTGACTGCTGGCCATGATCTCCCCACACCCTGAATCTTACATACAAGATGAACTCACTATTTACTTCTGCTCCCATCCCACTGGTGCATCTGCTCCTCACCATAAGGGGAGATCCAATAAAGAACAACCACTCCAGCAAACAGTGTCAAGAATTTTTTTTCATTTCCACAGGTTAATGTCATCTCTGTGTTTATGAAAAAAATATTCTAGATATTTTATTTCACTTGCAATTCCTGCACTTTGTTCTATCTTATAAAAGGTGTTTTTTTCCAGGATTATGAATGTTCCTAGAGAAAATATAAAGAAGTAAATAATCAAAATGACCACAACAACTGCAACTTGTTTGTACTATTTCACTTTCATATTTTCTTAATTTTAGTACCTATTGTTAAAATACTGAGTGACCCATGCTTCATTTTCTTGCTCATTCAGCAGAGTACGGTTGCTATAAGCTTAGTATGTTTCAAATTTAGGAACAGAGTTTGAATTTTTTAATGTTAGCCTGTTATGAAATGAAGCAGGTTTTGCACTTCCAATTATTTCTCATGTATTATTTGGTGAATTTTCTTTTATTGAACAATTCATATTATGGTGCTAGCAATGCTTTAGGAAATGCACATACCCATGAATACTGTAATGTAGCCCTTAGAAGTAATATTTTTATATCCTCATATCAGAGAATCAGTTTTTAAATTATTTTTAAAATTTGCTATGAGGCAACAATGTTTATCTGACCTACCAAATACCATTGTAAATTATCTAATTAGAAAAAATAGATATGCCTGATAGAAACTAGTGTTAAAATCTTTGCTGTTATAAACGTTAACTATATATTGCTTTGCCATTTTAGTATTAAACTACAGACATAATTATTACTTCCTTTGTGGATTTCTCTCTCTATGCAGACCTGAATAGGCAAAAAAGGCATGCAAAGGATTTAGACACACTTAAAAATGTAGCTGTTGAAAGCAAAATGGGGTTGGAGTAAGTCACTCAAGTGTAAAATATAAAATTTCAAATTCCTATGAAAGCACTTTCCGTAAAAGGATTTATCGTGCAGTGCAAATATTTCTTCAACAATACACTGATATATTCTCCCTAAGTTTCTTTTATAGTCAAGAATAGGTGCTACTAGACTGAGAACTAAGAAATAAAGATGCTTCTAGATTGAGAATTGCATGAACTCTGTTGGATTGTTAGATACATACCTGAGGATCTATTGAATGGTGCTTAAAAATTATTCCCTTCTACTGAATATAAAAGGGGTCTATATACAAGTCTGAATCATTCAGGTGTATAAATTTCCACAATAGATTTCTGAAGTCAAGTGAGATAAAACCTGACTTTTGTGGATATCTTTTGACTGTTTTATTTGTTTGGATTTTTTTTTTTTACATTAGAATCACTTTAGTCCAAATGCACTAAAAGTCCATTTATGGAAACACAAGAGTGTCTCTCTAAAACTTGCATAGCTCTTGTTTTTAGCAAGACATTTTCAAATTCATACTTTAGATATTTCTGAACTTAATTTTTCCATATTTTATGGTCATATTTTCAAGTTCAGATACTACACATATTGCACTTGACACACTTCTGCAAAACATACATTTAGATGAAAAGAAAGGGGTTATTACTTTTCTTCCACAGCAAATGATATAACTTTGATGACATCCAATGCCTGAGAATAGGATTCATTTCCTTTTTCTTGAGGAAGGTAAAAATTGTATCATTATAGACATCATCTTAATCACTCAGTTATATTGGAGAGAAAGTGACATAATAAAAACTCCAGATACCAGAGAAAATAATGTATGATTTTATATACAACCTTTATAGTTAAGGCAAGCTTTTATGAGGGTGGGTTGAAATATTTATTAATTTTATTCTTTAAGTTTATCATGTAAAATTCAACTGCAATGCCTGAAGCAATAACAGACACTCAAAATTCTTCCTTCCTAAGTGTATGTTCTTACTTCTAGTCATATTCAATTGCTTCAGACATGTCCTCTCTCTTTCATGTCATTTTTCTTCTTTTCTGAAGAGAGTAGTCATAATGGGTACATTGAGGATAATGGTGGCCCACTGTATTTTGCAGCATGTAGTCTGCAGTTGTTTTAAGGAGACTGAAGAATTTGTATCAGTGTCAAAAAGAGCAAGATATTGATCCTTGGTCTTTGAATATGAGTGACTATATTCCAACTTTAGGCCACTACAAGATGACAAATCCCTAGAGAATGCAAGCCCTTTCAGATGTCTGGACTTAATTTCACTAATACCCAGAAAACCTTGTTTACTCTCAGTGTGCTAATTGTAGGTTACACTCATGACTGAATTATTTTTTGGTTCACTCACTTTTCCAAGCAAGTCCAAGCCCAATTTTTTAACTAAAATTGCTAAATTTTTCACTCTGTCTACGGGGTGAAGTCTAAGAAGCCAAGTTTTTTGCTTTGCTATTTTGAAGTAATCCAAAATTTAAAAACACTATTCTTAAGGACAATCAAATGTATATAGGACCCAGTGAAACAAATCTGCTAGGTCTGCACTGACTGCATTTAATTCTGCATAAAACAGCATGAGGTGTCAGTGTTTCAGAACATCACTATCATAAAGATGGCTACAGATAGAATAGACAAGCATAGATACAATCGGTATTAACATGTCTTATTCATGAAGGTTGCACAGCTCTTGATACAAGAGGAAAAGACTCAAGCAAATGCAAATTAAACCTGTGGCTACCTCATTTCTCCCACAGACTTTACAAACTGTGAAAATGCACTTTAGTGAAAGCAGAGAGGTACTGAGTTTCTCTAGCACCAGGTAAGGGAGTCTGAACTTTTAGTATGTGCATTATTTACAGTTGTACTCATTCCCTTTCTGAAGGATGTAATGTTCTTGAGGCTATAAAAATTTCTCTGTTACTGCTAGTATACTCTGCATAGAAAAAGTAAAACCTATTAACACTTCAACTATTTAACAGTACACTGTGATGTATATATGACTTTTAATTCTGTTGATTGAATTCAATGGATGTGGGTTCAATGATTTCATTTCACAGCCTAAGTTAAGTGACTTAAATGCATTTTCTGATGGTTTACCAAAATATGAATATCGATCTAATATCGATATCCAACTGAGATGGACAAAAACTCTCTAACAGTTTAGAGTTAGAAAGTGCATGTTTTATTTGGCGCCAGGCTCTGCATGGGATAGCTCCCTAAGACGCAGGGCCCCGATACAAGCAAACACAAAGCTTTTTATTTACAAAAATTATGAATATCCAAAATACAAATGCATATTCATAACATTAACACCTCCCATTGTCCGCTTTGTATGGAAATTTAGCTTAAATGTCATTAAGCATGCATAGTGTGTGTTCTGAATTGAGTCGGTGGTCTTGAATTGGGTCAGTGGTCTTAAAAGGATGAAGTAACTCATCTTCCTCATTTTGACCTTTTTGCTTCTCTGACCTTTAACAATCCTAATTACTTTAGTGACCTCTAAGTTTCCTCTTGTGTGACTTTTGGACAGGTTCCCACAAAGGGAGGAAATTGGTAATTGTCCTTGTTCCCTACACCAACTTATCAATGTTTCTATTCCTCGTTCTAAGCACAGCTAAACAAACATACAAATGACAGATCATCAGTTATTTAGTAATCATTTACTAACATCTTAAAA
Source organism: Corvus kubaryi (assembly GCF_017639235.1). Taxonomy (NCBI): domain Eukaryota; kingdom Metazoa; phylum Chordata; class Aves; order Passeriformes; family Corvidae; genus Corvus; species Corvus kubaryi. The sequence goes on from NW_024582091.1 coordinate 7,997,686, forward strand.
CCCATTTCAGGTCCAGCTCTCTTAACTATTTTAATTAACTCTAGCTGGGCCCAAATTCCTTCCTGTTCTAACTAATTTCAACGCAGCTAGCCTATAACTAAAATCTTTATGTTTCTTCTAAATCTATGTTTCACTGACACTTACTTTGTTAAGTTCTCTTTAAAATGATAATGTCTCTTAGAGACACATACATACTTCATAGAGGTGGTGTGAGGGAGAGAAACAAGTCAAAAATCTCTAATAAATAATTTTTATTTCTTTATTAATTGTTCAAAGCAGAGCTCAAAGACACTACAAATAAATTTCTGCACTAAATCCAGTAAGATTCTTTATCTAAACCAGAAAGAATGTGTGTGTGTATCTGTGGGGATTTGTTAATCCATTGCTTTTCCTATTTCACGTGTTCCCCCTGTTCCCTGCCCTGGCCTTGGCCACTCCCTTGGTTTCTCCCTATTTGCTCCTGTACCCCAACCCCGCCCAGGGACCGCCCTTGGGCCCCTGACAAAACCACCCCACAGCCAGACCACATGGTCTCTCTACCTCTGAACATCGTGGGGACAAGATGTGATTAAAGGCATCTCAAACCCTCATGAGAGACCCTCCTCTACCTTCTTTACCACCACTGCATTGTAACGCTGCTGGCTGCCGGAGCCAGATTGAGGGGCTGTCTGAAATGGACTCCAGGATGCGACTGATCACACGGCCCTAGGAAAGCCTCGCTGAGCTCTCAGGGAGCAGCAGCCTGCTAGGCAGAGTCAAGTAGTTACAACATGTATCTGTACAAACAGATAAGGGAGATAACAAAGAAAATATTATATAAGGTAAAAAAGAAATTGACATTTTGTTGAACTACATTGTCCTTTAAAAAAACAACAACACAACCCTTTATCTGTATGTCATCAAGTTGTCAGAAAATTCCTTCTGTCTTTTCAGTAATGCCAGTCAGTGACTGTGTATCGATATAAGAGAATTTGTTACTCTGAAATGAAACTGATTAAAATTCAATGTACAGTGTTTTGGTAAAATCAGACGACAATTACTGGTTTTGAACAATGTGTTTAGATAAGATGTTTCCATAAAATCAAGTATCCTGAAAAAATATACCAGAGATGCAATTCAGCTGCACTGTTGGACAACACACAAGAAAGCAGACTGGTGTTTGCTTTGAGAACCTTGGTGTTTGTGAAATACATCTGACTTCTTCAATAATGATTTGTTCTACTTTCTTCCTATATTGCTGATGAAGTGAATTACTCCTACACATTTTGTAATGGCAACTAAAACATTTTAAGCACCATTTTAAAGCATTTTAAACACCAGAAAGCATAAGGCACCAAGGTCAGAGCTCAACTGAACTCTTGTTTAACCACTTTGAGACAAATGAATGCACATGAGTTATTGCACCCAAACGTACCATGTGTAGCAAAGCAAATATGTCCTCAGATTTTTTTCAGTTAAGTTCTGTTGAATTTCACTCCACAGTATCCAGTGATAACCTATGCACATGTTCCGGACTGTTGGTGTTCTCTAATGGATGTTGTGATTTACCCATTTCTAAGTCCATGTACAACTAAATGAGAATGACCTATAGAGTCATTTTAATTAAAACTCTCATTGCGCACTTGTTGGCCTCTAAGATTCATGCATCTTTTCTAGTCCTTTGACGAGATAGGTTAGATACATGTGTGATTGCAGATTTTACAATTTAAATTCTGCAGAGAGACTTGCAAACAAAAATCTCTTTAATAAATTCATGACATTTAGAGTACTAAAAAATCTCTTGATTTACTCAAAATTGGAGATTTTCAGCACTGATTATTTTACTGTTCCTTTGAAGATATGTATCTTCCTTTGCTTTTGTTTTAAATTTTCATAAATAGAATACCTTAATCAATCCTTTCATCCTGACTGATAAAAAAAATCACTCCATTTTAATTATCAGCTTCCTTATTCCAAAATTTTTCAAAGGGGTAGGATTGAAGTAAAATTAATACCACCTGGTTCAAAAGCATTTCTACATGTAGGAACAAGCAGTAGATAATAAGCCCATTCAAAAACTCTTTCAGAGGAGAAACTCTTCTAGAAAAATTAATGTATCTTTACCTGAGTAAACAAAATTCAGAGTGTATGAAGAAAGTAAAAAAATTTCAACTATAAGCTGAGCTACAGATAAAAAGGAGACTTCCAACAGTTATTGAGGTAGTAGTTTTTATAACAGCTGAAATGCTGTTCTAGCAAAATATCATCTGTAATGTAAAGCTGATGTGCATAACTCTTGTTGGTGTTTAAAAATGGAATAAACATCCATATGAAGATAAATTAGAGGAAAATTGTAATTCCATACCCACAACCAGACAGTTGATGTTCTGCCTTATTGAGAAAAAAGTCATGTAATTAATCTTATTCAGAACTGCAGAAAAGATCTCCTGGTGCATATGTTAATAAGCCCAAACCACTGATTAAGACAATGCTTTAGAAATAGTAGTGTATGTACAGAATGTCAAACATGACATTATGAATCACACACAGACCATCACCAGTAGAGCAGGAGGACTGGACAAGCTGACCTCCAGAAAGTCCCTTCCAATCTCACCTTTCTGTAATTCTGAGATTCTGTATGGGTTGAGGGATTTGACTTTTATGATTATAGGGGAAAAAAACCCCAATAAAACAGTGAGGTCTTTCTTGAAGTCTGCTTTTGTGTGACATTGAAGGAAATGAAAATCTTGAGGTTTCTATTTGCTTCCGAAATAGTTAAATCAAAGGGCTGGACCCAATGGAAAAATATCTTATCATGATAGCCAAACTCATCAAGAATTAGGCTTCTTGTATCCTGCTTCAAACATCAAGAAAAAAAATCCTATGGAGCACCAAGAAATTAATCTTGTACTGGGCAAGATTAACAAGAGTATCCAATCATTTGATTTTTCTACATGTAATCATATTTATATTGGCATGGAGTGGCTTTTTCTTCTACCAAAACTCATTAAAGAATACAAATTAATACTTAAAGTATACAAAATTTTGATAGTAATCTTTCATAGGCAATACACATGACTTTACTAACACTTTTAGCTTATCTAATGAAAATCTAGATTCTGTTTTTCTTGTACTGAAATTAAACTAGTTTATACACATCAGTTTGGTATTAAAGAAGAATTCATGTTCAAAGAACAGCTTTCTCTTTGAATGCTACATAACACTTTCTTAGTAATAGTAACTTCTTTGATAATAAGCTGCAGAGCTTTCAGTAGTACTGAAAATGTTTTCATCATATGAAAGGAACAGCAAGAACTGTTCTAGAACAGAATGCAAAGCATTTTCATATCACTTTCTGATAATAAGACCTCTCAAACTGTTTTCCTTCTAGCTTCATTATTTATGAAAGGCATTGTTAGCTGTGGTTCAATATTGCCAGTGAAGATGAAGAAGCTTTAAAGATTTAATCTGATTCATTTTTCACAAGTATCTCACTGAAGATATGTATGGAATTGCATAGATGGGAATTGTCTGTGTAGGAACGGAAGACCCTTAGTGTAACCATTTTCAAGAAAATCTATTAATGTTATGCTACCACTGAGAAGGTTTTTCTAGTAACATAGCTTCTAGATAGGATTACAGACTAAAGCATTTTAAAATTTTGCTTTAAATGGAGATGAAAAGGTAAAAATTGTAGAACAACCTGAGTTACCGAATATTTGAATCTTACCAATCTTGGTTTTTTGTTCTCTGAAATTCCTTGTATTTTAGGTGTCTTCACTTTTGCTCCACCCTGTCTTGAATGTCCCTTCACTTCAGTCTTTCTCATGGTAATATCACAATATAATTTTATTTTGAGAATATTGCCTCAGTTGTCTCCCATTTTTTAGTTAAATTTCAAATTTGTTGCATACAGATAGTAAGCAAAAGAAAGCCCCTTTCCCTTTGCATATAAGAGTTAGCATTATCCAAAAAGAACTAATGGTGACAAACATTTCTTTACATTTCTCTTCAATTAGAAGTTTGATCAGTCTAGAGATCCAAAAGAGATTTCCTGCACACAGGATTTTCCTGCACTCCAGGTGTTTTTCCAGAATATTGAGTGTCACGCAGAAGTTTAACAACAATTCAAATGTTCAAAGGTTGTTCTTGCAATTGTGAGCTACCATTTCTGCTGAATCATGGTTTTGGGTTTTGGCTGTCTTTTGTTGTTTTTTTTTTTTTTTTTTTTTGCAATGTTGCCTAAGACTTTATTAAGAATAAACCCATTTTAGGCAGTTAGTGAATCATTTACATTTACATAGTCTCATCTGAAATGAAAAGTATGTTCCATCTTCTTCCTGTCATGCAAAAGGCAAGTAGTGAAATAAAATTTTAATATTAAATATATATATGTTTTTACCATACATTATCTTCCCATTATGCTTGACTTTACATAGAGACCCAACACAACTAAGTAACAAATCAAACCTCCAATAATTATGCCTTTCACCTGTCCAAGCCCCACAAATGCATGGACACTGGTGTACAGATGCAATTCTTAAAGAAAATTTAAAAATTATTCTGCATAATATAAGCCAGGATTTTCTTTTCCTGAACATTTTTTTTTCATTCCTACCCAAGCTATACTCTTCAGATCATTGTAGACCTCCCTGTAGAAAGGATAAGTGTGTAGAACCACAGAAATATTTTGCTTAATCATTAATCAAAGTAAGAATTTTACAAGACCTGCTCAAAAGATAGATTCTTCTAAATTGAGAGGGTGATAGGAAATAATTGGGCTTGGAAAATATCAGGAATAAATGAAAAGAAAGGGAGAAGTACAGGCTTACTAAGTGGTAAGTATGGTAATGTAAATGGTAAAGATGTAGTATAAACAATTAAGTGAAGAGGCTAATGTAAAATAATGTTTTATTTTGATCAGTCTGTAAAAGGATAGTAATTCCTTCCCTGTTAGATCTTGAATGTGTTAGTGCTGTAACTTGCACACAGTAAAATTGTCCTTGTCAGAGCCTGCGGTCATTCCTTGTGAAAGAACTGGGATCTTCGGACAGCAAATTTACTGGACCAGAAGCAATCTGTGATACAACACTGACAGGAGGAACAGCAAAACCCCAGGGAAACAATGGGCATTTACAGAGCACACAAGACTAGTCCAGGGAGTACAAGTCACAAATAAGCGTTACAGTTGCTGTTGTTAAAACAAACAAACAAACTAACTAACTAAAAAACAGCAAAACGCATCAGATCCCAGTGCCCTAACGTTGCAATGAAACCATTACTTCTAGTATAAGGAAGCTGCTGTTAAGTACAACAAAGAAAGATACCTTTTTACTATGCATGTAGAAATATACATAGACTGTCTTTTCTCCACAGAATGTTTCTATTTTTATCCCTGAGGATAAATGTAATGTTTACTTGGTCAGAAGCAGAATTACTAAAAAGTAGTTTGCTTATGATAAACAAAGCTCAAAAAAACTTCACCAAAATTTTTCTAAACCTTTTAGATCTGCTTCTCTATTGGTCCATACTTCATATGAACAAAGACAGTGAAAAGTGAGTGTAATAAGCCACCAAAATTAGACCTTTCATATTCCTTTGCCCAAACGACTGAGTAAACAATAAAGAAAGCCTGGATGCAAAGTAAAATTTTTAATATTATAGCTCTGGTTCTAATGAATTATAAATGTGTGAATCTGAATCTCAGTTCAAGCTTTTAAGAATTGTAGTCTTTTATTTTTTTTACCTAGGAAATAATCTAGGAAGAAAAACGGAACCTTTTTTTTCCCTTCCATTTTATGATCATCTCTGCTTTCTGACAATGCTCTGATTAGAGTACTAACTGACTCAGGCTAGAGTCCAATATTTCAACACTGTTTGCAGCAAAAGCTATTTAAGCAGCTGCCCTGTTCATCCAGCAGATCAATGCCTCTTCAGCTGAGCCTGTGAAACTCACTGGAAGACTCACATTGGCCTATGACTCTAATCCGGATCAGTGAAATGATAACTGAAAAAACCACTTCCACATACGGGTTTCCTTCTCTCCCCCACCCCTCCTATAAAAACAATATTCTAAATATACTTTCTGCAGAGACAAAGCTATTTTAAGAGATACACTTCCCCATTTAATTTCACACTTCACCACTGTAGATCACCTTAACAGATCAGAATCTATGTTGTAATGAAGGCTTTTCTTGTTGTAGACTTTATTTTATTTTAATTTTACACAAGTTGCTGGTTTATAGCTCATTATTATAAATAAGTTTTCTCTGTGTATGAGAACAAGTGGTGAAGAGTACAAGGGAAACAGTCAGTTGTTAAGCTTCTTCCAACAGAAAAAAATTATATAAAATAAACCTTGAGGCTACTAGCTTAGTCTCAGAAATAGAGTGTGCAGGTATAGGACTTCAGTAAGAGAATTCAGTTTGGGTTTTTTTAAGTATTCCAGATCTTGCCACTTCTGTCACTAATTTTATGTGCCTTCCTCCAATTGTTGGTCTGAAGAAGTTATAAGGAATTTGATGTGATGGTGTGCTAAAGTATCTGAACTACAAATATTATGTCATTAATAAATAACTTATGTAAAAATCCTCAGTTAAAACTCCTCTTCATTACATAGAAAGAAGTGCCCAGGTGTTGCCTGAGAATATCTTGGTATTTGTACTTATGTTTTACTACTGCTGTCTCCCATGTACTTGAAGCTTGTACTCATTTTGTGCTGCCTGGAAATTTAATATTCCTTCTTATTCAAGTCATTAGTTCAGATCATTTGGCTCACTATTGAGTCAAATATGTAAAGGGAATTTTTCTTCTATTTTGGCTGCTCATGTGAGGCAAGATTCTTAACTCCTAACAGTGAATCTTGAATTTTTGTGTTATGTTAAATTGTCCTAATACAAAAGGACAAGAATTCTGGAGTCTCAAGTAAGTGTCTTAGCAGGATAATAACTGTTTCATAGAATAATGAAACTTGAAATACTTGTTTTTTGAACACTGCTTCCATAAGGTAATTTTTTATTTTTGTGCTTTGAATAACTTAAAATATAACAGTTAAAATATTTTCCAGGGAAACAGAAGTTTTAATAGTATAAAGTGAAGAAGAACTTAAATTTGATCATTCATCTTCTAGGTAATTTGCCTCAATTTTTTAAAATTAATTTTTGATTTCTAGCCCAAATAATATGTTTCAAAAGAAAGTGGTGGCTTAAGGTTACAAAAATCCTACCATAAGAAGCAAACAGAGAGGAAAGGAGTCATAGAACCGAAAAACATGGAAATGTTGAGATAAGGGATGATTGGGAGGGTTATAGATTCAGTGTTATGTGATCAAGTAGTTCTCACAGTTCTAAATATCTGAACTGAGATTTGGCTTTGTGCCTTTATGCTTTATTATTCCTCAAAATAACAGCCAATCTCCCTTGATTTAATTAAATTTGACCTATATTTTATAGATTAAAAACTTCAAATGAAGACTAAAAATACTTGTTAAAATGGTTTTCCTCAGCTCATACAGTACTGAAGGAATATTTAAACGGAAAGTGAATCTGTACTGCTAACAGTATTCTTAGATTACAGCTGGATGGTTTAAAGGACAACATCTTAAAAAAAAAATTTAAACTGTACAAATTCAAAGAACATGTCTTATTCACATGAGTTTTGGAAGAAAATACTTTCTGAAGAAAACATACATCATTGATTAACTTGTCAGTACATGATAAGTGTCCTTGTAAGGAGAACAGTTTTAATATGGTTACTGAGAACAGAACAGCTGAAGAATGTGTTAAAAGTTATACATAGGCTATTAAATACAAAGCATAAAGTGGTTGAAAGGGATATGTAAAGTGAAAGACTAAGTGCTGACTACCCAGAGTCCACATTTATACCCATTTCTGAAGTTCCTTTGGACCAGTTCTAACTTGGTTCCTTACACTGAATACTGATCAGTAATCAGAGTTCACAAGCTACACTCATGGGGACTTTCTTACGGTTTATTTTTATATGCAAGGAAAGTGGTTCATTCTAACAGGACACTAGGATGTATGGAGTTGGAGGTATAAGGAAGTGGGTATGACCGGAAATTTTTATTCAAACACACACTAGGATTTCATATGAAATGCTAATGCAGTAGCATCCACAAAAAATGCAGAGTGCAAGTAAGAGCTTTAAGTAGAGTTTAACTCCCAGGAATTGATTGTTCTCTTTTCTTGAGAGAAAAGTTCTTCCGATTAAGAATGTTAATGTTTATATCTTGGAACTTTCTTTCTGCCTTAGTCTCAGTGTTCATACTTTGAAGATTCACTATTTGACTTCTATTAAACTCTGTTTCATTGACTTGCACTTCCTTGCTGGGAAAGCTACAAGACAGGGAGAGGGATTTTTTACAAGAGCATGTAGTGATAGGACAAAGGGGTAAGGGCTTTAAACTGAAAGAGGGTTGATTTAGGCATTAGGAAGAGGCACTAAAATTAGTCAGTGTTACTATTCACTCTCCACCTTACCCTTTGAATGTTAGTAGTTGATCTTAATTACCAATAACCTCAATTTAATTCTTGTTGTAACTTAAAGAACACAGGAACAAATAAAATTTATACAAGTTTAATCAGCCTCAGGACAAGTTCTCAATAAACTTTTGTATTTGGGCATAATTGCCTGAATCCTGAAGAGCATCAAAACTCTACATTTTTGCTAAAAGGACCTAGCTTCACTTTTTTAGCTGCTAGATAAACAGTCTGACAACCAGAATACAGCAACAAATAAGATCTTAGATTTAAATTGTTTATTTTCTGTGTCACAGTTAAGGGATGAATTAATGAATAGCAAGAACACTCTTGTCTTTCAATGCCCTAACTGCTGGAGGAGATGATTATTTAACAATCAACACATTTCTCCATTGAATACTTACTTATTTCAGGACTTCCTTGTCTTCTTAAGGCTTCTGAAAATTTGGTGTCACAACATATGAGTCTTGCAAAATCTACAGTCATCTCTTTATCTAGACAAAATATAGAGATACTTTTTCTTAACAAAATTAATTTTCTTCACATAAACACTACTTACATTTATCTCCTTGGTTCTATATTACATTTCACAAGAGAAATTTTATGTTACATACATTTAAGCTTGAAGGACACTAGCTTTACATAAAGGAGGTTTTTGGCCTTCAGCATAAGTCTGAGGACCCTGAAACAGTCCCTTCTCACAGCTTTGACTCATCCTGTGAAAACACTCTGTTGGATCAGGAATGTGCAAGTGAGTGCCATATGTCATTTGATCTGATTGGATACAAAAATAACCTTGGCACTGGATTTCATAAAGATAGATTTGATACTTCTCTAAGCCTGTTACTGACTGATTGTTGAATGCTGTTATCTAACAGATGATAAATAATGACTTTTAAATATAATTTTAAAACAAAATCCAGCTAGAATGTCTGAAGTTACAGGCCTTCACTCTTGCTTCAATGAAGAGTAGACATTTCTTTTCAGATCCATCTTGTCCTTATCTACTTTGGTTCAACCTGAATTGTCCCTACCGTTATAACTTTAATTTTATCATTTGTTATAAAATCTGTAATTAATATAGTTTCTCTTTAACACTATCAGATACTATAGTATTGGGAAAAACTATTAGATACTATGTAACAAATGAGCTAAAAGCTTAATCTATAGCTGCTCAAAATGAATCTATTACAGTTTTTATGTAGTACAGTCCCTAACAGTTTTTAGGGGCTTCATGTACACTTTAAAAAGATAAGGTCATTACTTTAAGTTACATTTCAGTTGGGCACTGGGGTAGCAAATTTCTTTGGAAAAATAAGGCAAATATATATATAGTGTGGTCAAGCATTTTAGGTCTGCATGCCTTGTCATGTTTCTCTCAATCCATCAGCTAATGATAGACAAGCCAGTGACTGTCTCCAGCTTGTCAATTTATTTTTTATGGTCTGTAATTCTCCCTCCTCCTATGTAGAAAGAGATGGTGAATATTGTTTATTATATTCAGACTGATATTTGGCCATTCAACTAATCTAAAGTTAACAGTTTTATCTTTTTTATTATCTATTAAAAAAAAAAAAACCCTAGTAAATTTGCTTTACTATAATAGAGTAAAATTTTAAATAAAGTAACAGAAACAAGAAGTCAAGAAAATAATGGGTATTTAACATAGACTTTTGAGAAGAAGTAAATTTGTGCAGTATAAATCAAATAATTTTTAGAGCATTTATTTTGTTGATTTTCCCCTTTAAACCTTCATTTGGGGAGAAATAATAAAGATAGCAAATCGGTAGGGTGATAAATTATCCATGACATTTTTTGCTAAACTACTTAAAATCTTAAGCCTATAGTGAAGAAATTCTGTTTACATCCTTTTGTTGAACACACATAAATAATTACGTTTAGATTTTCATTTCACAATATCAATCTCATGCAATAGTAAATTATCCAAAATGAAACTGGCAGTTATATACAATGTATTATTCACATTTACACACAACTTCTATAATTTTCCAATTAGCTTTTTGATTACATAGTGATTTCTGTCATCTATTCATTGTATATATCTCATATTCTTCAATAGCTTTATAGTCCTGTTACTGTCATGATTTCCTACAATTATTTTCCCTAAAATATTCATCCAATCTCTGTTACAGTCTTACTTATTTACTCATCTCTTTGTGAAGCAGGTCTAGGACAGTACAGCTTCATCTTTGTTTTCTGGGTTTACTTACAGTGTTTCTGCTTCTGTATTTTTTCAGAAACTTTTTAGCTGTTTTTTTCTCCACTTGACCTCTCTCATTTCTTTCCTTATACCACTCGCAAATCTGTATCTTGAAAAAGATCTGTTGCTCCCTTCTCTATTTTTGATAAAATTCTCAGAGATTTAGACTATTTTGGAAATAAACACTAAGGGTTTTTCCCCCCACTCTGTTTTGAGGATTTTTTTGTGTTAAGTTTTTGCATTTTTTTAGTTTGGTTAGGATTTTTTGGTTTAGTTTTTGTTAATATCCACTGGACTATTTGAGACATAGCATATCCTAAAAATGGGAGAAATTCTGGATAAAAATATATTGTTGTGATGGTAGAACTCCAATATTCCTTCTGTTGAAAAAATCTAATTTCTCTTTTGGAACAGAAAATTAGAACTATTTCCTTTGGTGTTTATGTGGATAAGAACCCAAAAAGAGGAGTTTCTGATCTAGAAGATAGCTAGGCAGTTAAATGCCTACCTGTCTAGCACCTCTTTTTTGAAAAAAATGGCAACAGCAAGGACAAGGGATTTGAATCTTTAGCTTAAGCTAAACCTGAAGATTATGATTTCATCAAAAGTTATTTTAAAAATTAGGAAAATATATAAGTCAATCAGTGCATATGCCTTTCCTATTTTTTAATGAAATAAAATGTAATTGAAATGAATGGCTGAAAGTTTCTTGGCGTAGATCTTGGTACTTGTTTATACTCTGGAGTCTGTTTTTCCTTTCCAGTAGTTATATCTTACTCATCATCTTTAGTTCAGCTGAAGAACAAAATATTTTTTATCTCATCTGCATGTCAATTATTTACTTCAGAAAACTCATTTAATATTATCCAGCAACAGATCCATTATACAATCTACCCATGTTTTGCTTTTACAGAAGAAAATATGAAAATCCGTTATTGGCAGATTTAAATTGTTAATGCCTTTTGGGTTATGTTCCTGAATAATTCACAGATCAAACTAAATTTTGAAATACAAAGTTCTATCTGAGCACCACAGACATGAAAACACGACATAAGAACAAAGATGTAAACATGGATCTGAGATGAGCTGCAAAGAAAGCAGCCCTTATGCTATTGCTGAAGGAGTTCAGCATTCAGTAGAGGAATGCTCTTATTTTCTGTACTTTGTTTTAATGTCTTGTAATCGAGGATAGATGAGGGAACGTGAAAGCTGCAATAAGCAGACTAATGGCATCAGTGGTGGGGCTGCATCTGGGGTTACTCTGCTTCTGTGTTACACTGAGGCCCCACTGTAAAAAGCTTTGACTGATGTCAGGAAAGTCCCAAAACCAACAAAAAAATAAAATTCTCTACAGCAGTGTTACTGTAGACTATTATTACGCCATATAGAAAGAGAACAATTATAGATATCTAAAGCTAAAAAACTTACAGAAAGACCATTGACAGTTCTGTGAATTAAAAAATGTGCCTTCATTGCTACCTTCCCTTGGAGAAACAAACTGTAAAGATTTCAAAACTTTAATACTTCAGAATTTTTATAAATGCTGTCTCCAAAAATGTCTGCCATCTTTATGTTTGACATGTCTATCACTGTTTGCATCTGCATGATTTCTTTTTCTTATGCTTTTATTTCTGATGGTTGGTTGGTTGGTTGGTTGGTTGGTTTGGGGGTTTTCTGTTGCTGTGTTTTAATTGGGTTTTTTGTTAACTTGTCCCTAATTGTGAATGTTCTAAGTTTATGTGTGAGTCAAGTTCATACCCTTAGAGTTATTAAAACCTGTATCATTCTATATACTTTCAGATTATAACATACTAAGAGTAAAATAGCTCCCATGTTCTTCTCTGCAATTGCTATAATACAGTGGCCAATACTGAAAAGGCATCACCTGCAAATTTGCCTTTAACTGCAAAATTGCCTTTAACTTTCTCTTTGATCGCCCCTTCATCTTTCTAATTTCAAAACAAACTTCAGAGTGCTTCATGAAGAACTGCTGTTTACACAACCGATAAGGATACCATACCCATAGTTTTTCTCTTTCCTAGTTCATAATCAGTTGTATGGTTGGTAATCAGTTCCTCACATTCCCTTATTCCAGCAGTATCCTTCACATGATTAGTGTGAGTGTTTTTTAACTAAAGCTTCCTTTCCCTAATGAAATCCATGAATTCTTAGTCTGGGGAGTATGAAATTCATGGGATATGTACCTTCTTCTATTGTCAACATTACAGAACTGCAAATAAGGTGTTCATAACTACTGAGATATTACTTGTATTCTAAGTGCATTAGCATGCTAGCAAGTAGAGATTGTACTGTCTACATAATCAAACGAGTTTTTAATTAGAAATTTCATATTTTAATGATAAACATCTTCAAGAAGTTCCTAATGAAAGGCATACCCTTTGTTCTTTATATCCAGTCGAGAAGAATTATTCTGCTAGTAGTATTCTGCTAAACTCACAATGAAGTGGGAAGAACTGTGCAATGTAAACTACAGCACATAAATGTGCTATGACATCTCTTCTTCAACCAAGATTGCTTTTCAACATTTTCTGAATTTATCTTTGCAATTTCTTTTGAATATCTAACTAGGAAATAGATAATGCAAAGTGCTTATACTGTTAAAATTACATAATGAAACCATGCTATCCCACCAGCTTAAATAACCCATTTTGGGGAAAAAAATACTAATATTGTTCATGTACATTAAAATTATTTGAAAAAAAACCAAACCAAACACTTTAGCAGTATGATAGACTTTTTTTTTTTTTTTTTTTTTATTGGAAAATGTAATGCAAATGATAAAGAGATTAAACTGTTGAACTTGCCAGTTCTGAAACATACTGCCAAGAGGAAAATTCTAGGCAGAGAAATATATCTCATGGGAAGGAGGTACTGTATGCCTTGCCTCAATTTCTAAAACATGCGTTTTTAATATGCTGCTGAAGGATAAAATATGTCTCCCAGTAGAACATGACATGATTCTGCTCACTTTATTTTATGCTTCCAATCTACTGCTTCATAGACTGTTAAGAATGAAGCCATGTTGAAATTTATGGTTTCACTCACCTGTAATTTTAGTAAAGTAGCTGGGTGAAGAGACTCATCCAAGCATGAATAAGTATGAAATACAGAAAAATCTTTGTGAGAAATAAATGATGTAAACATATACTTGTTGCCTTTAAAATATTATGGGAATTTATGTGTAATATATGTATTGAGTGTTGTATACAGGCACCACAAGATCATAATTTTTCTGTTCTCATAATTTGGCATGGTTTTTTTTTTTTTTTCATAGAATAAAAATGCTCATAGCACATATTTTTATCTCCAATTTAAGAGGTCATTAATAAAGCATCTAGTGTAAATTAATATTTCTCTAGGGAATAACTAACAAGGACAAATGCTAAGAACAAAACACAGTGATGTTTCTGGCCCTCTGATTAGTGAAATATAATCATACCAGTGAGCTTCATAGAATCCTGATTAAAACAAAGCATTATGTGAAAACAGGCTATTTAATTTAAAGTATTCTTAGTGTCTTTGGTAACTCTTGTTTTAATACAAAAGAAAATGCACACAGTTTAAATTGAATTGCACACAAACAGCATGATAAAGCAACAAGATTATAAGGCTGTCATTTCATAATAGTGTTGCATATTAAAACCACAAAGAAACCTAAGACTTAGAAAACTACTATATCCAATATTGTGTCAAGGTAAATGCAGTACACAAATAATGCTTACTTCCATAATAACAGTATCTAGGTGAATATTAGTAAATCATCCTGGTTAGATAGCATTAATTTATCATACGATATCTCTTAACAGCTAAATAAAATAAGGATTCCTGAGACCAGATCTGAGGGCATACTTGCATGGGGTGATATCCACCTTCCATATTCTCTATATTTATATATGTTCTTTGGAAAACATTGGTAGAATTAAGTATTGTGTTCTGGTAGCCAAGTTCTTCATGGTGAAGTAATAATTTTTATTACACCAGCTAACTTAGTTGCAAAACCCGAGTGGTTTCTCTTTAAATAATCCCTTGGTGCCATATGTTTGGAACAGAAATGGCCAACTTCAAAACAAACCCTAAATTAAGAGCAATCGTTCCAAGTTTAACCAGATTAAATGATCTATCTGCCCAATGAGAGAAGAAAACTTAGTCCAAATGGCAGGAGCAAACATGGATTCGTAGCAACACTATTGTTAACACTGTCCATAAAGTTAATGTACCCAGCTTGGGTCCTGCTTTAGTCTATGAAGAGACCAAACACACTGGTAGACTTCTTCTGGGACAAACTTTGCAGGAGATAGCTCTCTGAACACTGTGTTAACATATGCCAAATCTTTATAATACTTCTAGAATCAATTAATCTGTTTTGGGTTTGCCTTAGGACCAAAATATTTTCTCATGTTAAAAACTTCCCTTTAAGGTGGTTCCCATGGGACAAAGTTTTAGCTTATGTGCCCTGATTTATATTCAGTATTATGTTTAATGCTTGAAAAGTCAAATATGGTTGGAGATAAGACATTTGTGTTGAATAAAGAAAGCAAAGATCACATGTCAACAAAGCCTTTTCCTGGTAAACTGCAGCAGCAAGAATTTCTTAGTCACAGATTGTTTGTTTTGACTGATAGAGAAGGCTTCCATAAAATATTCTAGTCACTTCTGTTCTTAAAATGCTTTAAAGTTACTTCTCAATGATAAGGCTTTAAGAAAAGATGAATTCATCTTATTTTATGTGTGAAAGAAATACATCTCTTTTATTTCTTAGTAATATTTTTTTGTTTCATTTTTTTTAATGAAATATTTAAAGGTGTTCTTTTCTGAAATTACACGTATTAATCAATTATCTGGAAAGAATCAGAAGACCAGGTGACCATTTTATGTTCATTACATTTCTTAAGAAAAAGAAGAGATTGATGGTGATTCAGATTAATGAGGAATAATTAGTAGTCATAACTAAATAGATAAAGCGCTAAGATGTTCAGTTATTCTACAGTTTCTCAGTCACTGTTAAAATTGTCTTAGTAGTAGGAAAGTAACCTGTTTCCTAAAAAATTATCTCTGATACAACCAGAAAAAAATTAAAAACATAATAGAACACCTTCACAATATTTATATTAAAGGTGTTTATGAACTAAGTATTTAGATGCTTTATGAAACTTAAATCTTACATAATCATTACAAAAAGGGATAAATCACTTCAGTATTGAAATAGGAAATACAGCTATTTATATTAATTATATATTTATATTTTATATATTAACCTGACATGGTTAATATAAAAAGAATGTGCTGGTATCTGTAAAATGCAACAGATGGCTCAAGAGTTGTTCTCTTGGTGAAAATACAGCTTTTTTATTGTTGGTGTAGTCATTGTTAGTGTGAAACAGCAGTCCCATAAAGGTCAGTTGAGTAGATCAGGCATTTCCTCAGCTAATCCAAGTTATTATTGGACTTTTAAAGAAATGTTTGTTGTATATAAAAAATGCAGTGTGAACAGCCTGAGTCCTGTGTGTATGGCAGTTATACCTGTTTGGTTCTGATGCTGCCATCTGAGTCTGTAATTGCAGATACCAAATGTCAGGTAACTTGGCTCAGGTAAGAGGCCTTGGTCTATGAATGGACATCTTTAGAAACACAAAGCTGAAACCTACTGTGAAGTTAATGTTTTGATACTGAAGCTACAGTGCACTAAAGAGAAGGAGGTTTTCAGTTCATGAGGTCAATATTAGCTTGTATTCAAACTTTATTGGACCATGCTGCCTACAAAAGTTATGAAGATTTGCCTCATTTTATATAGTTGTTGAGCAATAAGAATTATATATCATATTGGATTAATTAACACGTTAGAAGGGATAAATTATATCTTGCTCTTGAATGAGTTAAATGGAAATATGAGTGCAAAAGAACATCTCCTCCAAACAGCCTCCATCACTGCAACAATCAAGTACAAAGGAGCACAAAGACAGGGATTAAATCAGCAATTCTTAGATGACTGTTCTATTTGTTCAGTAGTGTAGCCCTACTTATTGAGCTAAGGCTCCTAATTTTTTTTTATACAGACTAGTATTTTTGTGACTTTTTACCAAGCCTAGAACAAGCTACAAGAAGTAATCAACACTGCGTATCAATAGACATTTATTCCAGTACCTAGTAATGTATTTTCTTAAGACACACAGGTTTTTCCCACGCTAGTAAATGAAAGGCTTCAAGCACTAAGTATTAGACCACCTGGCATGTATTAGCTTGTGTTTGCACAGCTAAACTCTCCTCCCAGCCAAAACAGGGTGACTGTATCCAAACTGCCTTTGGGAATTAAATCTGTCCTGTCCTGAGCCCTGTCTGGATGTTGGCTGAGAGACTGCTAAAGTGCCTGGGCCAAAATACTGCACAGAACATGCTCACAGTTTGCCAGTTTTCATGGCAGGAATCAGGATCTGTAGTCATATCAAGAAATTAATCCTAACTCTGTCTCCAACAGTTCTGCCTCAATCTGTGAGTCTGGTCCTAGCGCAAAGAATTAAGGATTAATGAACAACTTCTGTCACGAAAGAAAGAAGATAAAATTATTCTTCTTAAAGAACGATATTATAAAAGAGCAGGTCTGAAAACAGAAACATTATTAGATCTTTGCATGGAGCAGAGCAAGATTCTGCAATGTGGTAGAAGAGTCCATGAGAATTTGCTGTTTAAACTTCCTTCCTGATTCAGGGATTCTCTGTAGTAAGGTAATTACCTATTTGAGAACTGTAGGGATGTTAAGTGTGTCTTTTCAAACTCAAATTCAACAGAACTTTGGTTCCTTCGCTGGCAATTAAACCTACTGAGAGAACGAGATTTAAATGTTGGCACTAATTTTTCATGTGAACACTATAATTAAATTAGTGAAGGAGTAGGAGCAATGACATATGCAAAGCAAGGTTTATATTAATTTATACATTTATACATTTGTACATTTGTATAAATTCTGAAATACATACTCTTTATCATGAGTAACTGTGAAAAAGAACTATATATGACTAATTTTAGACTCAGAGCCAAAGGGGAAACTGCTTGTCACTAAAAAATGGAGTTGCCCTGCTTACAGCACAGGTGTATGAACACTGTTTATACAAAAGTGAACAATGATCACACAAATTGGGCAAAGGCAGGGAGAAGTACTTAAGTCAACAGAGAGGGAGTGAACAGCCATGTGAGTGACTTGGAAATATATGACATCCTTGAAAAATATGTTCTTAATCCTGAGATTTATAAATTTGCAGATCAGAACTGCTGCTAGGTGATCACATTTCCTTCTGAAACATTTTATGCCACTAGTGTACTACCATAAGGAAATTATAAGGTCATTCTCACTATAAATCTTCTTGCATACAAGAAGAAGGATTTTATACAGATTTATAGAGTTGATGCTCATTCATGAGCACCCAATGCTGTCTAGACATGTCATCTGTGGGGCTTTTTCTTCCTCCTCAGAATGGCGCAATTCTTTCATCCATTGTCAGCAGTATGCGGATGTCTTGAATACCTTTACTCTTTGAGAAAATCAACTGAGCTTGAATAGCTAATGCACATGATTGAATTTTGTTCACAGTGGATGATGGAGCAAGAGCAATTTGCATTTTTTATAACTTACAGAAGTCGCTTCCAATTTTACAGATTCTCCATGTTCTTTGGTCTGCTACCTGCAGGAACCATTTGAATAACTAGCTGGAGATGTAACCTATCCTTCATGGCTGAGCACATTTACCAAGGTTTAGAAGCAGCACCTATGATCCATAGACTTTTACTGGAGTATGCAAATGTCTTGTTAAGTATTACACAGAGTCTGTCAGAGAAGTAACTTATGGTTATGCAGATTGTCCTTTTTCTTTTCAAACACTAACTGGAAATACTGCTGATGGAATGTCATACCTTTTAGCACAGTGAATCATATTAATTCCTTTGGTATTTTCAGCCACCCATGACTCAATGGAAAAAATTCTTGTATTTTCAGAGAATATTAAATATGCAGGACCCCATTCATGGCAGATCTTCTGTTGTTCCATATGCCAGCTTTTGTGATCATTGTTAAGTGATCTTTCTCTGTCTGACCAACATGCCCACAAGCTGCATAAATGCCACAGGGAGAAGTTAGAAATGTAAAGATATTAATTTCACAAGAGAAAGAGAAATGCATTTGAATAGGCTGTGGTCTGGTGAACTTTACCTCCTGGCAAGCCGTTGTACTCAGTTACAAAGTCTGTATTTAATACTGTGTCTGCCTGGATAAGCAATGCTTTCTAGTCTGCAGAGTGCCTTTCACTATAATACAGAGGGACATGGCCTACTTTACATAGCAAATATCCTGTAATCAGCAAAGATAAAATAATATTTGTAAACTGAATGTCCATAAGAACCTCAGTTTAGGAAACATCTCTGTTCAGTGATTTTAAAGCAACTTGTCTGTCTAAAATTAACTGCATATGCAATAACCAATGTGCCCCACACATGTAAGTGCTGGTGCTATCTAAAAATTTTAATCAGAATTTTTCTTCACATCAAATTATTTTCAGGCCCTAATCTGAAAATTAAGGTTGAAACAAAACAAAACAAAACAAAACAAAACAAAACAAAACAAAAAAGGCAGAATTTTGGAATTAAATACACAGACTTAAGAGGCCTCCAGAGAAAAGGGAAAAAATGTTCTCTGTAATTGGGAGAGTGAAAAATGAAATATCACTGAACATAAGTCCTGGAAAAAATCTTCTTAGAGTGATAATTTTCAGACAAGAAAAATGTAAAGAAATTTATAAATAATGAATCAAAATTTCTGGTGGGCATAGTATAATTGTCCAAAGAAAGTGTGATTAGTTGAACAACTAAGTTTGAAAATGTATTATGGGACTTTAAACAAACCTTCTTAACCAGAATTCTTTTTCACATTTTGTTAAATATATAACACCTTACAACTTTACCTTTAGTGTTATTATAACAGTAAATTCTTTCCATTTTTCTCTGTCAGTAGTGGAATGCAATTAAGTAACACTCACCAAGACAGAGCCTTTTTTCATTTCATCTATAACCTTTTTTCATTTGCAAGCAGCAATACTGCTGCCTTTGGATGATGCTTAAGTTTACCTAAAATAGGGAGTCATCATGCACAATTTATAAATGTATTGTGCTGAACTGAATAATGGTTTATTCATGATTCTGAGGCTACATTCATACATGGAAAACTTTTATGCTTCTCCTTTTGAAACTAAAAATATTGCTAAAATGGAAGACAATTTTCTATAATGACCTGTGGAAGCATCAAGGAAATAATGTTCAAACAGACTCACATCTATTGAGTCTCCAGTAGCATGAAAAGCAGAAATATAATCTGATTCTTATTGTTATGCTATTTAGTATTTGTTTGAGTAAGGGATTGGTTCTAGAGTCTTCTTCCTGTCTTCAGAAAATTAAGTTTAGCATATTTCTTCAGCATTTATATAAAACTTTAAAGATGCTCCATAGAAATCTTTTGAAAATATCATCTTCCCTATAACTTCAGTACATATTGGGAAGTTTTATTGAGAACTAATACTTAAAATATTCAATGCACTTCTAGCTTCTCATATGCTCTTCACTGAGCATTGTCATCAAATGTCTAATGATTTGTATGAGCAATATCTTGTTATGTATTCTGTCAACTTTATTTATTGTCTGAATGATTAGAAAGTTGACCAGTGGAATTCAGTATTAAAAATTTATGGGGAAAATCCCAAATTTTTTCTTAAGTAGAAGGCTTCTATTAAAACATTAATGGAAGCTCTACTAATTTGACTTACTGCCCTTCAGGGACTATAACATCCCTTTTTTTTTTTTTTTTTAATCCCCCATTTCTTGTATTCATCTATTAGAGTTGCACCTGCTTAGCAGTTTTCCCAGAATTTTCCATGACACATTACTTGCCAGGGTCTAGAGAGAGTCATATACTGGCAGCCTGTGCATTTAATGCAGACTGCAGAAACTTTTGCAAATTTTTGTGATCACTGCTTACTTTATTTTAAATTTAACTGAAAAGTAATGACAATGTGATATATTTGGTTTAAGATGACGTTGGCTGCTTGCTGATCATGTTGCATAAAGGGGAAGTGAATTGATTTTGAGACAGCTACAGATGGACAAATGTTGCCTGGCTGATAAAACTAAGAATATATTTTGTGATACAGAGCTCACCTTTCTTTGCTTTCTTTCTAAAATAATACTTATGAGAAGAGAGGTGAGACTTCTTGCTCTATGAAGGAGTAACCATGCATGAAAGTAGAAATATTTGACCAATTGCCCAGTACTTAGAAATATTAGACTGGATCTTCCATAGAATTTATTCTTTACTTCAGTGTTTATTAAATATTCATAGCTGTATTGGGTATTAGGAGTTTTATAGCAGAATGTTACTTCTTTTATGATTTTGTAAAGACCCCTGGTGGACTACTTCTGTGGAAGGCCATTTTTAACATATAATGAGCAACACATTAGCTAAAACTGATTGAGAATTAATTTTATCTCTCTCTTTTTTTAGCAAGCTCATTTTCCTTTATATGCTCTTGGAAATTCATCATATGCATCAATAAAATGATCTTGTGCCGATCACAAACTGGGCTTTCTATTGCTTTTATATTTTACAATCCAATCATAAGATATTTTTTATATTCATTGGTAATATTTTCCCATTTTCTTTTCCTTCTAGCAGTTGCTTTTCTCCAGTTCATGCAGTAAGACACTTGCAGTGACATTGGTCAGACTGTCTCCCATTCTCTATTTCTGAGCACTCTAGCCTATTGCATCCTAATTATAGTGTCTTTTAGAATTCCCTGGCTGGGGCATTAGTTCAGTACTAACTCACATAGAAGAGTGTCTCCCACTGAGTCAGTAGCACTAACAAACTTGCTACAACACTGAAGTGTTCCTTAGAGGTCTCCCACTCTTATATTAATTCAACCTGAATGTGCTTAGCTTGACAGGATTACAATCCATGGTAGCACTGCTGCCTGGGTTCATAGAAGAATGTAGGAGATTTGACAGTGGTTTTTCAAGAGAATAATTTTCCAGTGGAAGAATGGTGATTCCAACAAGGATTGACTAAGAAAAACAAATGCAAATAAATTACTTTATAAAAAAATTCACAGTAATAATTTCTATTTAAGATGTAGAACTATATTAAAAATCTTTGTTACAATATATTTAATTTTAAAATATCAATGTAATTGAAACTTCATAATAAAATGGATTTATTAATTTCTTATACATTACATACCTAAATATATGGATTTTAGATGAAAAGGAGTGAAGAAAACATCTTTCAAAACAGAGGATTCATATTACATCTTAAACCTCAGAAGTCCTCTATGTTCTTATATATATGTCCTAATATTTACTGATACATCTGAATTAAGTAGTCACTCTGAAGAATGGTAATAATTGCTACAAATTAGGTCTGAACAATCCTGATAATCTAGCTCTAAGAAATCTAGTCTAAAAGGTATTTTCCCTGTCATTCTAATAAATTGAGCCATTAACACACTCTCTAAGAGCATGGATAGTCTTAGTAATTTCTCTGTATCTAAAGACTATTGAAAAAAGTTGTAGAAAACCTTAATGGCTTTTGAGAAAACCTTAAAGATCATTGAGCATAGTAATGTATGAAGCAAAATGAAAAATAGTAGCAGCAGTAAGAGTCTTGACTGTGTTAGGTCTTGCTGGAACAAGAAAGGTAACTGTTTGGCATCCTATGATCTAAGCTGTGATAATTGTATTTGTTAATGGTTGTAACAGATCCATAATTATACAAACAGCAAGGGCCCACAGTTCTGGAGAAGGAATCATTCTCTGTTAAAACTGCTAAGCATGATAGAAGCAGAATTTACCATTATTTTGCAGAACTCATTCCCAGAACTCAAGCTTCTTGGGTATTTTGAGATTTATGATAACTTTTCTCCAGTATATGAAAAAAATACTCGAACTACCTTCAGAGCTTCAGTTGTCATTTATAACCTGGCATATGAGTTCATGTACCTTACAAACCCTTGAAATCCAGTCTTTCTTCTCATCTGTAGTTGTAATGTTACAATGCTTGTATCTTATAACAGCAGTTTTTATTGGAACATCTCAATAACAGAGGAAGCCAGTATTAGTTCTTTAAATAATTGTTGTACAAAGTATATTCTTGAATTTATGAGCAAATGAAAGCTTCCTTTTTCTCCCACAAAAGTGGTGATTCTTACTCCTTTACAACATTGACACACTCGTAGTATGTTCTGTAAAGTCTTTTTTTGTTGGTTTTCCTTTTCATGAATTTGAATAACCATCAAGAAACTCCAGTTAATGCCACGCATTTAATGACGACACTTTTACTAGCTACTCTGACTGCAGCTGC
Source organism: Corvus kubaryi (assembly GCF_017639235.1). NCBI lineage: Eukaryota > Metazoa > Chordata > Aves > Passeriformes > Corvidae > Corvus > Corvus kubaryi. Next base: position 8,020,793 of record NW_024582091.1, read on the forward strand.
TTTCCAGAAATGGTATACTGTAAACCTTAATTTATCTGACATTATGGCAGCCTCATACTTCTTGATTTCACTGTAATGAATAAAGGTACTATACCTCCAGGGTCATCAAGTCATTGTTTCTGGTGTAGAGAACATGTATTATCCCACTCCATTTCTATTTTCTGCTCAGTTAATATGTTAAATATTTGAGAACTAAGAGTACTCTTTAGAACAAACAAGCACTACAATGTGGCCTTTCTTCTATATAGAGCTAAAACCCAACTTTTTTAATAGCTTATACTTCATTTTTTTTGTTCTCATAATAAATTACACTTCTCTAACGAGCAAAAATAATTGATAAGCATGTCTAAAAAAATGTACTAGTCAAAGGATTTTGTTCCATGTTTGCTCAAGTTTCATATTATATATTTTTCTTTAAGTAAAATTTTTAAAATATTTTTGGAGGTGTCATAGTCTAACCTCATCCAGCAGCCAAATACCACACAGCTGCCTCACTAGGAGTTATCTGGGATACCAGCTCAGTGGAAAAGAAGCTATAGCCTGAAACGAGCACTTCCACATAATAAGGCATGGCAGCATGAAGCTTTCCAGAACAGGATTACAACAATGCAGCAAATAATGTATAAAGCTGCTCATTTGCCAGACAAGTAGTGTTGACTAAGAACCTATGCTATCTGTTGTTTTGGAAAGTAACTCTAAATAACAGGATGCCACTGTTTGAGACTCATATCTTCCACACTTGTTTTGAATTAAGCTTTGTTACCAGCAGCTAGTGAAGTGAGTTGTAAATTTTAAAACATTATTCTCATAAGAGGATTTTTTTCTCCTCTTCTTACAGAATTACAAAATTGCAATAGAGCTGGGAGAAAGGAAAAGTCATAGAAAAAAAATTCCTGTAACCTTATAAATTTCCAAAGGTCTTTTGCTCATTAAGAGATGTTCTTTGGAAAACACCATTCTCTCTGGATTCCAGTGTGCCAACCTCTAACCCTGGAAGCACATACTAGTGCAGTACCAGTTGGTGTTTTTTAATGAAAAAATGTGTGTTAGAACAGTATACAAACACATTTTCTTCTCAATTCTTTTTCCTTTGGCATTAAGTTTTACTGAGAAACAAGGTCCTTGTCTCCTAAAAGAGTTTATTTATTGTTAACAGAAAATTCTTCAGAAAAAATAGTTTCTTTTAATATCACTCTGTGTCTGTGATTAATGAAAGCTGGATTCTAGTGCTATGTTTTGAATGTGCATATTGGAATTCATTGCACGTGTTTTTCCTTTTCTTATTGTTATTGTTTTGCACAATATACTGTTGTAGGCTTTTTACACTATTGTTAGATACTTCCTTCAGCATACATTTTTTTCTTTCTCTCCTCCTTACGGAAGATTTTTTTAGTCTTGAAATTTTTAACATTTGTATAGCAATGAGGATATTTTTTAGTGACTAAAAAGGTGCAAAAAAAAAGTAAAATGAAGCACCAAGTATAAGATAGGAACATGAATTAGCTGCATACTTATGTGACAGGTTGTAAAAAATGGTGTGATGTTGTTGCATAGATATTGGTAATGATGGTGTATTATGCCAATCTGTCTGACAGCCACAGTATTGTCGAGCTGAAATTTATCAGTACTCACAGGGGCAAACTGTCAGTCACAGCAAACAGGTGTCAAAGGAGGAGAGAACACTGGACAAGACACCAAGACAAGATGGTCTCTCTGTGGCATGTCAAGTCAAATGCAGGCATGGTTTCCATGGAGTGCTGTGAAGATGCAAGAAATACTGCCATGGGATAAAACTGTGAGTGTGTTTAGAACTGATGAACAGTACTGTTGCAGCAAAACTGGAGGAAGGCTAATAAAAACTGTATTAAAGTATATGGTGGATATGGGTACATACCATAACATGCTGTAGATGATGTGGCTTCCCATCATCCACTCAGTTAATTTCGTACACTGTTGCCTACATGGTTTTTTTTGCAAATCTCCCTTCCAATTTTATGAACTTCCCCACTGCAGATCTTGGGCAACATTTTTGATTAAAAATATTAAGAATATATTCATGTTTTGTTGGTTATAACATAATTTCAGTGACGCTTCCAGTCAATAAATACCTGTGACCCTTCAAGAACTGTTCTTTCATCTTTGATGTTGCTGAGGTGGTTTAGGATATTTACCAGAACATGACCTCTGCAGAACAGGTTCTTAAGCTATATCAGAACCTAAATATAGTCAGATCCATGGCATTGCAAATTTGTTATGCTGTGGTTTACTATAGATGTAATTTTAAGCAGGCTGTATAGCCTGAGCTATTGCAATGGTCATAATGACATTGGCTCTTTATTAAAATTAGTTTAACAGTCAAAATCAAATCCTAGCCCCTGATTGCACTTTTGGTGATCAAAACCTTATAAGATAACACTGAAGTTTTAAAAAAATTAGATGTTCTAAAACGTCTATTTCTGCTATTAGAGAATAATTTTCTACAGAAAGTCTTTGCCACCTTCCACCTAATATTGAGGATACTAAAGAAACAGTAAATATTTCTCATGGAACCTGAAGAAGCGAGATTCAACTTAGTATTCACATTTCCTACTGTCAGAAGATATTCTACACAAGGAGGTTTTGTTTTAATATTAAATGTATTTTGACTGGGATTTTGATTTAGCAGTACAGCAGTTCACTGAAATAAAGAACCAGGCACAACACAGTCATTTCAATACATGATTGGATCACAGTACAAACTTGATTCTCATTACTGGTCTCTACGTGTTTGTGGTCATGATTCTGGGTGACCCAGTCACTGGGAAAGAATACATGATCTGAAGCCAGCTCAAATCTGCTGTCCTCTTCACAGTTCAGTCTGCTGGTTGTTAAGTTTTATACTCTCTGTTGGACTGAGCCAGTTCCCCCATGCAGGTCTGGCTCACTCAGGAAACTTTCACACTCTGATTAAGTGAGGGAAGGCTACATACATAGCCACCTGATCCCACTCATCTCAATCAGGCCCTTATCTAAAGCAGAGATGACCGTCCGGTCCTCTGATTTTAAGCACATTATTAATAAGGTTTTCATGTATCATCCTTACAAGTTAGACTAGCTTGTTAAAACTCTAAGCAGACTAACAATAATTTTGTAACTCTGTATGTGGGTTTTTCCCTTTTTGGCCATAATAAGGTTTTGGTGTAACAGATTACTGTACACTTTTATCATTTGACATATAGGTCGTTTTTGTGTTAACAGGTAGAACAGTACATTTAGTGTAATAGTAGTCATAAAAATTAAAATTCTACACTTTTTTTCATACTAAAAATTAAATGAAGCAAAGCAGTCTGACTACTAAATTTTCACACAGCCTTTCCATCTAAAATGTATGTCTGAGGAGGTGAAGCATATACTTTTTTCTAAATGAAACCTTATTTGAAACAGGTCCAGAACAGTTCTGAAACCAATTTCTTTGTCATCTAGTGAATCAGTGCATAATTAATCATTAATCAGATGTTGGGGTTTTAGTTTAGTCTTAGTTTTTTTCCTGTTAAAGGAATTTTCTCGCATATGCATGTTGCTAGGGGACAAATAGCTGTACTTAAGAAAGACAAAAAGGGGGGCGGGGTGGGCTTGGCTACTCCTTTGTTTACACCTGGGTGTGGGGTCAGTTCGCTCTCAGCGTCAGGAGAGGGAAGCTGCAAAGAAAGGAGCTGCTGGTTTTTTTTTTTTAGGCCGTTTTTGCTTTCTGCTGGAAACAACGCGGGGATCCCAAAAGCCGCTTTCCCTGCCCTGCTGGAGGCCGGGCTGTGGCTGCCCTGCCCCGCTGCTGCTTCGAGCTTTCACTGCGTTGTAGCCGTGCTCTCCCTGCCTGCGTGGACCTCCGGGGGGTTTCCCCTTTTGAATACATCTCGTCTGCCACCCGGGATTTGTGTTTGTGCCTGCCGTTCCAGCCTGCTGTTCCCGAGAGTCCGGGATCGGCTGCCCAGGGGTTTGTGAAGCCTTTGTTCCATCCCTTCCCGGGATCCCAGGGCACCGGTGCCGCGTGCTCCCCGAGCTCGCTCCGGAGCGCCCCCTGCAGCCGCGGGGGAACCATCGCACCTGCCCTGCTCACCGGGAGCCGCCAGCGCCCCTGCCGGCTGCGAGCGGAACTGCACCCGAGGGGAAAGGGCCCGACAGCCGAGAAGGCTGGGACTGGGTTTGTGATTGTTTGCTGTTACTGCCATAGTTGTTGTTGCTTTGTTTGACTGGTTATATACATATATATATATATATATATATATATATATATAGTAAAGAACAGTTATTCCTATTTCCCACATCTTTGCCTAAAGGCCTTTGATTTCAAAATATAATAACTCAGAGGGAAAAGGGGTTATATCTGCCACTTCAAGGGAGGCTTCTGCCTTCCTTAGCAGACACCTGTCTTTCAAAACCGAGACAGAAGATAAAATATATATTAGTCTTATTTTGCATTGAGAAAAGGATCTGAGCCCCATTTTAATAACTTGTCTCTGCACATTCATAGTACATATTTCTTTAATACACGTATCAATGACAGAAATGAGTTAGTTAGAAAAGTTACAGAAGTGAATTAGAAAAACTAAGATTAAAGCCATTTGACCTCAAAGGATACTCTAAGAGTGTATTTTCTAACTCAAAAATTTAAGCATATGTAGACAATTATAAAACAGATTACTTTACCTGTTAAGAGCAGACAATTATGTTTACATGACAGAAATAAGGACCCAGTTTTCACCAAGGATCAATACTAATATTTCTGAATTTTGTTAGGTGAAAGCAAAAGAAATTCCCCACACACCATGTATTTAGGCTCTATTTCTGTTTACAAATAAGCTTGCATAATGTAAACACTGATATTGATTTACATTCGGTAAGCACTAATTTGGAAGTGTTTTGTATATCAACATAGTATAGTACTGTGCACAGGTTACTTCATCACAGCTCTCCTAAAACTAAAGAAGCTAAGATATTTTGTACTACCTCCTATTATATGATTTATTAGCTGTGTTTTGCTTGATTGGAAAAAAAGGAATTTAATGTATGTTCCTGAAATCAACCTTTACCATGATGCCATAAGAAGGTAGTGCAGTCAGCAAGAATCCTGAACTTCTAACCCATCCCTTTGCTTTTTTCCATCAACTTAACTATGTCCAATAATTCAATCTGTCAGAAACTGCAGAGCAGCATATATCTGTGTCCTGTGTGACTAGTAAGTTAAGTTGTCATCTTTCTCTGTAATAATTAATTAATTAGTTGGAGAAACAAGTAGATGAAAATAAATGTACTCAGGTTTTCTGCAACCAAAAGCAGATGGTAATTTAACTCTGCTTCCCTCATTTTGGAACCAATTTTTTAGAAAAGTGAAGAGAAAAATCAGGGAAAATCTTCATACTCTGTGTAGCTATTCTACAGCAACCAACAAAGGCTTTACTAGCCTCTGAAACAAGAGGGCGTCAGGATTTCTGGAAGAGTATCAGGCATGACAGCTTTGACAATTAGCGCCTGCTACCTTGGACTTGATGATTTATTTATACACTGACAAGCTTCAATTTCTGAAACTTCAAATTAATATAGGGAAGGAAGATAACAAAAGGACACTTCTAATAAGTTTTAACGTAAACATACAGAAATATTTGTGATCCTAAAAAAGCACCAAGGACTTTTCAGATACTTTTGAGAGTTAGGTAAATAAAGATTATATCAGTTTTCGTTGCAACAGTATATGGGTAATGAAACAAAAAAACCTTAAAAAATTTTACTCTATTAATCTGATCCAAGTCACCAAAGTTAACAGAAGTAAGGCTTTTACTGCCAATTTCAATATGTTTTGGAACACATTTAGTGTCTGTATCAAATTATGATGTTATTTAAGAAGCAGCTCTGTCAGTCCACAGAGCACTCACACTTTTTTCATTTAAATCAAATTAAATTTGACCAGTCCTGTGTTGAAGTAACAATTTTCTATTCAGAATCTGCTTAAGAAGACTAACTACTGAGAATACAAGCATCATGTTTTAAAGAATGTATAACTGCTTCAAAAGCCAGCAGAAATGTGTAATCAGAACAAAATTATCTTTTTATTATTTTTGAAAAATCAAATGTTTTGATTGCATGTAATTTTAAACAAAAGACATTGATTGATGTGGCTTATATAATGGAAAAAAAAGTTGGTGTAAGAGAAAGAGTTAAAGTAGTTGATATTCAGGAACAAGGACCTTGTCAATGCTAATGGGTTGCTATGACATTTACTTAGCGCAGAAATAAGACAAAGAAGTATTTGCTTTTCTCAGTAGCCCAGCTACCAAGTAGGACACGAAGTGAGAACAGCTGTGATGCTGATAGTGATATGCTTTCCTGATTTATTCTACTTTCTTCACACTGAATAGTTGGCTCTGGCTCAATAAGCCTTCATGCATACAAGTCACTGTGAGCAAGGGTAAGAAAATAACCCCTTACACTGAAATAAGTATTAGTATGCTATTAATGATTGCTCCAATAAAATGATAATCGTTCTCACACCATCATGTGTTTGCTTCCACATCCACAATAACGCAGATTTCACAAGCCCTAACCTCCTAAAAGTACTGATTTGGAGGTCTGGACAATGAAAATGGAACAAAAACCAAGAAACTCTTAAGAGGCATGGGAAACGTTTTTGAATCAGAAGAATGAGAGAATACAAAGAGAGAAGGCATTGTGTGTAAACCCCCTCTCAAAGTCCTTCTCATACCTGTCCATATCAGCTTTTGCTGTCATGAGGATGTTCAGTTTCATTAGCTAAAGTATGTTCCAGAATGTAGAAGGCAAAGGAGCAAATTTGACACTGGCATTTGATCTTGCACCTTCTCACCTTCTACTTTTAACAAAGAAAAATACAGTGAGGAAATCAAATCACTCATCTGAAAACAAGCAGAAATTTGCCTCACCTTCCTGAAGCTACACAAGGTAGTAGTACTTTCTTTCCCATTCCATAAACCTGGACTACAAAATAAGAAACTGGAATTAAAAATAGTAGTAATAATACAAAAGTTCTGCTTGAACAACAGCTCAACAGCTTCTGACCCAGGTATGTTTGTGGACATTTGGAGAAAATATGTGATGCATATATTCCATCAAGAAACCAAAGAGAAAGAAAAATACACAGAAATAACTAAAGAATGGAAAATAACCTTGTGATACACATAGAAGCTGAATTTAATAAACAAATAAACTTTCAGGATATCCAGAAAAAAGAAATATATGACTGAGAAATATCTTTACATAGTGGTGAATTTATTAAAAATTAAATTTATTGATGGAACAAGGAAATTTTAATCTGACACTCTCTGACCAGGTTCTTTTATATATTCCACATGTAGAAGGTTTAATACTTATTATCAAATTTGCTTATATGAAGGTAGTTGGTATTGCATGGGATTTCTGATTTATCAGAGTGATTAAAAATATACTGCATAAACTAACACAAATATAAGTTAAATTTAGCAAAATAGATCAATATCAATAGACAGTTGGATCACAACACAAATATGTTCCCCATTATCGGTATCAGTCAGGATGCTGGGAGCCCCCAGCTGCTGGGAAGGAAAATGTGGGTTGAAGCCATCTCAAACATATTACTGTTGTTTAAATTCTTTTGAGAGTTGTCCTGTTCTATACTCTATGTTTAGGTGAACCACATATTCACTACCCCCCATGCTGATCTGGCTAACTCAGGGAAACAGTCAAACTTTTAGTGGACTGGGAGAAATGTTTATACCACCAGCAGATCTGCTTAACGCTTGATAGGTGCTCATCTAAAATCAAAGCCACCATTTGGTCCCCTTTGTGATGAGATAAAGTCAGGTTCTTTGCAACATCTGAGGTCAGTCCCACCCTGCATAACTTTCTGGACTTCATGGACACATCACCCTCGCTTATCTCCTCTGAATCTTTTTCCATTTTAGGGGTTTATTTCTCAGTCACAGAAAAAGAATGCCACAAGCCTCAAAAAGAGAATGAATATGCTGTGTCAATGACATCTAGAATCTGAGAAATAGTTAGGATCCAACATAATAGTCATCATGAAAATAACAAAGAATAAATTGCAAAATATTTCTTTCAGATTTTCTAATCTAAATTGGGACTATTATTAATCTTTAACATGTTTTTTTAGGAAATTAATAATAATAGAATTTTTAGCTGGAAGTGACAGAACCTTCTTCAAGTGAGCAGAGTAGAAATATCTTAAAGGGAACACTCTGCACTATAGGTAGTTGATGGCTCTGTAGCACTCCTCATATCTTAGTTACCATAGTCTCTCAAATTTTTTTTTGTCTTTTTACTGAATGATATCAAGCAAAAATGCCAGGAGCTCATTTTAAACAAGAGATTGCATGTTCAGACATTGTGATAGTGAGATGTTTACAATGTAATATTCATAGAAGGCACTGGAAAGTCCAATAGTTAGTAAGGGTCTCATGTCAGCTGGTTAAGGTATTCACTTGGGATGAGAAAGGTCTAGGTTGCTCCATAAGCTACTTATACATGTTATCCAATGTCTGTCTCATGTAAAATGTATAGTCTTTGGAATAGAGAACAGAATCCAAGTCTCTTTCCTCAAGTGAGATTTAGAACCAGTAGGCTACCGAGTTATCGTTATGCTTGCTCTCTTTCTGATCATATAAATTTTAATTATTTTCTGCACAGTGAAACAGCTTCAAAAAGAAGAGGAAAAAATATTCCTAAACCCAGTATAGCCTATAGCCCACATATCAAGTTGAGAGGCTTGGATGTGATGTTGAACCTTCTCCTTACTTATTATTATCTCTCTGTCAGTATGTGTAAATGAGAACATATTTTAGTACATGTGAATTTTTCGCCAAGATGTGCTCCAGAAAGGGAACAGATAATGATTTTTTGAGCTGTATGTACATCACAGTATGTCGAACAATTATGGAAACTATTTGGAGAAATTACCAAGTCTTCCATTCTCATTGTACTTCTGTATTTCATGAGTTCTGAAACTTTATCAAGATGAGAATACATGTGTATATACAAAAAACAGAATGTGAAAATACATGGGAATATAATTGTCAAAATTTGAAGCATACATTGGGATGCTATTATGACTAACATCATCATAATGATGATATTATGACTAACAGGCTGAATTATATCTACAGTTTACATTAATCCCTTCTACATCTTAGGTGAAAGACTTAACTTCCTGAGTGATTAGCTTGAAGTTGAAATTTCTCTGCTTTTTTTTTTTTTTAAGTGAAAAATTGGCTTAGCTTCTTTTCAACCAACAGAGTTTTTGATTTTTTGAATAGCCCTACTGCTAGCATAGGAGATGCGTACTAATCTGAGCACCTAAAATTTTTCATGACACCACTTTTAGACATAGTGAGAGTGAGTGCAATGCATAAAATTTTATTCATGCCATGTTAACAAATTTATTCTAATTTTTATGGACAGTTGTGTGTATGTGTCCTTATGAACTAGACATTGTATGTTCATATCCACTGCCATAAAGAAACACAGAATTAAAAATGTAAGAACTACACTTTAAAACAATCAGGGTATTTTGCCAATTCAAACTAACTGGGAAATATAGTATTAGTAATTAGTTGAATTGTTGAGAATTCAAAGTCATGAAGTTCCATAGAATTACCTGGGCACAGGGATCTTCTAACTTTATAACTACACTTATAATGTCCGCATTCTAAAGTCTAATGAAGTTAAAACTCCGTTTAGTAATTTTCTTGCCTCATGTATTATCCCTATGCTTGTCTTATGACTATGTATTTTTAATTTGTCCCCTTACCAGGACATTTGTTTAATTGTCCAGGCAAAGAAGAGAATAAAGTCAGAACCCACTGAAGGGAAAGAAGATAAGTGTGCCAGCTTTAGGTTTCCTTGACTACTTACTGCCTAGCTTACACTAAGTAACGACAACTTCTCATTGTCGTTCATTAGGTCTTGGAGTGGAGGAAAATTGAATTTCTCAGACTGAAGACTCTGAGTCCTGCATTACTCATTACCACAGTGCAGTGGACCCAGTGGAATATTAGGTAAATGAACAGCTTTTACAAAATACTGGTTTGCTGCAAAAGTTGGCACTGGAAAAATAAGGCCACTTTTGCAGGTGAGTCTGAAACTCAAAAATTGATCGGTGGACCTGTTATACACTAAAAATCACAGAATAATTCAGGTTGGAAGAGACCTCAGGGTGTCCCTAAACCAATCTCCTGCTCAGAACAATGTCTACTACAGGTTCAGATCAGGTTGCTCAGAGTTTTGTTCCAATGCGTTTTGAAAATCCTCAAGGACAGAGGTGGCAAAACCTCTCTGGGAAACCTGCTCTGCTGCTAGAAAAATTGGTTTTTACTTATATCTAGTTTGATGTTGGATCCAACCATACAATCATTGGCCATTTCGTCAACAGCCAAACAAATAAAAATCCCAAAGGCAATCTTATCTGTATTAACATTGCAGGATAGGGTCATAGAGGTTGGGAGCAACCTCAAAATGGAGTTGGTTGTAATCGGACCAGGTTTATCAATGCCTTTGCTTAGTTGGGCCATTTTCTGATTTGGCAGGCATTTGCTTTCAGTAAATATCACAGAATTGTAAAGAAAACACACAATGATTTCTGAATGCTATGCCTTGTGTATTTTATTCTGGGAAATTATCCTTATGATACTGTACCCTTTATGTTAAACTGTTCAGTTTGTGATTAAGTTGAAAAGGCAGAATGTGTTATTCAGTTAACCACCATTCTTCATCTCTTCATTTGGATATCTGCTTGCAGATCATGTCCCGAATGTCATTTAGTTGTTGGTTTTCACTTACTCTTCTATGATTCTATTTGTTAAATGGAAGTGACAAGTACTACGTATAAAAGTAATGGTGACACAGTAGAGAATGAGTTTGGGGAGATTTGCAGAAGTAGCAGTGTAATTGCCACTTCTTTGTCCTTGTTGTTTCGTGCAATTACTGATGAGATCAAACTGTAGTAGTTGAGATGATCTTCTGAAGCAGAAATTTGAATTTGAAATTTGAAAATTTCCTTGATTTGAACAATTCCTTGATACCCATTTTAATATATCTTGTGTATGGTATATCTTTAATTCATTTTCACTTCCACCAAAAGAAACAAGCTACAACTCTGTAACCCACTCTGTTCAGGGGATTTTAAAACCTGGAAATTTTAAGGTCTTTTCAAATATTTATGTCCTGTATGGAAGGGCAGAATACTGCTAACATGTCAGCCAGCAAGTTCACTTCTGTTTTCAACAGAAAGAATGCATAACATCCGTGCTGATTTTGCCTAAAGACTTTTTCATTTTTTTGACTTTTTACCCACGTAAGCTGATAATTAGAAAACAAGATATCAACTTTTTTAAACTAGAAAAAGTCTTAAAATAATGAGATAAATAAAAATAAAATGTTGTCTGTTTCTTTTCTGTCTTAATATGTATAATTTCAGATAATCTATGATTTTGTAATTGTTCCTGTGAGGTGCAGTGTACAAGCTGTTTATATGAGATGAATGGAAGCATGAAAGGTACATGCTCCATTACACTCATAGTGTATTGCTTCTTAATTTATATCTTGCTTTGGGCAATGCAGGGGATTATTTTGGCAATTTCTGTATGGCTGTTTCAAATTCTGTAGATTTATCTCCCAAGGCTGCTTTTATTTCTGATTTGAAAAGCATTTGGTAGACAGAAATTTCACCAAGCGTTTGTCAGATAAATTTCCTACTTATCTTATTTTGCTTATGGCAACATAGGGGTTTAAGGGGGGAGAGAAGCATAATGACCATGACTTTCTTTAATGGGACAGGAAAATACAGGGCTTGAAGACAATGAATATAATTACATTTTTATGAGCAATCATATAAATATATTGTTAAACTTTTTCTCTTAAGCAACATACTCAAAATGAGAATAAAAGTTACTAAAATCAGTCTGAATAGATCTTCTGTATATTTCCCAGAGTATTCCTTCTGCCTAATCTAAACCCAGTACCATTGCAAACCATTAGTTAAATGAACCTTAATCGCAATAGGCAAATACTTTTGTATACAAAGCTGTTTTCTCGGCATGAGTCACTGTTAGATGTGAAAAGCCATTTTGACAAGAAATAACAGCCTGACACAGAAAAGTGTCAGGCTGTTCTATTCTTAAGATTTACTTTCTCCATTTGAAGCAGAATATGTTGTACACCTCCAGCCTCCATATAAGTAATTTTGGACCAGAGGAATTACTCTTTCCTCAACCCATTGAAAGATCTGCTTGACATAGAGAGGACCACCATTCCATGCCAGGCATAACAATACAATAGATGCTTGCGTTGGTTTTGGGTGGGATAGAGTAAAATTTCTTCATAGTAGTTTGTATGGGATTATTTTTTGGATTTGTGATGAAAACAGTGTTAATAACAGACAAATGTTTAAATTTAAATTTAATTTAATTTGAGCACTGCCAAGCAGTGCTCAAATAACATTAAGGTATTTTCTGCTTCTCACACCACCCTGTCGGCAAGAAGGTTGGAAGTGAATAAGAAGCTGGGAGGGAACACAGCCAGGACAGCTGACCCCAAGTGACCAAAGGAATACTCCATACTATATTGTTGGAAAGGGTCCGTGGACTCTGGCGGGGGGAGGAAGAAATTGCAGTCCAGCCAATATGTGGTTGATAAAAGCAATCCAGAGGCACTTATATAGTACACCAGCTTGTTAACTCTTAAGTGGCTTAAAACCTATCAGAGCGCATTTCTGCTTCTACATAATTAGACTACATTGGCAAGCTTCTACTAGTTATGTTATGATTGAAAGAATTCAGAGTTCAGCCTCCCTCCTCCCCGTCAGCACATCTTATCTGCACAGCTGCAGCGCTTCAAAACTCCCTTTTTGTTTCTCAGGCCTGTTTCTCACACAGGGATTTTCTCATGGAGACAGTTTCTCACACTAACCTTTGCTTGCAGGCCTATTGCTTGTACAGTTCTTTTATTGATCCCATAATTCTATCAATGACCCATGTCCCTGATCCTTTAACCATTTTGCAACACTATATGTCATCATGCTCAATGATAAAAGCTACAGGAAATAGGGAGGAAGGAGTGACATTTGAACTTACAGCATTTGTCTTCCCAAGTCATCATTTTGTGTGAGGAAGCCCTTTTCTCCTGGAGATGGCTAAGTGTCAGCCTGCCAATGAAAATTAGTAAATTAATTCCTTGTTTTGCTTTGCTTTTGCTTTACCTTTTAAACTGTCTTTATCTCAACCCAAGAGTTTGCTCACTTTTACCCTTACCAGTGGGGGCTTGTCAGCAAGAGGCTGTGCGTGGTTAAATAAGTGCTGTGTGGGGTTAAATCATGACTCCTCTATGACTATGAAAACACGAAGAAGAAAGAAAATGTTAGAAAGCCACAATTACATTATGAAGACAAGTCTTTCAATTTGACTACCATGCAAGAACAGTTCTCTTTTCGAATAGTTTACATAAGCAAAGATAACCGACACAGATCTTCAAGTTACAAACATGGTGTTTTGGTACTGATCTATTTGAGCTAACATCCCCAAATAAAATACTAAGTTATGAGCTCAACTAAACCTGAATTAATTTCTGGAAAAGCATTTCATATTCCATCAACGAGTAAGACAATGACAAGTGTCTGAACTACACAGTTATTTGTATAATGTCAGATGGGATGGGAACTGGTCCTTTTTTAAGGAAGCTGAAATAGATGTACAATTTTTTAAAGGTACAATTTTTAAACAATAATTTTATTTTAAAAGATGTTTTAGCAGTGATTCACTGTATTTTTGCATCTGCAGCTCAGAATGTTTAAACAGTTTCACATTTTAAAAAATTGAATATAATATTTATCTGGTTTGTCTTCATATTTCCCAAGTGTCTGTCCCCATGAGGAGCAAAGGAAAATGTTATGATAGTACAAAAAAAAAGCTTAGAATTTGAACACTGGATTCAGAATTGAGAAACTGAGGCTTAAAATTCAAGGAACCCTCTGTGCTGAAACTTCTAAAACAAATTTGGAGAAACTCTAAAATATTTAGTATTGAATATGTGCCGGTTTGGACAAATTTGGAAAAATATCCTCTGAGAGAAGGCAGGTTACAACTAGCCCTCCCCCACCAGGTTCAGGAAAAAAAAAAGAATTTTTTTCCTCAAAGGAAAGAGATAAAAACTATTTGTTTAACAAACACACTGGAACAGGATAATAATGCTAAGTAATAAAACCTCTCGCTGTAGAGAGAAAACCTCAGGAAATTTCATAGTCCTTCCGTAGGTAGCCTCTTTCCTCCTCCTCGGAGCTGGGACGGGGTGAGCCCTCCTCCAGGGCCTCCACCTCAGTGGAAAATGTCCCGATGTGTTCTAGTGTTGAAACAGTCAAAAAAAGAAGAAGGGGAAAAAAACGAAGTCCCAGGAAAACAAAAGTTCAACTCTCTGTCTCCCTCCAGTGAAAAAGAAAGCTGAAAGCTGTCTGGAAAGCAAGCAGTGCTTCTTCCCGCTCCTCTCTCTCGCCACAGCAGAATGCAGAGAGGTTTTATCTGTGTCCTTGAAAACAAACTGCTTAGAAGAGTTCCCTTGGTTTTTTCCCTCCCCCCTCTCAGGGTCAGTTTAAAGGCATAGAAAGGCACAAAATTAATTTCTGGGCATAGAACAGCGATATACAACATCATAAAGTCACCCCAAGATACTACTTTGAACTTGGATTCACATATCATTTAAACCATGTACTTTCACTATTCTCTCTGTCTCCTGTGACATCTTAGCTGCTACATGCAGATATGTGCATATTCTCCTCCCACCTGAGGAAGCAGTACATGCTCAACATACTTCATTGTGCTTTAGGGGGAAGCTGCCCAGTGTGTGGCCCTTAAGCTACATGTAGATCATAAAGATCTTGGTGTACTCCTATGCTGGAAAAATTCCTGTGCCTGGACCTGGGACTGTAGTTGATCTCTTGACTGTTCATGACTAAGATCAGGAGGCAAGTCTGAAAGACTAGAAATGTCAGCATCCACAGGAGTTTCTGAATTGAAGTGCCTGCCAAGCCCACTTCTTAAAGGAAACAAGGGTTGGAGAAAAACTTCCACACTTGTTTAAAAGCAAGTGTTTTGAGAGTTTGTCCACACTTCAACAGTACAAAGCATGGGAAATATATTTAGTGGCTTTCAAGGTTATAGGATCTGGTTTGGAAACTCAGAAAAATTCACCTAGATCTAATAGCTACTGACATTTTTTAATAACTATTAATAATACCATGAACATAACATTTATATTATTTACATTCTTGTAGGAAATATTAACAGCCAGAAGCTAACCGTTTCAGTTTTTATGCATATATCTGGATAGAACGTGTTACATGTAATATGCCCATGTCTGGATTCTCTACCACATGGAGGCAGACATTAACAGAGTTTTTCAGAATTATAGAAAGGTTTATGTTTATGTAAATATAGAGATATCTTGAAACTGGAGCTGTGAACATGATAAAAGCAAGGACATTTAAAACAACTATTTGCTAGTAACATTTTTTTACTAAACCTGGAAGGTTTTATAAATTTCTTTCAAATGTGTTAACTACTTTCACCATAACTCCTACTGATATAAGAGGAAACATAATGGATAGTCTTCTTTTATGCAGTAGATTACTGACCAGAGTCATATAGAGAGGTTTTGAAAACTCTTTACAGCTAATTTAATATCAAACCATAGGCAAACTGATTTAGGCACTCTGTCCTTATAACATCTTTCAGTCATTCAGACTGTCGTACTGTTTCATATCTATCAGAATACACATAAAAACTAGAGCTGCTATAATGAAAACATAGAGAAATGTTGAGCTTTTGCTTTCCTCTAGGCCTGAGTCCAGAGAAGCTTTCACTCCAACAGAGAAATAGTTTCTAAAGTGCTCAGCAGTTACAATGTTACAAGTAAGGACTGATTCAAATACTGTGTCAAATTAGAATAAAAGGTTCAATGACTACGAGTTTCCAACATTATAGATGAATGCTTCAGCTACCATGCATTTTGATGTAAATCTTTCCAGCACTAGATGTAAGGCTATATATAACAGAGAGAAAACCCATCTTTAAAGGCAAAACCCCAGAGAACGAGATGCTATGATATTTAAAAATTAATGTTGTCTGCATCACTGTGCCTTCATGCTATACTACCTTGAGATAATTGAGATACCTTGGACATGACAGCAGTAAAGACGCATAAGTTTTGTATATATGTATGTATAGATATAGCCTGATAATTCAAATTAGTAATGAGGTCAAATTTTATTACGAACAAAAGGAATATGATGGCATTGGGTATGGTCTCGTGCTGTACATAGGCATGGGCATTTGAGCTGTACAGAATAATTGGAAAGACACTTATGTATAAATAAATGTATATAAATATCAAACATATATTGCTCAAAATAACGTTTTAATTATACAGTTTTGGTACATCTTTGCTAATATGCATTTGAACTGATTAGCCTGAAAGACTTAGATTTAATTTTCCTAATTTTTTTATTTTTTGCTATAAGAAAATAAAGCAAAGAGATGCCATTTTAAACCTCAGTGTTCTGCATTTTCCTAGAACATTTAAGTATTAAGTTACAATATGCTCAAACCACTCAGGAAAAAACATTGTTACTGAAACTGAAAATGCCTGTGTCTATTTATAAGCAAGTAAGACTTCTCATTCCTTTTTCTTCCAAGGAAGAAATAAGGAGGAAGACATAAACACAGCTGTCAAGACCATGTAAATTGAAGACGGGATTATTCTTTAAGTTTTGTATTACTCCAGTACTTAAGGAACATTTTTAATTTAAACTTTAATA
Organism: Corvus kubaryi; assembly: GCF_017639235.1. NCBI lineage: Eukaryota > Metazoa > Chordata > Aves > Passeriformes > Corvidae > Corvus > Corvus kubaryi. Next base: position 8,037,651 of record NW_024582091.1, read on the forward strand.
TATCAGCTATTATTTTTCTTTCAGCTTTAACTTTTTTCTGAAGGCAAAGAAATTGGACATCAGTCTTATGTTTTGGCTTAGAAGCTGCCTGATTTGCTAAGTATGGCAAAAAAAAGTTGCATTCAACTTTGCTCCTCAATTATAATTTAACCCCAAAAGGGCTATTTTGTGTTCGAATATATTTCTAACATTTCTGTAAAGCTTATAGTAGGATATTACATTGAGAAAAAAAAAATAATTTAAGCAATAGTGTTTGAAATTTCTCATGTAAGATCATGAGAAAATTAAGTTTATGAAATCCAGTCTTGAATTGTGTTTTTAGTGATTGACACACATGCCAGTGTCAACTGAAATTGTACCAATGGTACATGTAGATGGTTCAATTTGGGAAGCAGACAGTCTTTCATTTCATTTCCAGAACATTGCATATATACAGCAGCACTGAACACATTGAAAATATGTTTTATTGAAGAAACATAGTATATCTGGCCCCCTGGAGGACCACACAACACAAGCAGAAAGATATAGAGACCTCAGAACAGGATGTGATACCAGGATGGATCTCATGAGAACATAGTAAAGGGGGAGAATCCCCTCCCTCGATCAGTTGGCCACACTTCTTTTTATGCAGTCCAGGTTACTGAGCTGCAAACAGATTTTGCTGGCTCATTCTCTGATTTTTCATCCACCAGTACCACAGGTAAAGAGTTTGAAGAATTTGCAGCCCATTTGTAGTATCCAGTGTTCAAAGAATAACACAAAATTTCTGATTAAATTAATGTGTACTCCTAAATTCTTCATTGATAGTGATCTCATCTAGTTGCCAAAAAAAAAAAAAAAAAAGAAAAATATTCTTAGCATTTCCATCTGGCTAGAAGATTCTGGCATATGATGAGCTGGCTTTGGCCTTGGTTATTCACATTTTCCTCAATCTCTTGGCCAGATTAGAGAAATATGATATACCTGGGCAAGAAGCCTGGAGTGTTTAGGAAACTCCAACTAAATACAGAAGTACAGACCACCAAAAACACATCAAAGTTGTGTTGTACTTTCTATAGTAGCTACCATAAAATTATGATCATGACACATTGTGGCTTTATTCCAAGGTATCTGAAAGACCTCCAGAAGTTCCAAGAAAAAGATTGGCAGTTTGGCTCTTCTAACACAATAGACAGCATCTTTAAGAGGTAGATTTTTCTTAGGAACTTCTAGTACATAGAATTAAGAGATTATCACTGACTATTAGTTGAGCACCACAGCTATCACATTTTGAGATGATTTATAGATTACCAATAGCATTTTTATTCAGGCCAATCTTTAAATATTTGTAGTGGTAGAAAAATTTTCTATAAAAATGTCAAAATTCCCCTGTTGTTTCAGCCGTTAATCTTCTACCACTACTGTCTCCATCTTTAGATATATATATCTGCATATTAGAAGTCTTTTGTTCTACCTCTTTTTCCTCTTCTCTAGTATCTTCCCTTTCATCCCCTTGCCTTACCTCACTTTTAATCTTTTCCAGAAGACGATATACTTCTGGTCATTCTTGTCCTTTGCTTGCTCACAATTTATTCATATCTTTCTTAAGTTGTGATGTCTAAAGCCAAACAGCGTAACGCTTTTCTCTGTGGTCCCTGCTGTAATTTCTCCCCCAGAGGATTTAGCTGTCATTTTACAGGGGTCCAGTTTTGATACACTCCAGCTATGGAACCTTGACTCAGACTGCTGAGACAGAGCCATGGTACCATCTCTATAGTGATAAGAAAAGTCAGAATTACAGAGTAAGAAGACTGCTGATGTGTGATCATTATTAGATCAAGAATTCAACAGAGAAAACATCTGTTGAACAGACAGAAAAAGATACAGGAAAAACAGACAAGGAAAGATAAAATCTTAAAAAGACTCATGCAGAGAGGGTAGTTGGAGGGTGACTAGTCTGGGACAGTCAGGCTGAGGTAGAGCCATCAGGGCTGTCACTGCTGAAGGAGCTGGAAGAAGGTGACAGCCCTTGATGATGGCTCCCAGGAGCCATGACCACTGACCCTTCCCTCCTTACCAACCTGGCCGGTGAAGGCTCTCCAAGTGCTTTACCATCACATCCCTTAACTTCATAATTTGCTAAACAGTATCTGATTTTTATGTGCATTGTCTACTACATAATTTATTTAGACTTATGAGTTACATATATTCTGCATTAAACCTCTTTGTGTCCAGCTAGTGATTCCTGAAAAAAGCAGTCTTAAATTACTTTAACAGCAATGTCCACAAACAGATATCTTGCAGGTCTTGACTGGGGTGGTTAATTGCAAAACACTACATCTTTCAGTTGCCTCCATCTTTGTCTCCATAAACCTAAATATTTTAAAACAAAGATAAATTTATAAAATATTCACAATATAATCCACACACTTTATTTTAGAAATATAGGCCCTAATAATGGCAAAACAACTGTGATAAATACTGATCATTCTGTTCAATGAATTCTTGGTAAAAAAAAAAAAGCTTGTTATAAACATTAAACATTAGACGAAATAGATTTTAACTATTTTAAAGGCAGAGATCGATTTGGCTGTATGAGTAAGTAAATAGTAAGAATGTACACAAACAATACTGCATGGGTTTTGAAATGAATAGCCAACTTTAGATCCTTATCTACAGTTATTACTAACACGGGCTGCTTTTTAGGTCTCAGAATTCTACTCATTTTTCATTTTTCTTTAAATCATGAAGTATCAGGGAAGCTCCTAAGCACTAAGGAAGTGCCTCTCCTCTATAAGGGCAGTTTTTCTTACTCCTATTAACAGTGATGGAAAGTTTTGGCCATTTTGATAAAGGGCATTTGTAAAAGCAGCTGACAGTTTTCGTAACCTCTCTGCCTTGAGAACAGTAGACATTTTGAGAAGAGTGTCCTTGAGGGAATTAATTTTATCTTGCTCCCCTGCTGTTAAAGAAAACAGAACACTTGTAAAGATACTTGCAGAGCTCAACACTGACTGAATAAATACAGACTGAAAAGTGTTCGGTTTTATACAGAGATTTTTTACCATATTAGGATTTTAGGTATCCATAGAGGTTAATTGCATTTGAAAGAAAAATAGTAATTATTTCAAACAGGTGGGTTGTTTTTTTTTTGTACTAATATATTTTAATTTTTTTTAAATAATTGTTTTGCTTATGACACTTCAGGCAATTCTTCCCAAACACTAAAGGCAGTATGCATAATATTTTGTATTCTTTTAGTCATTATGTCCAAATGTAGGGACCTCTCATCAGTCTTTAAGGCATCAGCAGTCCTTGAATGCCTTGTTTAATCTGTTAAAATCATGCCGTGACATATATATATCTGCACTTAACGAAAACAGTACATTTACACAAGTTCATTTTGGGATGAACCATGATCTACTGTAGCATGACTCCAGATCTATTTCAAACCCCTTTCTTGTTTAAGACTTTTTTGGGGAAAATATCAACTAGCTGAATACCTTTCTGATGCTTTAGTAGTGTTTGGGCAAGTTTGTCTTTAAACTACCAAATGCATGGGGGTTTTTTATTATTTTTGTGTTATCATAGTAAATAACCTGTATTCTAGATTGATGATTTTATTATTCAAATCCAATAACAACACCTTGCTCTGAAAAAATTAAAAGTCTATAATTTTTTTCTGTTTTTTCTATTCTCCTGTACCTAGTTACAACTTAGACAATTGCTATATTAGTCATGTGCGTTTTCATTCCCCTTTAAATATCATTTGTAAAGTAATCATGAAAGGATCTTTTTACTATCAGCTTATACTAGGGCAAAATTAACATCCTGAAAAACTACACTGAATATTAAATTATATTCTTATGGAAGGAATTTATGGGCTAAAAATTCTTTTTGCAAGTACCCCATAAAACATGTCACTTCAGTCATCCGGGTTTGAATTTTCTTACATGGAAGATAATGATTCAAATAGAGCTAGTTTCTGTTACTGGGTATCAAACTGATGCCAGATAGTTCAAGTCAAAAATATAAATTTGCCCTAAATCTCATATTTTAGGCAAACCTTAAGTATGTAATACAGTATGCTCTCAATTGTTTTATCTAACAAAGAGTGATTTCACTTCAGATATTTGCCCAAGACTTAGTAGAACCACATGAACTTTTCTTTGATCTGAATATTTGGTTTAGAAAACTTCCTAGGTCTAGTTTTCAGCTTGGTCACATGTTAAGGACTCTACAAATCTGGGATATTGCACTACAGTGGCAACTACCCAAACCCATGATTTATTGAGTCATATCCAAAGTCTAGGAAAGACTAGCCTAAGTATCTATTGGTCTATTAGCAAGATGATTCCTTTTTCCACAGGTCATATAAATGCCTAAATGTAAGGAATTAAATAACACAGTGCTTTCACCTCTCTTTTAAACAAAGGACATATTATTTAAGGCAAAAGTTCCCTAATAAAACTGAAGTCTCTCAGACATTAAAGTCACTGTAACAATAACTGCTTCTGACATCCTTTTTTTTTCTTTTCAGATAGTTATAGCTACAGCTTTTGTGCTTACCTGCAAAAATGCTCACATTTTATTTACTCTCAGGCACATATCTTTGAAAATGGTCCATTGAAAATAGCCAGTGGATGCAACGCTATCTTCAGTCAAGTCCTTTATTTGAACAAAAATGTTCATCCCAAAGGCAGGAAATTCAGGGCTTTACTGTTATTCTGTGTTCTGTAATTTTGGACACTTCCGTCAATGTGTTTTCTGTTATTCTTCTTCACTCCAGTGATATACTGTGTTATTTTTCCTTTTTCTCCAGGTATCTATTAGAACTCTTGTAAATTCGACTCTGTATACTATCATTTTCACGTGGAAAAAGATATTAAAAAAAAGAAAAGTAGGAATTTTCCAAATGTCTGTTATCATTCCTGTTACAGATAGTTGAACAATTGAGGCAGGCTGGGCTTATTTTGTAGTATCTGCCTACATGCAACTTCTAAACTCTTTTTGATGTTTGTGATGATAGGAGCCCTTACCTAGAATCCCTCATCTAAGTGGCAGCTGGAACTCTGATGATATTCTGGAAAATGTCAAAGCGTATATAACCAATCTTTTGCTAAACAACTTTGCGGAGAACTAGTATTTGTTCCTTAATTCCAAATATTTATGGAGTTAGAGAACAAAGGAAGAATGACTCAGTCCTAGAAGGATGATTTTGTTTATCAGCTCTCCATGAATACACCTTACATTTGGAACCAAGCATTGACAGGAAATGTACTGACTTGAAATAAAGAGTGGAAGTAAAATGGCATGTGTATATGGAAAATAAGAAAAGTTTAGCCATAACATTTATCATAGAAAGTGAAACAAGTTTGGTTGGAAGTCAACGTAGAACACATCTAGAACACATTAGTAAGCAAAGTCAGAATTCTGGAAGTGCTGAAGGAATATGACCTCAAGACAGCGCACATTTTAAGGTGATGATAAGAATGATGAAGACAAAATAACTCAGGGCTTCTTGCTTTATGATTGTGAGTTTGTTCTGTTTCCTAAGTAAAAGGTATTTTATTTTAAACTCATGGTAAGCCTGCATGTATTATATATCACAACTGTTACGTATCTCTGAGGAGCTAAATTATACACATAGAGGACACTTAAAGGCTTAAAGGTAGGACTCAGCACAGCATTTAAGAGATCTTCATTGCAGAAGTATTGACACACAGGTTTGTAGGTCTCAGTTCTTCACTGTGTATCCAGAGGATGCAGTAAAGTAAGACAAGGAAAGAAATTTCAAAGAAATTTAAAAGAATACAAGTCTAATACTTATACATACCCTGCAATGAGAATAAAAAGTAGGTGTAATAGCTACTTTCTTAAACCAATGATCATGATTTCAGATGAAAAAGACTCAATTCAAAAGGTGCAATCAGTATGCTGAGCATAATTTGTGAAGGAAAGGCAACTGAATTATATACAACCCAGTAAGATCAACAAGATACATATTTTCTGCCATAGACTATCACATCTTCTCTTTGATCCACTAAACTCACATTCTACAGCTTTCACATGTGGGTAGGTATTATCTTTTACTGTTTGGTACTATTTGTCTTTTACTCTATCATATAGATTTATCTTGCTGAAGTTCTCAAAAGTAAGAAGCTGTGAAGACATATAGTTGTATACCATGCTGTGCGAGAGCTTTCAGAATGCCTAGGTTAAGATTTATGTGATTTGCTTCACATGGATGTGTTATGACCCATCTCTGAGGCAGGGTAAATGAGGTTCCTGTTAATAAATCCTTAGGGATCCCTTGGAATCAGAGTGAAATGAGACTGAATGATTGGTGCATATATATGAGGCAGGGTTATTTTAAAGCAACTTAATTAAAGTGTAAAGGAGGTGTGCAGCTGTTTTGGTTTTTTACTACAAAAGTATAAAAATTATAAATATAGGGAAAAGAAAGAGAAGGGTAGTGTAGATAGTCGAGAGGAAAGATATCACCACCTGTGGATTCAGCGATGAGACTTGATTGTTGACTTAAATGTAACTTTGATGTCTGCGATCAAAGGAATGGTTGCAGTCCCAATTGGTTTGTCAATTTACATACATTCCAGTTGGCATGGGAATGCCTAGATCCCTGCCCAGGGAGGGGATTCTTCATCTGTAGTGTAACACCATAGGGCATGCACAGTCTTCTGATGGAGAGTTCCTGAAAGGAGTTGAGAGGTGTTTCGGGGTCCTTGGTGGTCCATAGCCCCCTTTAGGGATATGACTGCTGTTTAACAGTGCCTCCTGTGCTGGTGCAGTGTGTCTTATAATGAAAAGGGGGAAGCTGGATTCAAAAAAGCATTACCCCACCTCCGACCTTCTTACCAGCTGTTCCCCTTAGTTGGCTGGAAAGAGCATGTTTAAGACATCACCATCCCAATTTTTCTGGATGTTATCAACCACAGAGCAACATAGACAATGGTTAGGTTGCCACAGAATGGGAATCAGTCATTTTAATGGTTACATGGGAGGAAAAATCATGTAAGCACACAGGTACATCCATGTGTATGTGTATCTATGTGTATAACATTGAGTGTAAGGTGTTCAGCAGACTTCAAGTAGCTGAAAGGCCTTAGGAAAATAATTTCTTTGCGTATATTCTTAAAATGGTAATAAAAATAATAGGTAAACTGTCAGTTGCTTTTGTTTGGAGTTGCTTCAGGTTGTGTTGGCGTCCTCTGACTTCCTTTGGTTTGTTTTGGCAGCAGGATATCAAGTGGATGGCTCTTGGCTTGTTTTCTCTGGCTTAATCTTGACAGCAGGACAAGACACACAGTTCTGCACAAACTGCTACTCTGGTCTTATGCTATTGAGAGACTCCTTTACATGACCTGATGTCAGAGCTGACCTTGCTTTGAGCTGGAGGTTTGACTATGAACCTTCTGCAGTCCCTTGCAACTCAGATTTTATGATCCTATGATGATACATGATTGTGATCTTAATATTTACTTTTTGACATGACAGTTCTGTCAAGAGGACTTGATGGGCTACTTAATCTGCCACATCATGAGTACATACCAAGGATGCAGACACCCTTGAACAAACATGAACAAATATGGCTGTTTCATATTATTGTGCATTACGTAAAGTGCATTTTTTTCATTATTTTTCCGATGGGGAATTTTTCTTAACATGGATGTTGTGGTTTAGCCCATAGCTAGGACCGATTTAACATTTCAGCATACATTCCTTCACATTATAGTAAGTGTTGTGCTTTTTGCCATGACTGTCATAATTCATCATCACTTGAAGAGGTGTAATATAAAAATGCAGGACTCTATGTTAAGATTATTCTCCTAACCAAAGTCTGTGGGGAATGTTATGAAATATGTAGTATGAAAAGATTTCTTTTCTTTTGCAAGGTCATTTCTTTTTCCATACTGTCCCTGGGATAAAATTTAGAATTACAAAACTGTTATTTTTAAACATTGTTTTTCAGTCTGGTAAGATTTTTCCTAAGGGTACGAGAGTAGGTTTTGGTGACATATGTCAGTAGGGGTTGCTATGGGAATTACTTATTGTTGCTGAACTGTAGGGTGATTACTCAAAGCAAATTCCTGTGAACAGCTTTAATTCAAGTGCTTCTTTTTCTTTGAGTTTAATCAGACTTTTTTTAATATGTGTGGTAAAACCACAAAATCAGAAAAGTACTTTGAAGATAAAAACGTATCTGTTCACTGACTAGTTCTGATTGTTTTTCTGTTAATTTACTTTCCATTTGTGTTCTGAGTTCAGACTTAAAGGAACAAAGGCAGGGAATGTGTTCAATATATTATGGTGTTGATAAATGACAACACTACAGCTTCAATGATCTTTGACAGCTTGGAGGTGTATGATCCAGACTAGCACCCAAAAGACACAAAAATACTGTAGGCTCAGAATCACCCTACAGGAAAGTTCTCTTTTAGTACGGTGTATACTTCTAATCAGTACTTGTGGAGACTGTGTTGTTTAAAGAAGTTCACAGTAAATGTACTAGAATTAAAATTATTTTTATCTCCAAATAGGTAAATTAGGTACTCATTTTGAAAAATTTGCTTTTCTCAAGTGTAAAATTTCTTTTCTTTATGGCAGACAACTTGTGGGGGAGGAGACAAAGCTTTAGAAGAGTTGTTTCTGTTTTAATAAAAATTTGCCCATTATTGTGGTGAAAACTTATGTATAGCAATGATATGTATCATTTGTATCATGCACCTGGCTTGGGTATTTGTGACAAAATGATACACAAATCTTCCTGTCTCCAACATCTTCAAGAAAAAAGAAAAGAAGAGACTGTATGAATTACATTGCTTTAGTTATCATAATGTAAACCGTGGACAGCTTCTCTTGGATTATGATTACATTGTTGTCCTTAATGCAGGGTTCTAAAATGGATAATGGTGTAAGTGAGTTGAGGTTTGCAAACCTATTATTCTCACATGAATTTAAACAGCTCTGTGGAATACCATTTCTTGTGTGTGCATAACCAATTTTAAAATTTGATCAAGTAGATTGTTCTAGCTTTAGAACTGACACTGATAGCATAAAGAGGAAGGAAGTGAAATGATTATGGAACTTTACAATCAATAAATAATGAATAGTAATTATTTATTGGACAGTAAATCAATGAATGAAGATTGTGCCCATTTTCATGTTGTCACAAACACAACAGATAACTAGGCATAATCGATTCAAAGCTAATTTCTAGACACACTAAGAAATGATTGATTTTATGAATATTTATATGCTCAATGCATCAGTGGTATGAACTCCTGAGCAAGTTAAAATTTTTTAATCGCTCATGCTTATTCTTATTTCAATCACAGTCCCTGCACGATAAATTCAAATATAAATATTTTTAAAAGAAATTCAACAATGTTTTGTACATTTTGTTCTCAATTGCAAGGCAAATAACAGAAATTATGTTATTAATAAAGGCTCAACTTCCAGGTAAACCTACACTTTTGCTCTTGTCCACATATCCTTTTGTGAAGAGAAGTTTCTATCAATATAAATGTTTGAAATTTTCCTTTAATCAAGTGTTCAACAATTATTTTGGAAAACTTTTATTAATCAGTAAGTAACTGTTTAGATATCAGTAAAAGGAAGTCATAAGATGGTCATGTAAAGAGCACTGAGGAAGTGTACCAAATAATCTTTTAAAGTAGTTAGCAGTGATCCTGTAAATGGTCTTTTTTTTCCCTGTCACATTAGGAGGGACATGAAAAGTCAAATAGAACTAGTTATTTTTTAAAAATGCAGTGAGAAAACATATTTTCTCTCATTTTCCATTTTTTTTCTTTAATTAATAGATATATAGAGGGTGTTACGCAGCAAGAAATGCAATTTACATTGCAATATATGATTGAAAATCACTATACTGTTCTGATCCTGCTGGTTTGTATTGATATCACTGTGTATATTTCACCAGATTACCAACAGCGTGGCTTTTTAGATCAAGTCAACAAATTTTCCAGCTGTGATATAGAGAGGACAATGTGGTATGGTGGTCCTGCATTATCACATATCTTCTGATGATTGGACACAGAATTTAATCTGATTTCTGGAAGTATAAAATACAATGTGATGGTATGAATTCATGACTTTTGTTTAAAGGAGTTCAATGGGTAATTTCACTTTTTTTTAAATGGTCGATATTCACTGCTGAATAGGTGAAGTGTGTGTGTGTGTGTGATTATACACTTAATTCTGCAAGCGAAAAGAATTCATGTGCCTGACCCACAAAAGAAGAGAAAGGTCAGTGAGATGGATTGCCAGACCATGCTTTGCCTTAATATGATTGAGAAAATAGAGTGCACCATTTCAAACTGGTTAGACACATAATATGATTTGTATACCATGCTTATATCACTCTTCCAAATTATTTGAATGTGTTAGGCAGTAGGTCATACCTAAATTGTAATGACTCATTTTGCATTTACATCTATCTAGCTTGCTAGCTCAGAGTCATCGCCATTATATTTCAAGGGCTCTCAAACAGAGTGATTAAGAGGAGAACATTTTTATGTGCAAGCAGTGATGTAGCTTTGCAATAAAAAAAAGTAGAGTGAGAATTATCCATAACACATTTTCCACTTGCTATAAGTAAAAGCCCCAATCCATCAACGACTCATTGCAGAGATACACTCGTGACAAGGCAGAATTGTACTACCAACATCAGGAACTTGCCTGACTGCAGTTTCTTCAGAAACTGATGTCAAAGGGAATATTCCTTCTTGTCAAAGTGATATATTTAAATTAGATTCATATTTTGGTTTCAGCTGTTAATTTACCTAGATATAATTCTACAGTGAAGTCTGGAGATTGCTGGGACTGCTTCACTGTCTAATATATGCTAAAAATACACCTTCTCTTTATATGTGCCAGATATACAGCACACTACTGGGGTGTGATTTCATCAGTCTAGTACCAAAAAAAAAAAAAAAGTATATTTTGCAGCCCTAAAGTGGATGTGATTTGCTGCTCATATCCCTCCTTATCGAGATGGACACACAAAGAGAGAATGTAATTTTCATCTAATAACAAAACCATGCTAGAAATTTCTTACCCTTTAATTCTGTATCTCAAGTCAAAATGGTAACCCAGATCTTCATATTAAATCTATTAAAATAGTAATGACAATTAATTAAAAATACCCCCTCATTCTTTTTTCGAGACAGAAGTGTATGGTCCTTAATTTTAGTATTTTAGTTGCAATATTGTTTCCCAAAGCACTGTACCCCACAATGGAGGTAGTGGTGAACAGAAACATGAAGAAACAAAGCAGAGAGCAACGACAGAGGGAATTACTTATAACCTGTTGTTTCATTAATGAAATTATTAATTTATCTTTATTATAAATTGCCAGGGCATTTTAAACATAACTTGATCTTAGTCATGGTGGGTACAGCAAAACAAAGGTGCAAGGTGATGAAGTCAGACCTAGGACTTACAGGGGTTTTTTGTTAGCTCACACACCATTGTCTGCCCCCCATGTAACCAAACAACCAACACAGTGATATTTTTAAAGGATAAAGAAATGTAAGCAATTTTAGATTCACAGGAATTAATTGAAAAAAAAAAATTCCCTTTTCTCTACATGAGGCCCAAAAGACGTCAAATATATAGATGAAGGGTTGCCTTTGAGTTTCCACTGACTGATGCCTAATCAGTCATATGAGAAATTGAGGCCACACATTTCAACTGCAGACAGCTCTTCTAAAAGAAAAAGTCAGTTGCACACAAGATATTATTCTGTATAATGACATTGCTTCTAAATTTTGGTGTTCAACTCCACAACTACTCAGGACATCAGGGAAAAGCTAAACAAGGGAGATTACAGGTAAAAATATTTCTGCAGTCTTGACAATTTCTGAGGGCTAAAGAGATATCCTTCATAAATTTCAGGAAACATATTCCTAAAAGCAGTGCAAGTTTTAAGACACATCTAGACCCCGAAAATCTTATTCAAGGAATTTCTTAGATAAGCTAACTGCACCTATACAATTCAAAGGCAATGTTTACAATATACAATACTGGAACAGCATAAAGTGCCTGAAGCTTCTCTCACAACACCCACTAGACATAACTTTAGTGTATCATTTTTTACCTGCAAAAAAAGAAAAAATAAACACTTGCCTCCTTTCATAAAGATAATGAATTATAAATACAAGATTCTTGGAAGCATCTTGTACAGATAGTATTTTCAGGATTCAGATATACAGATTATGAAAAAGGAACATATTGTGAAGCCAAAAATTTATTGTTAAGACTTTATCTGCTTAGTTTTCACAGTCAGGTAGTCCTAATTAGCTCAATAACACACACACAAAAAAATTTTACTGTTAAACTGTTCTTCTATCAACCCAGGGTTCTACGTATTTCTGATTCTCCTCCCCATCCTGCTAGGCATCAAGAGGGGGAAATGAGCAAGTGGCTATATGGTGCTTAGTTGTTGGCTGAGGTTAAACCACAATAAGGGGGAACAGATACAGACAAATTTTAAACAGTGTCAGAGTTAACATTTTCCAGCGGTCAGTCATAGCAAGACATAAAATCATAGAACTAGATTAATTTGGGTTGAAAAGGAACTTCAAGGATTATGTAGTTCAGCCTCTGCTGATGAACAGGGACATTTTCATATGTTACACAGTTATTAACAAAAGTCCACAGGTTGTATCATCCAGAAGTCAAAGTGTAACACTGACCTTTGGAAGATGCATCATAGTTCAAATGTGAATTTTAAACACAGATACTGCCAGTCATTATCTGACTGAAACTATATCTCACTTTCTTGTATCCACAGATTTTTCAGCATTTGATTTTGTTTGTTTGTTTGTTCGTGTTTTTTTTTCTTTCTAAGGTCCTTCAAGGTTAAGCACCATATTACCAAGGAATGATGCAGAAAAGCATAGGAAATGTAAGGCTATTCTTAAAAACAGAACTGCATTCTTATATGCTTTCACAGCAGAATTTTATAAATTCTTCCTTTCATTACTGTACTATGTGCCTTCAAAAATATAACAAAACACATGACAACCATATAACAAGAAAATATGTCCAACATAATTTGATAAAATAGAGAATTCCAGAAATAAATATTTTATTGATTCAAAGAAACAGGTGACTTACAGGAAAATGTCAGATATCAAATAACTGTGACTTCAGTGTGGCATTTTGAGTCTGCAGACTGTTTTCAGTTTCTGGATTCACCCAAGACTTTTATCCTGGTCTGACTCACTAGGTAATATTTGAAAGTAGAAACAGGAAAGCAACATCTGACTGACCTTTACTCTATTCTTGTGATGGTTTATCATTGGCTGGCTGACACACACCAAGCTGTTTCGCTCACTCCCCCTCTGCAGGTAAGCAGTTAAGCACCACACAATGGCTTGCTCACTCCCTTCCAGTGGATGGATGAGAGGACAGGACAGGATACGAAAATAAGATGGAAAAGCTCATGGGTTGAGATAAAGACATGGAGTTTACTTAGTAATTATCATCATGGCCAAGACAAACTCAGATTGGGTAACCTTAAAATAATTTTTTGCCAAATAAAAATAAAGTAGGATGGTGAAAAAGTCAAAACTAAAACCATATTCTCCCTGCCCTACTCTTCATCCCAGGCTCAATTTAACTGATTCATTCCTGACTCTTCTACCTGCTCCACCACCACCAAGCAGTGCAGGGGGATGGGGAAATGAGAGTTATGATCTGTCCACAGTAGTTCCTTCCTGCTAGGCTTTTCTCCTCATACTTTTCCCTTGCTTCACCATGATCTTATCCACAGTTGCAGGAGAGTTTGTGCTCCAGCAACTGGACCATGTCCTCCCCCACATTCTTTATTGCTATTGACATCTGCATGGCTGTTTCTCACGTGTATTTCTCATGCCCTTCTCACAGTTGCTGCAAAGCATTTTTATCCTTTCTTATATATGTTATCACAGGGGCACTGCCAACATCACAGATGGGCTCAATTTTGGGCATCAGTGGGCCCATTTTGGAGTCAACTAAAAATGACTCTGTTCAACATGGGGACAACTCCTCATGTTTTTTCATAGAAGTCACACCTGAAGCCTTTTCTTATCTTGCCATGTAAACCAAATACAGTTGTTTTGGCAAGTTAATAATCCAGAGATTTATTTTGAGAAATTCTGAATTTGAATTGCTTTGGTATTTTAATGACAAAACTCTGAATTTCCATGGTGAGAGCGAGGTCTTTCAAAATGGAAAAGCTAACTTCTAAGAGACAAGGAGCTACTGACTGTGAGACTAAGAAGTAGGATAATTATGAGACAATTACTGAAAGGAGCTAGTAAAAGAGTTGGAAAGGCATGAGATTGTAGATCAAATATATGCGAAAGATTCCACATTTGCATGTCTTTGCATAACAGTTCACCAGCATTATCATGATAATTGAAGCAAAGGATTAAAAGGTGTACAGTACATAATGCAGTGTCATTATCTTTCAAATATTTATATTGTTATTGCAAACTTTGTTGAATTCGTAACTAATAACATTAAATATATATTATTGAATTATATTAATTAAATAAAATTACAAATGATATTTTTAATTAATAAGATTAAATGTATATTATTTAATTATATTAATTAAATAAAATTAAATATAGAGAAGAGATGGAAAGAATTGGGAAGGGTAGGACCCAAAAGCCTGCATGCTGTGTCACGGATATCATAACAGGCTGTCTCAGTGAAGCATTCAGTAATTATTCATTAAAGACACTTAGTTTTTCCATTACTCGCTTTTTATATTGAAGCATGTTTTTAGTGAACTTGTAAATTAGAATAGTAAATGTTCTAATTTTCTATTGAAAAACTCTGCTGACAAATGAACTTAATACTTTTGATGTCCAGCATTTTTTTATGCCAAAGTTCTAGTTCTGTTTATGCTAAACCTCCTGTTCTAACTGTGTGATAGAGGAGGTGGAATATGGCATTTGGTTCCCTCCCATATGTAAATATTCATAGAACTGTCTGCATATGAAAGAGTTTCCAAGAATCATGATGAACACCCTCTGAAGGTACTTTGCTGTTACTAAAATAACTGGGGAGCAATGGTATATTATTCCTTTGCTTGGTTTGAGTTACGTCTAACCTTCTAGAGGCAGGAATTCTCTCATAACAATATTCTTTAATCTGGTGCCTTATATTTCCAAATGAAAAGACCATGCAACAGTAAAGTTCTACATAACACTTTTGTATCTCTGCCACAAAGAGAACACAATGTTTTAGAGGTTTGACATTGCTGGTAAAATCTTTTTGTATCAGAAATTTAGACAGAAAAAAGAAAAAGTCTGCCTCTCCCTTTACTCTTTTGCGATTTTTCTTAATGTCTGACTGACAGTTCATTTTTCTGCTATTTAATAAAAACTGGTAATGAGCAGCTGAGAGAGTTGTGTGTTCAGAGACTAACCAGACCACTGGTGGATATGTGGTCATTCAAGCTCTTTTCCATAATGACACAGTTATTCAGTTTCACTGGAAAGTATCCGCCATCTAATATTCTCCCCCAAGTACAAGGGTTTCATTAAAACACAGCTAGATGTGAAACAAAAAGCAAGCAACTTACATATTAAACTCACATTTTTTATATAGTTTAAATTGCTTTCAAAGCATCCTTCATAGATTAGCAGATTTAATTACTTACAACTGATGATACTGGTAAATATTTTAGGAGACAAAGTGGAAAACGACAACCTTAATCTGTATTTTGGGATGCCTGCTACCAGTGTTCAAGGTAATTACTCTGCCTTAATTCCCAGATTGTGTCATGTAATTCAGTTTACACAGCTGCTGAGGTTCCTGTGAGGTGATATGGTTCAAATAAAAGACCAGACTTATCCCTAATGCAATTCAGCCTGCGATGCTCAAACTCATATAAAATATGTCAAATACTAAATCTATAAACTAATTCTATAAATACCAGCTAATGGGTGTAAATTTTCCCTTACACTGAAAAACAACTTAAAACATATATTACTGCAATTACACTTGCTGCGTCTATAACAAATCATTCATTAACAAAGCACATAACAAACCACAGCAGTGGAAGTCTATTGTCATTGTCTGTGAGTTATCACTCATGTATAATAGTGAGTACCAGGCTCTGCAAGCGGAACCAAACAATAATGAGTACAATGGTTTCTTTTAACTCGGAGTCGGCACCAAGGTTGACCTACACCCTGCAATAAAACCACTTCCATGAAGGAAAAAGACAGGTCATTCTCATGAGAGACTCTCTGCTAAGGGGAAGAGAAAGCCCAACCTGCAGACTGGAACCACTTCTTAGGGAAGTTTGCTGTCTCCTTGGGGTATTTTATTTACTACAGTAAAAACTGTATTGCTATGTATATACCTTACATAGATTAGTCAATACCTAGTTAGTGTATGAAGAAGCACAACATTATGAAAACTCACTTTGCATTATTTGTTGCTATTCTTTACTCAAATTGCTTATTAAAGACTGGTATCTATTCCTCCCTGCTGCTGCTAGGTTGTTCATTGCAAAATTTGTATTTTTATTGCATATGCACTCAGTTATAGAGATGCTACTTTTGTTAAAGCTTTTACTATTGCTGCAAAATTTGTATCTTGTTTATAGACAACTATGTTCATAATTCAAAAAAGTCTAAAAATTTCTCCTAGATCTTACCAATTCAGAGCTATATAGTGGCAGGATTTGACTTGCAGCTAGATAATGCTCTGCTTTGGTGAAGAGCCTCTAACAAATAAAGAAGCTGAATTTGCTAGTATCAGATGAACTTCTAATGAACAAAAGGAGAGTTAAAAGCTCTTTGAACAAAAAAATAATGCTATTGCAAAAAATGTGTGGATACTAACAAACTTTGCATGTCTTTATGCTGATAATTAGAGGAGGTTCCGTTCCTCACCTAACAGCACTATAGAACAATGGGTACAAAAGGGCAAAAAAACATCTAAGTTCAGCATGGTGGTTTTTAGAGGGAAGGAGATTTCATGTTTTAGAGCCCTCCTAGAGTTTTATTTCCATATTTCAGCATGCTTAAATCATGTTGTTTTTTTTTAAAATTTAAATCTACCATATAGATTTGCAGAATCAAAATATATGTAGGGATAGTATACTCATTTAGTTCTGGAGACAAGAAGTAAATCTCCATTGTTTAATAAAATGTGTTTTCTTTATACCATAAAAGCCAAATACTATTTGAAAAATACAGAATAAATATTAAGATTTTTTTTTCTAATGATCTTCCAAAATAAAATATAAGTCCAATAAGGGTGTGGTGGTTATTAGCATTGTACAGCTAAAAGAATCCCCTTTTTTTTCCCAAAATATAAGGCAGAAAATTGATATCAAATTCTTTTCAATGAGATCCTATTAAGAAAGGTCTTAGATTTTAATTTTTTTAATTTAAAATGAAAGATGATATTTGCATAATTCTCAAAATTAAGCAAGAGTTTCTCTTGAAAATACCTAGAGTCCTTCAAGAAATTTTCTTGAAAAAATATCATTACCAAACCTAAACGTTAATTTCTCATTTGAAAAGAATTGTTTTCCAACAAAATTACCTTGTCAAATGAGGTTTACTTACTTCTGACCTTATATTATAAAACTTTACAGAAAAATTTGTCACTTAAACTTCTTTCTTCATATTCAGTGTAAAAAAGCAGCCACTTCTTCAGAAAGATTCATCCTGTCTTAAACTAAATGCCAATATACATCACACCTGAAACTATCTCTCTCCATTGGCTGTGAAGTGGTCCTAGCATGATTAGCTCAGAGATAAATGTATAAATTGAGGTTGTCTAAAATGTCTCCATTTTATGAATTGATTTGAATAAGTATGAATTAATTAAATTTATGTGCCCATCTCCCACAAATAAATTTTGATGACAAAAACTTTTCTGTTTTTGTCTAGCTAAAATTCTCAGCTTGTTAGGTAATCCTTACTCCTCAAATCCATTCAAAACATTAGGTTACCTGAGTTTTCTGCTTTGCCTCAGTCACTTTTTTAGCATTCACCTACTCCCTTTTACCCCTTGTATCAAACATGACCACTTTCTTTCAAATATGTAGTCTATTCACATTCTACCCATCATCTTTATTTAGTGTGAGTCGGTGTTACAATCCGGTTTAGACCCAGGAAAGCGAAGCAAGCTAAGTCTCTGAGCATAAACTGGAAAGAACTTAGAAGGTTCAAAATATTCCCAGAAATGAGATTAAAACCAAAAGAGGTTAGATGTTGTTGCCAAAAAATGGTGTATTTTATTTAATAGTATAAGAGGCAAAGAGAAGGGAAGAGAAAAGAAACAAAGAAAGAAAAAGAAGTGTGCGTGGGGGGTGGGGGAACAGGGAGAGAGGTGACAGGGGTTAGGTGGAAGCAATCACCCATCTGAGGGTCCCAACGAGGTCTCGTTGCTCCCCTCCATCCGATCTGCTGGTGGTGAGGGTCCCCCGTTGCCGCCGTGGCCATGCCACTACATGCTGCCACACACCAAAGAGTGCAGAATTCCGTGGATTAATATACACTTCGGGCCAGGTGGGAATGCCCACGTGCCTCCCTTGCAGGGGCTGGCTTGACACACTGTCCCTTGCAACACTGAGGGTCTGTTGCATCCTCTCTGGTGCTCTGGTGCAGGGTTTGGGGACCCCTTGGGGGGGGGGCCCCTGTGCTGGGCCATGTCACCCCTTCTGCTGTGGATAAGCTTCTCCCCCCAGTGAGGACCCCTCAGCTGGGCTCTGCACAGTGGAGGATGGGCTCTGCACCTCTGACCAGAGGCTTTTCCAAGATACCCAGAGCCTCTCCTCCCTCCACCCCTTGGTTCAAGGGTCTGTTTGAGCCTGGCAGCTGATAGCCCTGGGGCTGTGGTCCTCATCTTGGAGGTGTTAAGCCTGTGCTCAGTGAATGTCCCTAGCCCTGAGTTGTTACTTTATCTTATCTTCATCAGCGAGCAGTGTAAGGCCTCAGTCAGGGTATGGTAGTCCTGTCTTCAGCTTTTGTAATACAGTTTTAAAAGTCCTTTAAGAAAATGTTTAAGTCATAAAATATAATATTTCAGTCTCTGACAGTAGGTTAGCTACTAAATCTGATCAGCAAAAGCTACCATACTGTGGATACAAAAATGCTGCTAGCAAGGATTTTCTTGCTATTTTCTAAGTCCATGAGAGACTTTTTCTCTCTCACAGAAGAGGCAGCAGAGTGCTGTAAACAACCAAACACCTGCAACCTTAGAAAGTCTTGTTTATAGTATAGTAGAAAAATATTTTGACAATGGATGTTTTAGGATTTTAGCCAATCACGCCAAGGGGTAGCTGATCCTTTGTCCAATTAGACTATGAAGAAAAAAGTCTATAAAAGAGTTTGTAAAATAATTAAATAAATCAATCTTGCTGCACAATTCCTGCCTGCTGGATCTTCTCCTCCCTATGGCTGCGGGACACAGTAATATACCACAGGGCATTTTTAATACCGTACTCTATACTTGGTTTATACAATTTTTTCTCTTCTGTCTCCCTGTTGTGGTTTAGCACAGCTTGGTTTTCAGTTACGAAGAAATCCACCTGCCACGGAAGTGACTCTTTGCGAGGAACTGCTGACAGCTTCCTCCAGACCCAACAAAGCCAATCAGCTGGCTAGTTTTGAATATTGACAACTCTGTTAAGCCAGTTAAAAAAGCTGAACATGCCTCTGTGAAACCACATTTAATAACGAACAAAGCCCAGGAAAACCTCTCTTGCTTCCGGCTTTCGGACGGGTAACTGAGGGCGGCCCGCGCGGCCCGGTGGGTCCGGGCTGGCCCTGCTCTCCGCGGCCCAGCCGGGTCGGCCGCAACGTGGCTCTGATGAGATCGCGGCCACTTCTGCTTCGTTGGAGCCCTAGCACAGCCCCCCCAGTGCAGCCACTGAAATGAAATTCTACACTGCAAGAGCTCCGGCCACCACCCAGCAGAGAACACGTGACCAACAGCCAACAGCGAAAGGCAAATTGCTGATGCCAAGCCCGAGTAAGATTAACTCTTTCAGTGCTGTAAAATTCCCCAGAACAGATGAAACCTACAGACATCAATCGTCTTCCGAGTCAGAGGAAAGGAAAAGGTGAAGGCATATGAAGAAAACATAGACACACCAAAGTCAGTGAAGAAGGAAGAGCTGAAGCCCAGAGAGAGGAGAAAGAGGAGATGCTTCAAACCTAGGAGCTGAAATTCTTTTGTAAGGCTATGGTGATGGACTATGATACATCAGAATACCCCAAGACACCCTGTAATTCATGAGAAGCATGGGGAGATAGAGTGTTCAAACCGCAACCATGAGCAAAGGCATCTGTGCTGAAACAAGCAAATGTTGATGTAGCTGTGATCTAATGAGATGCTTGAACAGAGAGTGATGAGAGTGTTGAAGACCCTTACCCCCAGGGAAGGAGAAGAAGACCTCTGTTCCCAGAGATGAAAATGATCCCAGAGATAGGTGAAGAGAATCTCTGTTTCTGAGCAGCTCACCCTTAAAATTGTACCCCATTAGCCAAAGATTGAACCCTTGTAAACAGTTGTGGGGAAAGCTGTAAGACGAGGGAAGGGACTTTCACATCACAAACAGATTTCCATTTCCCGGGCGGCTGATTCACTGTGACATTAAAGCCATGAAAGAACAGTTTCTTATAGAGAAGTCTCCGTGGCATGGCAAGAGAGACTCCTCTCCCTAACTGAACTGAAGAAAGATTATTATAGAGGTGGTAAACTGACTGAAAATCCCAAGTTTTGTCTCTTTTCATTGTCAGTGGGAAAAGAAAGAAGAGGTGAGGGGAGGAGAAGTGTTCTGAGGGTTTATTCTGACTCTCATTATTTTTCTTTTAGTTCTGTTAATAAAGCTTTCTTTATATTCTTTAAAGTTTTGAGCCTGCTTTGCTTTTTCTTCTGATCCTTATCTGACAGAGGATAATAGAAGTGAGCAAAACCACTACACTCCCACATTGTTTTACATACTCAAGAGGCTAAAATCTTCCAATAAAAATAATAATCTAATATCACCTTCATTTCCTTAAAATGTTTCTTCAAAACTTTTTAGTGAATTTAGGCAGACCACCCAAAACCCAAGAAGTTAGGAACTGTTTGGCTACAGATGTAGTGATACTAGAGTCTGTCACAAGTTACTTTGTACTCCTTTGTACTCCTTTATCTGCTTCTACCAGTTTTTTATTGCTGTAAACTGAAAAAAACACACAAGGCACATACCTTATTTCTCCTGAATATTTATATGGCAGTAAGGAAAAGAATTAAGCTCCTGTATACAAACGCTACTACTACTACTACTACTACAAATCATCGATAATTAAGAAACTAATTTATTTCAGTTACAGAGGATCTTGGTTCTACACTGCAAATGTGGAACAACAAAAGTTAGTTACTCCGAGACTGAAATCAATGGGACCTGAAGGGCATTAATCCCTTTGTTTTCGACACCTCTAAGTCCTGAAGACTAAATTAGTAACTCTTCAGAGGATTTTTATTTTGTCCCAAATAAATTTTCCTTTGCTTGCATGTCTGCTTTTAACTACAGAATGTTTGTTTTAATTTATGTCATTTCTCAGAACAAATAATATGAAGATGTTTTTTATTACTTTTGAAATAAGGCTTTACAGACATTCGTATTCAATGTAGGTTTGTAATCCAGAATCAATTGTTGCACAATCAACCTTTCTAACAATGAAACCTTTGTCTGGCAGTGGATTTGGGCTATTAACAAAGCAGGATTATTCATTAGAATGACAACTTTATGTGAACATCAGTGGCAGTACTAAACCAAGGTTTTGTACACTTGGAAAGAATTTCAAAGCTTTAAAAAGAATTCTCTCTTACAGTCTTCTGCAACTTCCTGTTACAAAATTATAGCACGATACAAGCAATACCCAACCATACCCCTATGTTTCATGTGTATAGATAGATTCCCCTCTCCCAGAAATTGTGGCAAATCAGTACTTATTCCACTCTTTCCACTTATTTCACTTTTTTTTATTTCACTTTCCAATTACTCCACTTACTTGCACTCTGCAAAGGTTTTCTTCCTGTTATGACTTCAGGGATATTTTGAAAATTGTGGACAGTCAGGGATGAAATTAAGACATGCTTTACAGTTTTGTCATGCAACAAGTTCCACTTTTTGACCACAATATTTATCATTTATGCCAATTATCTTTTTTTTTTTGTAGATAAAAGAGAGGGACGGGGAAGTTACTGTTGATGACAATGAAGAAGTATTCAACCAGATACCATCTACAATGAATAGCTGCAGAAAGAAAGAAAGAAAGAAAGAAAGAAAGAAAGAAAGAAAGAAAGAAAGAGAAATTTCTGTCAATTTAGTCCAACCAGCTCCCTAACATGGAATACAATAACTTTAATAATAGTAAAATTCTCATCTAATAACTAAGGCCTGAAATTTTCTGTAGGAAATATTTTATGACAGAAAGTAAGTATGAAGTTAAATGTAAAATGTCACAAGTTATGAATACTTCAGTTTGCAAAAGTAAATAGTAGATAAAAATCTGCTTATATTTAAAATTATAGCAATTTGTCCCAAAACCAAAATATCTAAACATGTGCTTGCTATCTTTCAGGAAAGCTGAAATTACAAGATGATTTTTAGCAACTAGCTCCTGTGGCCCGGACAATTTGCTACTTGGAAGCACCCCTGTAATGCATTTCAGATTTAACAGATCCCCACAGCAAGGCAGAAGATGATGTATATTCTCAATACTGTGGTTCATCCAGAAGGCTCAATCAGCACAGGATGAAAATACAGGACTTCAAATTATAACTTTGATTAGATGTGGTAAAGACTTTTGATAATTTTAAATAAGTAAATAAATATTTATTTCAATAATTAAAGATTTTCAAAAACAGCAACAAAGATTTTTCTATTGTAAGAATATAATTCAATGCTAACAAGTTATGTCTGATGAACTAGAAAGTCTAAAACACATTTAAAAAATTGATTACAGCTATAAAAATGCCTATTATGCTACATCAGAGAAGATTCTATTAAGACAACTTAGAAATACATATACATATGCTTAGTTTCTTTTAGGTCAGTTGCACAAAACAGAAATATATAACACATTCCTGAAATATATTTGATATATGCAGTGATATTATACCATGTATCAGGGAAAGGTTAAAGAGGAGAAATACCTCCTGAGAAAGAGACTGCTTTGCTGGTTCATGTCAAGCATTCTGCCATTCAATGTATTATGCTACACATATCTTCTCTGTGCTGCATTTCAGCTGTGCAGATAAAGGTTTTTCAGTGGGGTTCTGCAGAGAGTGATCACTGATTCGTGTTGTTCTTTTGTGTTTAATATTCCTTGAACAAATTTTACAAATATGTGGTATCCAACTGTCTGCCAGTAGTCATACTACAAAATAGAGGAAACAGAAAACCTTATTACTTAGTCTGCAGCACTCTACTGCATTGTCCTTTTTTTCTCTGTCCCTTCCTCTTCTTCCCTCTCTTACTTTCTTCCTGTATGTGTGACTATTTTCCTAGCAGAAAACTTATTTAGATATGGCAATGTTGATTGTTGGGATTCCTCCCCCCTGGTGTGGAGTCCGGGGGGACCCTGGGGTGGAGGCACAGGGTTTCCCCACTCCCTGGTCAACCTCCTTCCCCATTGGTTGTTTTGTGTTCCCCTGCCCAGGAAGGACCCTGCTGGTCCCATGTTTGCTACAGTTCTTCAGCAGTCCCCGGCCATGCAGCTGGAAAATAAACACCTCTGAAAAACATCTATCAAGAATCGGTCCTTACATTTTTCCACGAGCCTCACTGTCATGCATGTTGCAAAAATCCCCACTGCAACAGTTGATAGAAGCAGCGTGTGTTGCTTTGATGACAAAAAGCTTTGGCACATCTTGAGGACCAAATTCGACTTCATTTCCTTTTACATCAAGTGAATGCCGATGAGAAGAACATACATATTTCTTACATCTTTCCTCATTGATGATTAAATCTTTGGCCATATAAATATACATGGTAGTGGTAAGAATATAAAGAAATACATCAAGATTGGAACACATCAAATATTTTTCCAGAACTCTCAGTTCTGCTTCCAAACACATGAATTGGCTCACAGTTCAAGGAAATTTTAAGGCAGGTAAAGGTACCTTTCTGCTTCAGTCATACACTCACATTCACCTAGATGAAACTGGAGCAGAAATGTTTCTGTCTTGAAAAGATATAATATCACCAGGCAATTAGACTTATTCTAAATAAAAATGAGAGATCTCAGAGGAAACATGATTTATTTTTTAAGAAAAGTTTTCATTAAGTAATGTCAAAATGTTTATCATCAATGTGATCAACAGATATTAATAGCAGAAAACTACATTTAAAATATACAGTCATTAAACCTAACAGAGTTGTACTAAATATTACAAAGCATTTAAGTCAAAAGAAGTCAAAGACAAAAACAAAGAGACATTATTTACATTTCACAATGACTGAAATTAAGTAAGCAAACCAACACTGTTCAACAGGTGCTTGTCAGAGGTTTGTTTTAAATGAAATTACACTTAATGAAGAAAAATTGTCCAACTTTTTCCTATCAGTTTTGAATGTACTGTTTTGGTTATTTTGCTGAATGCACCAGGGCATAGAAAGCATCTCAAGCTTCTGAATAACATCACAATTTCAATCTACAAAAATCAAATGTGAGAGAATAGCTCCATGAGGAAATTGTTCTGAATGTGCTCCTGCCCTGGGGAGATACAGTAGTTATATGCAACCAACAATGTCAAAAGGAAGAAGAGAAGAAAAAAGAAAGTAGAAGATGACATTTACCCAAAGGTTACCTGAAGCAGACAGATGCAAAACCACACTCATGGGACTCCTTGTTTGTTCTGAGTGAATCACTTACAGACATTGAAGACAATTATAGCTCCCATAGAATATTTTGTTTTCTTATAAGAATAAAGAAGGAGAGGAGGGAAGAGAAACTGAACTTTCTAATGTTAGTTTTTAAAACTGTCCATCTATCAGATATATAGGCCAGTTTTAATAATAAAAGATGCCAAAAGTATCTCTCATCTATTTGTGGTTTCTTGATATAAAGACCAATTTCTGGTACTAAGGGAAGACGGGGAAAAAAGCATACTGGGCTTACTTTTAACTGCAGCCATTATCGATTACCCACTTTCTGAAGGTCATTAATGATTAGATCTTCCTCTTACACTTCTCATTAAAAAAACAATGGGAAACTTAGACAGTGTGGATATTATGCTAAGTTTTGCCGGATTTTGAATTGTTGGAACTATTTCCTCAAGTTGGATTCTTTTTATCATTATTATCATATAGCTATGAAACCATAAACAAGAAACAGGACACAGCTCAAGGTCCTTCTCTTAAAGGAAGCTGCCTGAATAGTTCAGCTGTCTGATTTCTTTATTTTGTTACATTTCTTGATATTTATTTTTTTAAATGGACATCTATTTGGCCTTTAAATAAGTATGCTAAACCATTGTGTTTGCTTCAGAGATCCTCCCCAGCTACCCAGGATAATGGTTAGGTTGGCTATTTTTTTGTTGTTGGGAAGAATTACCAAAATTGACAAACCAACCATGTTTTCTATAACCTAATCATTAAAAGTTATTGATTTTAATAATATTTGGCTTTGCTAACAAAACATTTATGATGCTATATCCTATTACATCTAAGGAAGGTTTAAGATTTTACTACCAATAACACTTTTTATGCAATCCCGTTTATTACTATATCAATCAATATTTTTTATCTTGTATCAGAGTTGCCTGGATCCACTTGATTAACTATCTTAGTAAACAAAGTATAGAAGGTAAAGATCTCTCAGATTACATAAAATTTTTGATTATTAAAATAGTATCTTTGGTCTTCTCTATTTTACTATAGCACATGTTTATGAAAGTAGCTGATATATTAATTTTAAAATTAGTGCCTAGGGTAGGAAAAGAAAATTATTGCAATTATATTCCAGCATGCCCTCTCACCTCCCCCCAGAAGGAATGTCATGTCTGTAAAAATGGCCATAATACATAAAGCAGAATTTATATTTCTATTGTCTGTGCATATTCACTTTTCTACTCTTTGAAGAAATGTGTTTACACACTTCTCCTTTACTTCACAAAGCATTTACAATGTTTCATTTTCTGTCCCTTTGTTAAGTGGAAGTAGGAAATGCAATTCTACTAACATGCTACTGCTGCTATAGAGTCACATAGTGTTTTATCTGGCTACTTGCTAAAGTTCTATATATGAGAGAGATATTGAGCGCATCACCTGGCACAAATTGCTAGACCAGTCATATGGCTTCATGGCAGGCAACATTTGTATTGCAGCAAGTCTGAATTTTATATGCTTAGAATTGGGTATGGCCTTTATGTAACATCTTCATGCATTTTTGAATCAAAGTTTTTAAAAAATTAGAAATCTATATGAATACTTATATTCTATCTTATGTTTCATCTTGATTGCTTGAATGTGGTTCTTAGGCTAAACAGGTACTCCATTTGGATTCTATGAGGACATTTTTATTCCTAAGTAGACTTTTCACTTATTTCTAAATCAGAGACACCATGTTGTAGTATAATGATTTCAAAGACATGCATAGGATGCTTATTTACAATATCAAATAAAAATATATGTTTACTATATTGGTAGGAATTACCTATTTTATTTTATTTTTTTATTTCCTTGCAATTCACGAAATACTGGTCTTTTATAGGGGTTGCAGGGAATTTTATCATGCATCATTAAAAAAATATGATTATTTTTTACACATTCCCTTGACAGTTTCCTATATTTTATTATTTTTGTTTGCAATGCTTTTTAGGCCAGGTTTTCTTTTTTTCACAATATTTGCCAAAGAGTCATTTATGGTTTCCCAACAAATACACTGGTTTCAACTTTCAGCTTTAAACTTTCTGTTCTGATCTATTTTTGCCCTCCTCAAGGGTTTGACAAGCATTGCTGCTCCAGCCCCAATCCCTTTCCTCCTGGCCCTGCTCTAGCATGTCCTCTACACTCAAAGCTGCAGGCAGAATAAAACTTTAAAAGAGCTGTATAATGTTACTACGTTTATTTCTAAATAATACAAAAAACATTTTGAAGTCCAGGGTATCTTTGGCCCTGAGTAACCTTCTGACACATAGTGGGGAGGATGAGAGAAAAAAGGTGTATGTCAGGCACCACTCATTTAATACTTAGGTCATAAAAACATAGATTTAATGATTAGTGGAATGACAACTTACTGGGACTATTGAGGCACATTCAGACAATCAAAAAGGAAAGTCAGTTATAACTGTAATTATAATAGATCACTGTCATAATAGATTCAATTACAATAAGACAGAATCCAGCTTTAAAAGTGTGTTCTGATAAGCATTCAAATACTGGGGAAAAAGCTGGGCCATTTACTCTGCTGGACTAGCTTTATATGTTCACGTAAAAAAAGCTCTCATTTTGAGTGATATATTACAAGACAGTAAAAAACCACCATTTCTTCTTGAGATGACATATTTGATCTTAAGTATGATTCAGCTGCCTAAAAAATATCTATTGTCATTTGCTCTGTCCCTCAGTCTCTAACTCATCCTGATGACACAAGATTGAAAAGAGATGTGTGCCCTTCTGGACTAGTAACTCAGAGCCAGGAGGGATACCTGCAGGGCATCTCAGCTATCCCTACCTGCCTATCAAATCAGACTGAACTGTGCTGGTAGAGCTCTCCTTTGTCCATCAGCATTTCAGTATGAATACTTAATTTATTTTAATGTTTGGTAGTTTCAAACATCCAGGTAAAATCCTTATATTGTTAAAGTGCTGAGAAATTTGCGATTTTAATGACTGATGTAAAATCTACTGTTCTGAATAGTTGGTTCAGAAATACATGCTATTAGTGAAAGATTAGTGAAAGTTACTATGGTGCAGCAACATGAATACAAAATAAATAACTCTTAACTTCATGGGTAAGAGAAGGAGCTATGTGCTTACCTTTATTACTCAGAAATAAGAACTTGAACAATGGTAGATAATTCATGAAGCTGACAAGTCACTGTTTATCAGCAATCAAAAAAACAAAGCAAATATTGAGGTAGTAACAGAAACAAGTAAATCAGTTAGAGAACAAAATAAACAGAAACAGAACATTGTTATTCTGCTGTAGAAAAACATAGTTTTCCCACCTTTAAATATGTTGTACAGTCAGTTGAAATGCAAAAATTTTGTAAAAAAGTTAGAGGCATGTAATGGATTTACATTAAGGAATGGCTAAGTGAGCTGTGACTGTTTGGTCTAGAAAAAAAAGATAAGTGAAAGAAAATGAGACAAAGAACAACAAAAAACGTTACGAGTGTTGTAGATAGATGATAGAGATAATTGCTGTCTTTTGCAATACAAACATTGTGTCCTTCACCTCTCTTCCTCCTGGTTACTATTGCTGAAGAACAGTCCTAGGGTGGGTGGACCTTAGTACGACCCAAAAGAGATCCTGGGGTTTTTTATACCTTAGTGCCTTGCTTTGTTCTTGTATTCTTTCTTTACAAGCCTTGATGAAAATGTAATTATTTTCAAATTCATATGAAAAAATCAAAGGTCATATGCCTGCCAAGAGCTTCTTGAGGTTTTATATTTCTGGTATTTCAGGACAAAGAAAAATGTAATTACTTCTTCCCAATATTCACCTATTTATTCCTGATTTCCGCTTTTTTTTTTTTTTTAACATCTCTCTCACAGAGTCATAGAATAACAGAATAGTTTGGGTTGAAAGAGATTTTAAAGCTCATCTCACTCCAATCCCACTGCCACAGTCAGGGACAATTTCCACTAGATAAGGTGATTCACAAATTCATCCAGCTTGACCTTGAGCACTCCCAGGGATGGGGCATCCAGAATTTCTCTGAGAAACTGTTCCAGTGCCTCACCACCACCACAGTAAAGAATTTCTTCCTATTATCTAATATAAACCTATTGTCTCTCAGTTTTAAGCTGTCTCCTTTTGTCCTAGCATAGCCTCATAAAATGTCTCTTTTCAGCTTTCTTGTAGGTCCTTTTTAGGTACTGGAAGGCTGCTAGAAGGTCTCCCTGCGGCCTTCTCTTCTTCGGGCTTAACAACTGCAGCTCTCTAAGCCTGTTGAAGAAAGAAAAGCATGAGAGGCAAAAGCTAAGTTCTGTTTTTCAGCATATTGACAGTTTTTCAGACAGAAACATTCAATGACAAAACAGGCAGAAGTGTATTTCCGATAACATTTTGATAGAGTTTCTTTCAAGAAAAGAATTATTTGCTTATTTAGCTGTTACTGGAATTTGGATTTGTTTTCAATTTATTTTTCTGTAAAGTTTACTTTGGGGCTAAAAAGAATGAAACTGCATTTTAGATTTTTAGGTACTATTTTTTCCCCAAGAAAGTAATATTTCATTTGTAGCTCAGTTTATTTGTCTTTCAGAAGAGCTATTTTACTGCTTCCATTTGAGAAGTCTTGCATTTTCAACATAGAAAATACTCTAAAGCAAGCCTTGGCATTTTTCTAATCTGGTAAAGAGGTAAATAGGAATTTTCAGTTTGAAAAATTCTAGTAAACAATACTTTCTGTATTAATGTGTCGTGTATAAAAATGGATTGTTTTGTCTTCTGTGCTTTCTTGTGTTACTGAAAATAATTGACATAAAACAAAGTGTTTTAACCTAAAGAAGATATTGCAATGTTGTGACAATCATTAAAAACACCCAAAAATTATGTTGCTTTTTGATTTTCTCATGGAGATGGGCAAAATAAATATGCTACAAGTATAAACTTAGCCATCATGGCATGCCATGGCAATGATTTTGTAAGAGCTATTACAGGAATAGGGCAGTAATTACATAGAAGTTTTATCATCTATATCATCATTATTGTTGTAGAACTTTTTTATAGCCAGTGCAATTTTCAATATTTGAATTATTTCTGTTAATATTATTGCATAAGCAGAGAAAACACACAAAAAACCCACAAACACCAAAACAAAGAAAAAACACCTTCATTGTGTGTTTTTGAAGTTGTACATCAGATTAAGTAATATCTTCTTTCTAACAGATAATTTCTCAGAGATCAAATGGTTTGCACTTTTAATGATAGACAATACTTTTCCTACTGTTTATGGATATGTCTTACTGGCTATGTAAATCATAATTGCTGCCAAGAAGAGCTAGCAATCCAAATGACAGACAAAACAGAGAGGAAAAAATGCAGTCAGAAAGGATATGTTGAAGTTATGCATTTGCAGAAATAACACTGATGCCAGATAGAAGAATAGTTCTTAAGGAATACAAAAATGAAAAAAGTAAGCATACAAATTTTGTAACATGACACACAGACTACTTCTACAGATAAAAGGAAAGACACCAAACATTTGAAGTCAAGAATTTAACCTTTAGTTTTTTGCCGGTTGAATTGTCCAAGCTCTCTAAGTAAAAAGAGAAGTCCAATTTATATTAATGTTAAAAGTAGTGAAAAGGAAAAAACTTTTAAACCTGCTACGAGGTACCCCTTTTGCTCCCTGTAATGCTTGTTCTGCCACAATGTTTTTGATTCCCAAAGTCAGCACCTCCAAGAAGAAAGGAGGGGATTGTAATGATGAATTATGTCCAAAGGTTTTCATTTTGGGAATGTGATATTCCTGGGAAGTGATTTCTTCTTACTTAGCCTTTGGTCTGTTTTTCTTATCACAGTGTCTCCTTCTCCTGGGCTGCCAGCTACAGGTTGACAGTGGCCTCCTGTTGGCACTCTGTCACATCCCCAGAGCTCAAGGAAAATCTGGGGAAGCAGCAGTCACCAGGCCCCAGTGCAGGAATTAAACTGAATAAACCTAGACTGGGTCAAGTTGAGGCTGAGATTCTGCACTACTGGGTTTGCACAGAGCATTCACTCATTTCATAGGAATGGTGAAAGTCATCTTTAGCAGGCTGTAGTAAATGCATTATTGTAGTACAACACTCTGTGCATTACTATGGAAAGATTGAATCATAGAAAAATATTTTTAATCATGACAAGCATTCAAAACTTGCAAACACTAACGAAAAATTATGTGTTTGTAAATATACTAGGAATAACAACTAAAATTTTTTAAAGAAAGATGAAGGTAAATAATAAGCCTGTCAGGAAACAATTTCAGAGACAAAGAAGAAAAATCTCTTGAAAATCCCCTGCTTTTGTCATTCAAAACTACATGTGAGAAAGTACTACCTTAATATTAAATACAAAATACTTAAGTATCTGTGACTATACATGAACATATTTCCTTGTAGGTGTACATGTGAGTATTCAAAAAATATTGACACGATTTTTCATTAGCAAAGAGATAAATTGGACAACCTTAAAGGACCTTTTTTATCTCTGGCTTTGGTGGTTTTCTTCTTGTCTGCGTTTTAATGAACTCTTATTTATCACCCCAGAATTAATTTAGAAGCTGTTAAATAATTACAATGCAATTGATGAAGTAAACAGAGGATCGAATTAGAAAAAGCATTATTGAAATGTTAAGAAAGGTCCTTTCTAAATGTACGACTGTATAACAAGCAGCATAATCTCATTTCTGTCTTTAAGATTTTCCATCTCTTATATCCATCTTTCTTGCTATCCTATTATTTGTGCTTTCTTGCCATCTTATTTATCATAAGTTTGGCTCAAATCACTTGACTGAACATATGTAGTGCCATCTAAGATCCTATAGGGTATTTTATTTGATTTCCAGCTGCCACCAGACCATTATCTCCATTGAGACCACAGTGTCTGCCAGTCATATGTAAATGTCTTGCACACCTTAAGATATCTCAAATGACATTAAACACTTACATTAACATGACTGAATAAACCACTTTATTCCTTGCTAGAAAGTGCATATCTAACGTAATGTAACTTTCATAGCAATAAAGTATTTTTGTGTTACATGTGGCTTTTCTCTGACACAGATAAGTACTGTGAATCTCCTCCTGTAATGGATCTTCTGCTTGTCTACTGACTAGACAGAGACAAATAATTCGGATGAGATACGTCGTTTTTAGGTAATTAAACTGAATCTGCTAGAATTATGTATTAAATTTTGTAAAGTAGTTTAAACAGCAGGTGAATGCAAAGGTGCAACACTGTGCTAAAACTAAGATATATGTTGTCCTTTTTTCGTCTGATACTTGTGCCAAATATACATGAGGAGAGATATATTCAAGTGCTAGATTTATTCTCGTACTCCGTGTCTCAGGAATAGTGTGGCTATAAACCTACCAAGCAACAGTACAGTATTTATGGTTTTTGAAATTTCAGGCTGTAAGTGGATAGGCCTTACTTAGAAGAACATAGGCTCATATTCACAAAATAAATTCTGAAATTTCACAGACTTCACTAATTGGGCAGATAAGCCTCTGCAGGGATGAAATAAGGGGAGTAAATTCCACTATTACTTTTAAAGAATTAAATTAGGAAGGAAAAGAAAAAAGAATCCTTGCAGAAATAAGGGTAAGATAGAGTAGAAGTTTATTATACACATACAGACTGTTACAAAGGCTCCAGTGAGTGAGAGACAATTTTGTATTTTGCTGAAAGTTACATTTTAAATACACTGGAAGTTTGCATTTTATTTACAAGCAAAGACTTTCTAAAAATATCTTTTAACAGGAAAATATTATGAAGCTGAGAATTATTAAGGAAGTAACAAAAGACAGGAGCTTAAAGACTTTCTTCCTCTGTAGATTGCAAATATTGAGTTCCCAAGCAGATATGACAGAATTGTAAACCAGGCAAATCTTAACCCATGAAAATCATCCATTCTTTGATTTAGGTGTTCTAAGAAGAAATTGGAAAAAACTTTTGGTTAAAAGTGAATTCCACAGAATCCAAATGAAATTTAGTGGCTTGCAGATGAAATAGATATGTTACTTTGGTTTCCTCACTAAGTGACTATTGATTTGTCATGAAATGCCTGTGGTATTTCATAAAATTTCACTCTATTGTTTTTTTTTATTTTGCTACAGATAACAAGGCAGTATATTCACTACTCATACTTGAATGCCCCTTTTCAGTATCAGTGTCCAGCTAAAATTATTAATTTTTTTCACTAGTGGCTAAGTATAATAATTTTCCCCAGTATCAGTTGCCAGCTACTGAATTTTTAGAACAGTATACTATTGGTTTTATCAAAATGATTCAAATATTATTTTTCTCTTTACATATTTAAATATTAGATTAAAATCTAGTGGGTATTTGTATCTATACGATTGCAACCTGAATGTAAGGCTAATGTTGGCTTGTAGTATCTTACTTAAAAAATATGCCATATCACCCCTAGTGCATATATTTAGATTTGTCTCTATTAAGTGTTTATGGGGAAATAGTTTCTTATTTTTTTAAACTTTATATGAAGGTCATATGCCCTTAAGAGACATGGGAAGATACCATCACAAAATGTAACCTGTTGATTTTAACTGAAGAAACTCGGACTGATCTTCTTTCCAGTTCTTTAAAGGTTGGTAAAACAGGACACAAAAGTGGAAAATATTATGAATCTTCACTCTCCTAAGTAGCTCAATAATCCTTAGCCTACTATAATGAAAATAGTCATATCTACCAGCTCCATTTTTTAAGCAACTCCATGGTTTTGACCTGGTTTGGGATCCTTGAGTATAATTTATCAATGATACAGGAGAACTGTACCATAACAAGATTTATGTCAATCTATGGTTTCTATATGGTATGGTTTTGTAGACATAATCTCTAGCTTCAGTAATCAGGGAGACTATTAGGCAAATCAGATCTGCAAATTTTTAAAGGATGAAAAAGGATGGCTCTCTAGGTTGCTCTCCTGGACAAAAGCATATAAATTCTCTCTATCTCTCAATATAGAAAGTTTGGATCTGGGTTTATGACACTCTTTTGCAAATCTCTGACTAGAACCTTGTCTTCCTCAGGTTTCTGAACAGCATCCCAAGGAAAGGGCTACAGATGTCATTTATCTGAACTTCTGTAAAGCTTTTGACATGGTTTAAGAAACCCTTAAAATCATCTAGTTTCAACTGCCACAGGCAGGGCCACCCTCCACTAGATCAGGTTCAGAGCTACCAGGATCCAACCTGGCCTTGAATACTCCAAGATGTGGTCATCCAAAATTTCTCTGGGTCCCCCGCAATATTCTGCTCTCTAAATAGGAAAGAGATGGATTCAATGGGTGGACCATTAGGTGGGTAAGGAATTGATGGGACAGTCACATCCAGAGGGTAGTAGTCAATGGCTCAGAGTCCCAATGGACATCAGTAACATCAGTGGTTTTTCTCAGGGGTCCTTATGGGGACCAAACTATGTTTAATATCTTCATTAATGACATAGAATAAGGGATAGAGTGCTCCCTAATCAAGTTTGCCAATGACACAGAGTTGAGTGGTGTGGTTCACACAGCTGTTGGGTGGGATGCCATCCAGAAGGACTTGGACAAACTTGAGAAGTTGACCCATGGAAATGTCATGAGGTTTAACACTACCAAATGCAAGGTGACACACCTGGGTTGGGGAAAACCTCCAGTATCAATAGAGGCTGGGGGATAAACCTGAGAGCAGCCCTGCCAAGAAGGACTTGGGTGTGCTGGTGGAGGAGAGGCTGGACATGAGCTAGAAATCCGCATTTGCAGCCCAGAAAGCCAATTGTATCCTGGTCTTAATCAAAAGCAGTGTGGCCAGCAGGGCAAGGGAGGTGATCCTGTCCCTCTACTCTGCTCTGGTGAGACCCTACCTGCAGTGTTGCTTCCAGCTCTGGAGTGCCCAGCACAGAAGCGACATGGACCTTTTGGAGCAAATACAGAGGAGGCCACCAACTTAATTAGAGGGATGGTGCACCTCTCCTACAAGCAAAGTCTAAGAGAATTGAGATTTTTAAGCCTGGAAAAAAGAAGGCTTTGGGATGACCTAATTGTGGCATTCCACTACCTGAAGGGAGCCTACAAGAAAGAGGGAGACTTTATACAAGGGTGTGTAGTGACAGAACAAGGGGGAATGACTTCAATCTGAAACAGAGTAGGTTTAGATTGGCTTTTAGAAATAAATTTTTTACAGTGAGGTTGGTGAGGCACTATAACATCTCCAGAGGAGGTCTCGATGCCTTATCCCTTCAAGTGTTCAAGGCCTGATTGGATGGGGCTCTGAACTACCTGATTTAGTGAAAAGTGTCTCTGTACATTGCAAGAGAATTGTTAACTAGATGATCTTTAAGATCCCTTCCAGCCCAAGCCATTCTATGATTCTTAGAAGACAGGATTTGTAAGCATTTCCCTACAGTTTATGGGAACAAAGACATAGCATTGCAACCCACTTTTCTCCCACTCAACAAAACTAAAAATGTTCAAGAGAATCTCAAAACCTTCAAAATAAGGTTACCTTTTTATCTCAAAGAATAGAAAACCATAGAAGTCTAAGAAAGAGCCATGGTTGTGTTTTTCTTTCATGGCATGACCATAATAGTCTGTCCATTTCTGGAGCTAATTTCCAGTGGACTTTAATACATCAGTGAGGGTGTAGCTATTCCTGTAGATTAAACAAAATAATTAAACTCTGGACTTCCAGATCAGTATAGCTTTCTTTAGACATTTTCTTATGTATGTGAGTCTTGATGTACAGCCTTGTTCACAGGTGAAACCTCTAGATGATGTGAGAGTATCAACTATAACCAACTAAGAAATACCAACAAAGATGAGATTATTATTACTAATCACATTGTTATTGTCTTGACATGGAAGAGATTTACAATTAGTAGAGAATCACATTCTTACATCACATTCCATTAGATGTATCTAAGACATACATCATACCTTATACTGACTTTGACTTTTACTAGATAGCTGTAGAAAAGTTTATCAAAAAGAGCTAGAAAATTAGTTCAGCCTCATCAATCTCAAAAAAGGCCAAAGAATTACTTTATATTATTTATTCAGATGATTTTTGGTCTGTGAAGGAATGTTAGCTGAAACTAGAATTGCATCTGAATATCTGATTTCTTTTGATTTATATTCATATTTTCACATGAATATGCCTTTCAAGTACTCTCAACACTCCTCTTGCTAATCCTTAGTAAATTAATATGGAGTTAGTTACTATCCTTTATCTCCAAACTGAATTAGCAAAATTAACATTTACAACCACCATTAAATTTGATTATAAATAAGCATACTTTACAGATAGTAATTTCAAATCAAACTGTCTTTTTCCTATTTAGCATTTACTAATTGTCACTTTTTAAAACCAGTATTTGTAAAATAAATAGTTCTGCTCAATTTAATTAATTGTGCACTGCACAGTTATTCTTTTCCCCCTTGAAAGAAGCAACAGGTGGAAAGCAGGAGACAAAAGTCTTTCTATGTTAAGAGAGGAATCAAGAATGAAGCTACCTAATAGCAATTATGACTTAAACCATTCACAGATTTTTAGAAATATTTCTGTTTTTAAAAAAGCACTTATTTTATTACCGTTTTGTTTGACCCACAGCAATTTTCTTCATGAAGACATAATTAACATTTTGAATCTGTATTTAAAAAGATCTTCGAGTAACTAAAATGTGTCATTTGAAGTTGTTGGCTTTCAACTTACTGGTCACCCTGCATATGCATTTAAATAATTTTTACATTAATTACAAAATATAATCTGGTGAAAAATTATTCAGTTAATTATTTACAGACATAAATATGCAAAATTGTGAGTATCTTGAAAGTGCATTATGAAGATGTTTTTCCTATGAAGGACAGTGAATCCCCCTGATGCATATTGCAGTGATGTCTTCTTTTGAAAAGTGTGTAAATTACGAGTATTATATAATTTAAGTGAAAAATCTGCTTAATTAGGCTAGCTCTTGAAATATATATTATTTTCACAGATATATCACGTTCAATAGTTCTATGTACCGCTATCTGAGCCTGTTTGTTCTTCCTCTCTATATAAAAGATATTGTGATGGAGTTGTAGCATCTCAGAAAATTTAGATAAAGTTTCAGCAGGTGATAAATAAAATAACTTTTTCTTTCCTGGTTTGCCAAAACTTGTTACAAGTCTCTGAGAAAAAAAAAAAAGCCTTATCTGTATATGCAGAAAATTATAATTTTTTCCATTGAAACAGAAATAGTCATTCATAGAGTATATACCTGTCTTCTATGTATGGAGAAGAGGGATGGACTTCAAAAAGAAATACCTGTCAAAAGGCATGTGTTCAACAGATTTGTGGGTATTTTCTCTGTCCAGACAAGTCATATCTCCAAAAACAGATATAAAGGACAGAGAAATGGTTGGGTGGAAGTATCAATGGGCAAGAGAAAAAAAAGTCAAAGTCCCTTCAGAGATACTTACAGGCAGCACACCCAGCTTTAGAATAAATAGATCAGTTGTTGCCTTCTGGGATTACTTCTACCCAGAGAGCATAGGAAAAAGAACTAATTCCCCAGCTAATGCACTGGTGTTGGTTTACATGACAAGGTTTGAGGTGGTGAGGGCTTTGGGAACGTCCTCTGTGAGAAGAGGCCATCGGGTCCCCTGTACATCTGAATAGCTGAATTCTTCTGAATTCTATTCTTACTTATATGTACTTAAGAAGCAATAAAAAATTCCCAGTCCAGTCTCTGCCCATGATGATTATGGGCAAATATTTCCTTTTCTTTCTCTTGACCCAGTAGGTTCTTTTAATCTTATTTTCTCACCTTCCCCTGTAGAGAAGCAGGCATGAGATAGAAGCTGTATTAGCTGTCAAGTCAGCCAAAGTCAACCCTCCACATGCATTTTTAAGTAAAATGTCTGCAGTATAGTCACCATCTTGTCCCTACCACATTAAGTTATATGATCTTACACAGAATAGAGTTTGCAATTACCATGTGTAACTATATGTCTGTCTTTGCATTTTTCCAACATCCCCAAATCACAAACAATAATAAAGATTACTAAGAACTTAAAATGAGCATAATGAAATATGGGTTAATCTAGACTCATCTTGACAAAACAGAAAAAATACCTCAAGCTCAAGAGCTAGACTTTCTGGCAGAGACTGTCATGCACACACCAAGAGAACTCTCTGGTACTACTCCCATTCCTCAAAGCCAGTCACTCCAATGGACTCACTCTTGGAGACTCCAAGAGTATCCTGGAACAGCCCTGTGAGGAGCAAGGGCTCCTCTCAGTCTTTTACTTGCATTCTCACCTGCCTCTGGGCTCTTTGCTCCTCTGGACTTGTGGAGATGGGTCTTTGACGGCTCCTGGGATGGGTCTAGGAGGAGCTGAGGCAGAGTATTATGTGGATTTTCCCCACCACTCATTTTCTCTGTGTGCTCCTTTGTGAGTATTCAGACAAGTTTTTTGTCACATGATCTAACAGAAAATATGAAAGTCATACATGAAAAAGTGATGTAGATTGGATCTTACTTTCATTAAAGTCAAAGAAAATTTGTTGCTGTATGTTGTACAGATGAGATGAAAGCATATGTAATCAACACTTTAAAATGGATTTAAAAAATTTTGGCATAGAAAATTAACCTTTATACCTATAATTACTTTAGCACTCCAAAGAAGAAAAAATAATTAAACAAAAGTATAACAGTAAAATTGATTAGTTTTCAATTTTGAGGGATAATTTAATGCAAAACTTGAATGACTTTTAAGGAAAAATTAATTTAATGTCAAAGTAGTGTGCTTATTAAGACTTTTAATTGCCGTTTGTATGAAAGTTTGTAGTATGAGAAATTTATGAGCAAAATCTGAGGTTTTTCTGATCATCCTCACATCACATAGAAAAAAAAAATTTCTTCCAAGTAAAAAAAGGCACTAAATGATACATAGAGAAAAGAAATTGCAGTGGTTTGACCCAAACTCAACTGCAGAATATTAGTGACTTCTTTTCTAGGTGGCTGGTGGTTCCATATCACACTCTTTTTCTGCAGGTTAAAGCATAATCCCAGAACTTATAAAATTGCAAATATATGAAAAAAATGTAATAAGTACCTTTTTAGGAGAATAGTGAGAAATATATGCTCTACTGAATCATAATGTTTGTTTATTCCTTGTATGATGTAATAATTTTATAGCCCTCAGTCACAGGACACAAGTAATTAGAATTGAATTGCTACAGTACTCTGCAATGTGAGTAAGTATTAGAGTATAAGGACACTGAAGTCTTTGTCCCTGGTTCATACTACTGACACTATCAACAAGTGACTGGGACAGCCTAAATTCTTTAATGTGTGTATCCTCTAGATATCTAGCATCACAGAGAAGGTTGGTGCTCTGTTCTTTCTTTGTGGTTGGGTAACTAAGCGAAAAAGAATAAGCTATTTCTAGCTTTCTAGAGTATAGGTATGTTGATTTATCATACTTTCTGGACTACCCCTAGCACTAGACAATTCAATACAATTCTTTCTCAGTGGGTCCCCTTTAAGGATTAAGGTTGTTCGTCTGACACTGCAGGTGAATGACATGGTGCAAACCACAACCATATGGTGCTTTTCTTCCTCAAACCAAGTAAATTTTTTTATAGGACATTTTCCCCAACATTTAATGATTTATAACTCTGTGCAGGCATTATCTGGGAGGATGTTCCCTGTCTGAGCCAAAGTCATCATTGGTGCTGACCTAGAAATTAAATGGTGTAGACAATCATGTGTCAGTGCATGAGCCCATTTTCTGCTCTTGGTATATTGTGCTAAATTAATTTTGTGACAAAAAAAGAGAAAGGTTTGGTGATCATTTTTGTGTCTGAATAAATCAGTGTTACTGAGAGAGACGTTCCTATGAAACATAGTCTTCTTTTGGAGGTGTTCTACCTATTTTGATATTGCGCCATCATCCAGAATGATATTTATAGACAGAACATTACACCTGCATAAACTGTAATTTAAATGGTTACATTTAAAATGTACTTATTAAGGGAGAAAGACTATTTCCTCAATGTGTTCACATATTATTAGCCTCACATATGTCCTCAAGAGCACTCCATATCTACATTTTGGAAAAAAAACATTGTTAGCATGCTCTTTTGAACTGAGATGCTTTTCTGAACTAAGTATATAATTTCAAACCATCAAAACACAAACACAACTATGTTTTTTCTGTTATTTTTCTCACCTGTTAAGGTACTTGATATCATTAAGGTAGGACTACTACCAGATTTTGAGTTTGATAGGGTTTTTTTCAATGTCTTAACCATATCTTGGCACCAGTAAATAGTGATAGTGATACATTCTGTTCTTCAATTAACTTTCAGCGTGCTCATTCTTCTGTTTCCCTGGTGATTTCTAGCCATGGTAAGATACAAAAGCTCGAGAAAAATATTAATTTTCAGTTTCCTGTTGTTGTAGCTGGTTTTTGCTGCTTAACTTCTGTACTCTGCATATGATGCTAGTGATTTCAACAGCAGTTTAGTCAAAAAAAAAAAAATCTGGGATAATGGATAAATTCTTTCATTTCTGAGGTTTAATTTTAATGAAAATGCTTTTTTCATACCCAGGCTAGATTATTATTTTGGTTGACAATCATTGCATTTGATTTATTTGTCTGTGCTTCAGATTGTAAACTTTCAGGTATTGCCAGTGCACACAAGATAAAAATTTTTCTGATTTACTGGTAGAAGTGTCTAATTTATGTCTAAGACTACCTTTCACATACAGTACCATTTGAATTAATGCAGTCTCTCTTGTGTTTAAATGCAGACATGTATTTAAATAACAAAATTAGGATGTCCAAACTTCTCACTGTAGTCTTTTAAAACACCTTGCAAATATTATGGTGGGAGAATCTGTAATAAAAAAAAATCATGTGATCATTCTTAGACTACTATTTTCAAACCTTATATTTTGTTTCAGGATTTATAATTTTAAAACAGTATCAACAGTCTTTCCAGCACGAATTCAGAACATGCCCCCATACTAGTCACTGTGAAGAAGATTAATTCTACCCCAGCCAAAAGCAGCACAGATACAGAGCACTGGATCTACTTCAATGTATTATTCTTGTTTATTATTCTCTGTGAACCCAAAAATACAATGTTACGCAAATGAAAAACAAAATACCTTGCTGTTATAAATTGCTTACAAGTTCAAAGGACACAAAGAGGGTACAAAGTTCTCAGTCTGTACTTTC
The DNA here is from genome assembly GCF_017639235.1 of Corvus kubaryi. Taxonomy (NCBI): domain Eukaryota; kingdom Metazoa; phylum Chordata; class Aves; order Passeriformes; family Corvidae; genus Corvus; species Corvus kubaryi. The sequence goes on from NW_024582091.1 coordinate 8,078,793, forward strand.
CTCTTCCAATGGGAGGTGACCCTAAACACCAAAAGTACTTTTTACTTATGGAGGCAAAAGCTCCAATTAATTATGTAAGTGCATTGAAAATTAGCCTTTAATGTCAGTCTTCTTACAAGACTTTTCAAAATTCTTTTCCGTCTCTGACTATTTAAGCTGTCTATGATATGTAGTTCATCACCTAAAATATTGTTCTCATTTTATTTTCTACTTTCTTCTTATAAAAGTCATATTCTAAATATATGAGCCATGACAGAATGTACTTTATTGTATCACGATTTTAATCTTAATATTGTATCAAGACTGTATGGCTTTACTAAACTGAATAGAATGCTGACAACTTGCTCCATTCCATTCTTCATTTTCAGATGTATTTCCCGATTATTTCCAGATTTCTTACATCTACAAGCTAGGTGGAGAAATGGTCAAGAGCAGCACTGCAGAGAAGAACTTGGGGTGATAGTTGATGGAAAACTCAACAGAAGGCTGCAGTGTGTGCCCAGAAAGCCAACCCTATCCTGGGCTGCATCAAAACCATGTGACCAGCAGGTCTGAGGAAGTGATTCAGTCCCTCTACTCTGCTCCCACGAGACCCCACTTGGAATACTGTGTACAGTACTGTGTACAGTTCTGGTGTTCCCAATGTAAGAAGGACATGGAACCACTGGAGCTAACCCCGAGGAGTGCCATGATGTTGATAAGGGGACTAGAGTGCCCTCTCTATGAAAACAGGCTGAGAAAGTTGGGGCTGTTCAGCCTGTAGAAGAGAAGGTTGTATGGAGACCTCATAGCAACCTTCCAGTATTTGAAGGGGCCTGCAAGGAAGTTGGAAAGGGACTCTTCATCAGGAACTCTAGTGATATGACAAGGACAAATGAGTTCAAAAAGAAAGAGAGGAATTTAGGTTAGATATAAGGAAGAAATTCTTTGTTGTGAGAGTGGTGAGACACTTCAACGGGTTGCCCAGAGAAGGTGTGGTTGTCCCATCCCAGGAAGTGTTGAAAGCCTGATTGAATGGGGAATTGAACAACCTGGTCTAGTGGGAAGTGTCCCTGCTCATAGCAGGGAGGTTGGAACTACATTATTTTTATGCTACCTTCCAACCAAAACCATTCGATGATTCTACAATTCTATGATGTCATGCCCCAACTTGTATATATATTTTTTAACAATTAACAGTTTTATGATGTTTAATCCTGAACCGAATGACATACATGTTACTGTTACTACCCAGCTAAAGAATTACACTTGAACGTGGCTTCAGATTCAACACATTTTGTCTGTTGAAATTTTTCAATGAAATCTAGATTCCAAAGTTAATCACTTTAGTTTATAATGTATCTGGTCCTCTAAGTTCCTGCAGGATCCAAATACTGTGATTCCAGTGAAGACTGCAGGAAATAAGATTGTTCAGAGTTTTGTGTGAGGCTCAGAAAAATTTAGAATAAAAATGAATTTTTTTAAATTAATCTATCTTAGCAAATAAGATTGGATCTTGCTATAAAAACAAGTAGAATAATTTATTTAAATTTCGTATATTCTTTCTGCACTGGGAGATAAAGTAGTCTTAGGTAAAGCACATTTATTCTTTTCTTAATTAAAAAATAAATGTGCACAGAAGCACATTTATTCTTTTCTTAATTAAAAAATAAATGTGCACAGTATCTATCCAATGTTGGAGGGGGCCCTAAGCAACCCAGTCTAGTGGTTGGCATCCATTCCCATGACCTTGGAGTTGCAACTATATAATCTTAAAGTCCCTTCCAACCCAAACTTTTCCGTGCTTAGATGATACTATCACAATGAATTGGTTTTAACAGAAGATCTGGTCACTATAAAGGACAGAAAAAACTAGAGCATAGGAGTCATGCTGGTACTCTAGGACAGTAATCCATTGAGTTGGAGTGCATAAGTAATCACAAATTCATTGAAAGGCAGGGTCACAACAAATAAAACTTCATGAACTCTGGCAATTACTAAGGTAGACCTTTTATTAAAAGTTATTTTGAATGATTGGAAAGTACACAATTTAGAACAACCATTCCAAGATCTCCAGAGTTATAGGCTTAAAAATGTTCAGCTAGTTCATCAATCATGTTAATTTACATTTGCCTTCTGCAAGTAAACGTGCTAGAAGCATTGCAGCCTTTCTCACTAAAGGCTCATTTGCCAGCTCATCAACTGTCTGATGAACTGTGTTTGCACTATTTTAGATCCCATAATAAGAAAGATAAGACTAAATATTCTGTGTAATTCATAACGCATTTGGCACTTCCAGTTTTGGGTTACTGTATTCCTAAAACTGATCAACATCCTGGTAGTTTATAACAAAATTTGTTACACTGGACTATTTGAATAATACACTCTAACAGTCTGAGTATGAGTTGTTGATAGTAACTTGGTTTTGTCTACAGTCAGATAAAGCAACCTAAATATTTGGCTCTGGGATCCAGCAGAGAAGACCAGTCAGAAAGCTAGGAAGTCAAAAGACAAACTGATTTTAAGATGGGACTTGGGAAAGGGCCAGAGGCAGGGCTGAACACAGGTACCTTGTAGCATGGGCTACCTGAGTTGAAATGGGCCCCTGGGCAAGAGCTATGATTGAAGGCCATTCAGAGCCCAGCGGTACCTCTAGGGTCCTGACATTGTCCTTCCTGCATTTATCTTTCAGGAAGATTTGGTCGTTGGTCTGTTGTTCCTTGGAACCTCTTTTTTTTGGCTAAAGATGGGTGCAATATTCACCTTTTTCCAGCCCTCAGGAATTTCTTCAGATCACAAAATTTTTTCTGATTGGCCCCTGATGAAGACCATGGTGAGTCAGGCTGTCCCCTTGAAGTCCACTTAGGTTTATGGTGAAGCAGATACTCATCTGCAGCCCAGGAAGGACCCCACACTGGATCAGCGGGATGCCCAAAGGATAATGTGATTCCATAGGAAGACCATGCAGTAACAGACTCTGAGCAGGCCTTGTGAACCCATGGAGAGAGAAGCCCACATTGGAGCATGTTTGCTGGCAGGACTTGTGACCATTCAGGCAACCCAGGCTGGAGTAGCTTTTTCCATCCTGTGGAAGAGACCCATGCTGGAACAGTTCACGAATAACTGCAGCTTGTGGAAGGACTCACATTGGAGAAGTTCATGAAGGACTGTATCCTTTGTAGAAGGGGAAGAGTGTGAGGAGTCATCCTCCTGTGGAGGAAAAGAGCAGCAGAGACAATGTGTCATTAATAGACTGCAACCCTCATTCCCCATTCCCCTGTACTGCTCCTGTGGAGGAAGGAGAGAATTTGGAAGTAAAGTTAAGCCTGGGAAGAGGGAAGGACTGGGGAGAAGGTGTTTTAAAATGTAGTTTTATTTCTTATTATCATTTTCTTTTTGATTTGCAATTTATTTTGCAAAAAAACCTCAATTTATTTTGCAGGGTCAGTGTGGTTTTGCCCATGATAGCAATTGCTGAGTGATCTCTCCTTATGCTTTTCTTGATCCAACAGCCATTTGTCATAATTTTTTACCCCTTTTTAAGTGAGTAAAGAAGTGATAGAGCTGCTTGGTGGGCACCTGGTGTTCAGTCAGAGTCAACTCACCACACCACCCATGGGATACAGTCCTTCAAGCACTCTTCCAAAATGTGTCCCTCCCACAGGGTGCAGTTCTTCAAGAACTGTGGAGAGAGGTAAGATAGAATGGACCTATGGGCTGTGGGATGTGCCTGCAGAATGCCCTGGCAGCACAGAGAGGCTTGTCTCTGCCTGACCTTGGGGGGAGGAACTGCCACAAGGCAGAGCCCTGCAGAGAGGAGCCTGCCAGGAGCTGCCGGACGGGTGGGCAGCGTGTGATCACTCCCATATAAAGACATTAAGAAAGTGTGCTACTGACATGGCAATGTGTGATAGGTCACTTAGTGAAAAATACCATATAAGGAAATACTGGGTCTTGAAGGAATGTATAAAACCAGTTCGTTTCTCTCAATAAATGTCTCAGTATCCCTGCCGTCCTGAGTGTGTGCCTTGGTCGTTACAAAGACCAAGCATGGGTCCTACATGGGTCAAAATTTGCTCCTACGTAGCCTCCTCTCCATGGGCTGCAGGTTCCTTCAGATCATATCCACCTACTTCAGCATGGACTGCCAGTGAATCTCTGCTCCACCATTAACCTCCGTGGACTGGAAGGGCACAACTGCCTCATCATGGTCTTCACCATGGACTGCAGGGAACTATCTGTTCTGGCACCTGGACCACCTCCTCCACCTCCTTCTTCCCTGACCTCGGGGTCTGCAGAGTTGTTGCTCTCATATTCTCACTCCTCTCTCCCAGCGGCTGTTGTGTATTTTTACACTTTCTTTAACATAGTACCACTAAGGTGCTACAAATATCATTGTTTGGTTTGGCTTTGGCTGTCTTGGAGCTGGCTAGAACTGGGGTCTGTGTGACATGGGGGCAGCTAGTGCTTCTAGTGCTTTCTTAGAAAAGCCATCTCTGCAGTCCTTCTCCCTACCAAAGCCTTGCTACATAAACCAAACACATCCTTGCTTCCTACACTTTTGTTGAATTCTTACTGGGCTGTGGTCATGTCTCCTTTTTAGGTCCATTTAAAAATTCTGCTTAAGATGCCAGCAAATCTGATAGGGAAGATGATCTTGCCCTGTTTTTTTGTGTGGTCCCTGTCATGTCTTCCTCAAAAGTGGTCCCATGCAAGTGACATCCACTGGATGTCCAGGTGTTCACCCATCTGTAAGTTTCCTTCTTACAGGAGCCTCTTGTCCCACTAGCAGGATTAAGGATGACATCACCTGGACCCACAAGCTGTTACCCTAGTTCCCTGAGCCCTAATTAAATCCTTATCCATTCAAGAAAGCGATGACACTCCAAAGACTGGATACAACATTTCAAATTTAACGAACCAACCAATCAGCTTCCCAAAACTGTTAATCTGGTCAGCAGATGGATGTCCTAAGCTCCACCAGTCTCCAATTACAAACATACATGCCTTTCTCTTGTTCCTGACATATGGATAGGGTTCAGCTGGCCTAGGTACCTTCTCAGAGGGAACTTGTTCATTTCTGCTGCCACAGCTTTCTGAAGAAAGCCTTTTGCAGATTTCTGTGAGGGCAATAGGCATCTATAGACAAAGAAAAACACCACAGGCTGCCATAAATAACAATGTTGGGAGTCTTTGTTGTCTGCCCATTTGACTGAAACCTCTATCTCTTCCTCCTTTGAATTCTAAGAAAAAACTTCCAGTCTGTTATTCTTCCTCCCTGATGCCAGACAAAATCACTGGACATAATCCTAAATGTTTTTTTGTTGTTCAGTTTCTTCTTTCCTCAAAAGCTCTTTACTGTGCAAATATCCGGGTGTTCTGGTTTTGGCTGAGGTAATGTTAATTTTCTTCACAGCGGATGGTACGGGGCTGTGTTTTGGATTTGTGCACAGGGTTGATATTATAAGAGAAGTTTTTATTATTCAAATGTGCAACAAATCCTGAGAGCTTATTAAACTTCAGTTATGCAACCTGGTTAATTTTATATTGTATGCTTTCATAAATAAAATGTATAGTCAAGCCTTTACAAGAAGAAATTTAAAAATATGTTGATAGGAAGTTCCTATATTCAAATCTGTGCCTCCAGTCTTCTAAAACTTTCTCAGTAACATTTTAAGTAGCACTCATGAATGATTACACAGAGACAAAAAGATAAATAAAATAAAAGTAATTTGGCAATCTCTTTAATTTCAATCCTTTTAAATGAAAAATTTGCTTTACCTAGAAAACATACAGCATAGTCACAGCTGAATTTTATTCTATTGGAAGTATTCTTTTGGGTTTGTTTGGATTTTCAGAAGTGATAAATATGTTTACTTGTTCTAATATCCATTGTGAGATCATGAAATTCCTACATTTATCAAGAAATGAAAACCAGACAACTGTCAATATGTCTTTGTGCTCTTCCAGGTTAATTCATATGAAAGCATTATTGATACGATGCTGAAGAATTCACAAGTTTACAATATTGGTGTGGGGTTTTTTCCCAAAAGGAATAGAATAAAGAAGAAATGAGTGAATGAGACAAATATGTTTGTTATTCTCCTTTTTTTCACCTATTCATTTGGTATGTTGGTAAATAAAGCTTTTGAAAACAATGTTATCTCTGTTTAGTCTTTATTTTCAGCTTATTTTTTCTGTATGTCAGCTGCAGAGTAGAAACAATTTTCAAAGGGTTATATGCTGTATTTTGGTTTTGGAAACTTTTCCATAAAGATCATGGTCTAATATGTTCAATTTGCAGTAAGGTATACGAGTATCCACATCACCTAAAGAGTCTCACTGTGAACCTAAATGGCCTTTGTGGACAACAGCAAAAAAAAAAAAAAAATTAACTGAAAATGAAGCAACTGTGCTCATTCTTCCACTGGGAGCTGGAATTATTTGCTTGAGGGAAAATAAGGCTTTATCTCCCTCCCTTTACCTTTTGGGGCTGTTCTATATCTAAAGTACTTAAACTCGGTCTGTCTATTTAGAGACTATAGTCCAGAGAAGACAATGAAGGATAAGAATACAGCTAGTCCTTCTCTTTTTACACTTTTGTGACCATCCAAATGAATGTAAGAAGTGCTGACAGTTTCAGAAGTAGGGACGAAATCCTCTATATCACACCAGAAAGTAACTTTATTTTTTTTCTTACAGAGGAGAAAGTTCACACAAGGAAATCACACTCTCTGCAACACTTCTTTTTTGAGACAATATTCCAGAGTCTGGGGAGCCCTTAAACTCATACCTTTTATAATGCCTTTCAATTAAACAACACATATACTAGTCATCCCCTTATATCTATCAACTGTGTGCATGTGACACACACCAAATCAAAATATTCATCTCCCTTACTTGTGACAGCCATGCTTCATCAAGTTTTTGTGCTTTCTCTAATTCCTCTTTTAACATATCCTATTTTTTGGTTGTTTAGACAGAGACACTCAGAAGCCTATACATCTCTAGAGTTACCAGCAGAAAAAAACCCATAACAACATAGTATATTAATGTATTTTTAAGATGAATGTGTTACAGATACAGAACTGTTATCTCACCTCTTAACAATTCCATTCTCACCTGATCACAGGATACAGACAAACCTGTGGCTGTGAAGTTTGTCATGTATCAACCTCTGGATATTTGCGACACCTTACAGCTTAAAGATCCCTTTTTCCTTTGGGAAGTAAAAATTATCTTTTTTGTCTGTAGCTTTCTTGAACTTTTTTCTTTATTCCATACTGGAAGTTTCTCTGCAATGCAGTTTTTGAAAGTAAATCCTTATCACTATCCCGGTCTCTGTGCCGGAGCGCGAGGTGCTGCGATCTTCCAAGAGCGTCTCATTAGCAAAGCCACTCAGCAGGATCAGCCACACACACATGAATGCATGCACATATGCACGGGTAGCTTCAGTATTATGGGTCGACAGCAAAGAGGCAGGAAGGGTCCCTACGTGAGTTTCCACGGCAGCTCTTTAATGCATCTGCACCATGAAAGTTTCCAGAGGCGAAGACACAGACCAATGGAAGGTCCAGGTTTAAGTACGGGAGTGGAGGGAGCATCAGAGACCAATGATCTGAGGGCACAGGGGTGGTACAAAGGTAGGACTAGGGAATGGGAGCCACTGGGGAATCTCTGGGGGAGTGGTGAGGGGTAAAGGCCAATGGGGGGGAACCTGGAGTGGAGAACTTTCTAGGACATGAAACATTTAAGGTAGTGATTTACCAAAATATGAATATTGATCTAATATCGATATCCCACTGAGATGGACAAAAACTCTCTAACAGTTTAGAGTTAGAAAGTGCATGTTTTATTTGGCGCCATGCACTGCATGGGATAGCTCCCTAAGATGCAGGGCCCCGATACAAGCAAACACAAAGCTTTTTATTTACAAAAATTATGAATATCCAAAATACAAATGCATATTCATAACATTAACACCTCCCATTCTCTGCTTTGTATGGAAATGAGCTTAAATGTCATTAAGCATGCGTAGTGTGTGTTCTGAATTGAGTCGGTGGTCTTGAATTGGGTCAGCGGTCCCAAAAAAGATGAAGTAACTCATCTTCCTCATTTTGACCTTTTTGCTTCTCTGAACTTTAACAATTCTAATTACTTTAGTGACCTGTAAGTTTCTTCTTGCATGACTTTTGGACGGATTCCCACAAAGGGAGGAAATTGGTAATTGTCCTTGTTCCCTCCACCAACTTATCAATGTTTCTACTCCTCATTCTAAGCACAGCTAAGCAAACATGCAAATGACAGATCATCAGTTATTTAGTAATCAGTTGCTAACATCTAAAAACCCATTTCAGGTCCAGCTCTCCTAACTATTTTAATTAACTCTAGCTGGGCCCAAAGTCTTTCCTATTCTCACTAATCTCAACACAGCTAGCCTATAACTAAAATCTTTACGTTTCTTCTAAATCTATGTTTCAGTAGCAAGGGAGTGGAGGGGCCACAAGCAAACCAAGGGAGCAGAACTGGGGTATATTAACATAGGAGGGCAAAGCATTCTGGGGGAAGCATTTCTGGTCACCCTAACCTAGGGAGGATTCTCTGGTACCAGGGACTGGCTCACCAGCAGACTCTCTTTGGTCCTTGTAACATAAGCTCATCAGCCTCTACAAATCCTGTCTTTTTGGACACAATTCAGTTGAATCTTTTCTCATGAATTCTGAGTTTCAGGTGTACCTATGGGCATAAATTGGATACTTTACAAGAAATATTTCAATGTTAATTATCAGCATCTCAGTATTAAAAAAGCTTGGGAGGACGAGGGAAAAATTAAGCTAATTTTCTTAGTATTCTTTACTAGTGATCTTTTGTCTTATGGCCATGTGCATGGGTATTTTGTCTTAATTATACATATAGAGGTAGATTTTCTTAAGCTAACTTCCCTTCTCCATAGCTGCAGAAACAGTGCTGAATCTTTAAGCAATCTCTGAGGATGCAATTTCATTTTCTGCCTCCTTTTCCCAATCCCATCTCTTTCCCCCAGCTATTAACAACAGAGTTATTAGGGGATTAAAAAAAAAAAAAAAGGCAAAAAGAAAACCCTAAATATTTTAATACTCAGTAATAAAAAATTCTTAGTTAAAAAAAAGGCATTCTTCTGAGTTTTAAGTTTTAAAATTACTATTTTTCTTGCATTTTTAAATACAATCAAATATTCAGCCCCCAAATTTAGCAACATACAGGTTTTCTGTATTTTTTACAGATTTTCTTTCCTTCTAGTGTAAGAGCTTTGTAGTGACTTGGGCACTGGAGATAGAGCTTGAAAAATTTGAACATAGGAGCAAAAGCAGTATTGTCAAGTTCCCTCAAATAGTGGTATAGATCCTATTTTCAGAAGATCCAAATGCTTCAACTTCCTTTGAGTATGGCTCAAAATTTAACTCTGTACCACACTCACTGATGTATATGTTAGCTATCTCAATCTTTTGTTAAGTGGTTTCATCAAATGTACTGGGTAAGATTTAAAATCATACTTTCTTCTGGAGAAAACAGTAATTTTCTTAGAAAGTTTAGTAACACAATTCATAAAACCCTATGGAACTCTGTGCTAAATACTGTGAATACTTTTGTGACATGATGTATTAAAACTCACACAGTTTGAGCCATAGAGTGATACCCTTTGCCTCATAAAGGTCATGAATAAACTAATTGTTGCTATTACATGAAGCCAAGAAAGCCACATTTATTTGTCTTCTAAGATTTGGTTAATTAAAAAAATACATAAGTGAATAAATATGAGTTGTAGTTGTACCTCCCTTCTGATACATTTATTTATTATTTTAAAGGCTTTAAAATTATTCAAAGTGTTGTTTCTTTTCATTAAAATAATAGTATTTTATTCTCCTATAAACATTCTCAACCAAAGGATACTGGGTCACACCATGAGGAGCTTCACTTCAGCAGTAAGTGTGTAAGTGTGTATCTCAGTTCTCATGCAACTAATGTTAACTGAAGTTCTCTGTGCAGGCAAGCATTTGGAGAGTGGGAGATCATTTTAGTACATTCATCTGAGTGTCACAGGACATCTTTCAAAAATTAAAATGGACTATCTGTCTGCTACCACCAGCACAGGTCAAAATAAAGGTTACATGGGGACTTGCAGAAGAAAATCACTTGATTTTTGTATTTTCCAGTGAGAAATTCAATATCAAGAGAACAATACCACTGCTGTCACTAAGTCATACCTTGGGTTGCTTTGTTCACTCATGTGACTACAATTTTTATTAAATATGTAAATGACTTCATATGTATAAGAAAGCTTGTTCAATAGCATGTGAATGTCTTGTAGAGTACTTTGGAGATACTTTGGTTTAATGTTCTGCTGTCTTGAATTTACATTTAATTATTTTGAAAAAAGTAGAAGAATATACCCTGAAGGCCATTAACTGAGCTTTTACTTATAGGGCTTGAGAGATCTTTCAGATAAATTGCTTCATACCTTTCAAGAAAATGCTTAAGCTACAAATTTCCATTCAGTCAAAACAGAACTATCTTATACTATTCTTCCCACGACACCTCCATGGAATCATAAAATCATAGCACAATGGAATATCATGAGTTGAAAGGGACCCACTAGCATCATCTAAGTCCAACTCCTGGCCCTGCCCAGGACACCCCTAAGAATTGCACCACATGCCTAAATACGTTGTCCAAACACTTCTTGAACTCTGTCAGGCTTGGTGCTGTGACCACTTCCGTGGTGGGCCTGTTCCAATGCCCAGCCACCCTCTGGGTGACGAACCTTTTTCTAAAATCCAACCTAAACCTCCCCTGACACAACTTCAGGCCTTGCCCTCAGGTTCTGTCAGTGACTGCCACAGATGTCAGTGCCTATCCCTACTCTTCCCTCCATGAGAAAATTGTACACCGCTACGTCTTCCCTCAAGTCTCCAGGCTGAATGAGCCAAGTGGCCTCAGCCGCTCCTCATATGGCTTCCCCTCCAGACCTTCATTGCCCTCATTCGGATGACCTCGACTAGTTTAATATCTTTCTTACATTGTGGTGCCCAAAACTGCACACAGGACTCGAGGTGAGGCCGCCCCAGCGCAGAGCAGAGCAGGACAATCCCCTCCATTGCCCAGCTGGCGATGCTGTGCCTGATGCTTCCCAGGACACGCTTGATCCCCCAGCTCCTAGGGTACTGCTGACTCATATTTGACTTGCCATTGACCGGAATCCCCAGGTCCCTTTCTGTGGCACTGCTTTCCAGCATCTCATTCCCCAGTCTGTCCGTACATCCAGGGTTGCACCATCACAGGTGCAGAATCCAGCATTCATTTCCCTTGCTGATCTTCATATGATTGGTGATTGCCCAGCCCTCTGATTTGTCAAAGTCTTTCTTGCAAGGCCTTTCCACCTTTAAGGGAGCACATGGCTACTCCCTATTTAGTATCATTGGTAAACTTAGTATACTTTCGAATCCTGTGTCCAGATCATTGATGAACAGGTTGAAGAAAACTGGTTCTAAGATGGTGCCTTGCAGGACCCTTTCTTGAACATAAAGGGCCTCCTCTTGAAGAAAAAAACTATAATTCTCTTTATGAAACCTCAACTCTGAGCCTTTCCTGATCAAAAGAGGCAAACTAAGACAAACTGTTAGATGTATTCCACCTGTGATGTAAATCATGTCCTAAGCACTGAGCAGATATCATCAAATTTAATTAGGGTCTTACTCAGTAGATAGGCTGGCAAATTGAAAAGGTGGAAGTGTAGTGCTTGAGCAAGCAGGCTACCCTGCTTCTGAGAGATCAAAACGTAGTTTTCTTTCTGTAGCCCATTAATCCTGACAGTAGAAGGTGAAGGGGCAAGAAGAGGATGTAGAAAAACTTCTGATTACAGAACGTTAATCCTCACTTTCCTTTTGCATGTTTAAAGAATGCATTTTCTTCATTGTGTGATTAAGTAGGTGACACCAAACAGAGAATAATGTGTAATTTCATTTAACAGCAAAAATCCAGATTTTTGTAGCACAACAGATTGTATTTATCTCTATAGTCTAATTAAAAAGTTAAACATTAGCATTTTGTTGCTACCTCAACCACAAAATTATGCAGCTTGAAAAACAATAGTTAAGGGATATCCTAGTGGTTGATATTTCCAAGCGTGACATGAAGCATATGCTCACAGGATTGCAGTCCCCTTGAACCATCATTGTCTGCAGTATGAGCACATACAGAAAGATATCTATATATTCTGTAATGCTTGATAATCCTTGTATGCAGTAAACTGTTGGTAAAATACAGATTTGTCAAGAACTATGTTGACAACTCAGAAAGTTCCGTTCAGTGTGGAGTATTTTTTATTGCTGCCAAGTCCTATGTAGGAGCTTCAAGTTTCTTCTCTGTAACCGCTCCCCTTTAACAAAGACAATATTTTTATAAGTTTACTTTTAATTTTTTTCTCCAATATCTTGCTGTTTATATATGAACAGGCATATTGTGCTGAGAGAAATTTTACTTTTACAGAGTATATTTTTATGATTAATTTTCTATATTTTGCTGTGATGAGATTTCCTGGTCATGCAGATTACATCAAATCTTAATTAATTTTACATTTCAAGAGCAATATAGTAAAGGACAAATAAAGTGAACTGTTTTTGAAAGTCAAGGATGTAGAATGCCTCAGAATTGTCATAATGCATTGCCCAGCTCACCCAATGGCCCAATCAGAGAGATGCAGAAAATTCTGAAACACACAAGGAATAACTTGTCCGATGGAAAAAATTATTCCTATCTACTGTCAGCTTTTCATTAATTTATATCCTAGAGCTTATGGACTTACTTTAATCTAAAAATATTTTATCCTCTACTACATAATTATGAATTTTCTTACATTCTGTATAGAGTTCCTGTATATAACAATACTCCTCTAGATGCCAGTATTATCATGTGGCAATGAATTAAATTAGTCAATTATGTGTCAAGTAAAATAATTTTATTTTTTTCAGTTTTAAATATCCTGCCCTTGACTTTCATTGATTGTTTGGAATCCCAGTTTACTACGTCAGCAATATTTTTATACAATGTGACATACACATAACAGCCTTTTCCTGGTGTATCATCTTAAAATATGACCCTGACTTTTTTTTTTCTTTTTGGCCTACAATCTAGCAGAGCTCTTGGTGACTACTATTGGTATCAGTGTTGTGGTCCTACTATTAAAAGACAAAGAAGAAGGCCTTGAAGAGTCCAAAGTAGCTACAAGTCTGACAAATATAGGCAAGGGAAATAATAATAATATCTATCTCATTTTTCATTATCAAGTTGGGTGGCAGATAAGTTGTAGAAATGATAAATCAAGGTTTTAAAAGGTTTTTTGTTTTTTCTGCTCCACTTAAATGTAGATTTGTCTTGTTTTTTCTTATGATTCTAACTGAACAAGAGTAGTTTCACCTTCAATCAAATAACCTCTTTTTCTGAGACATTCTGAAATTCAAAGGTCATGTACCTTGAGGTTCTGTGTCCAAACAAGGTCTACCTTTAGATGAGGGCAGAACATAATTATGAAAGGATTTAAGAGTACAATAGACTTTCTGCAGAGGCTCGTAGCCTAGCTCCAATTCATTCTCTTATCTCTACTTCCCTGCTGTTTAAATAGCATGACAACAATGGAATTAGGGTTGAGATTTATGGAGTAGAAGTTTCCTATAGGAGATGAATCCAAGTTTCTTTATGATTGCTATCTTATTTTAGGATGCTACATAAAATTCTTGGAACAGAGATAAACTTGAATGCCAACACCTTTTTTTCTTTTTTAAACAGACAAATACAATTATAAATAAACATAGAATAAAAGGGGTTTTTCCCTAGCAATATAATAGAACTTGTGTTGATATCTTCTGGGGCATATTAATTCTTATAATCAATGAGGATCAGTTAGCACGGTTAGATTTGTATATTAAAGCTAGGTGGAATCTATTTACTACTTGATTATTGCTATGGTAACTGCTTATTGATGACAAGTAAGAAAATGCTGGGCTCTGTCAAAAAGGCCGTGGCTTACTTAGGATAACATGATATATTTTGATTGGTATATACTGTTAAACATGGGGTTTGAAAGAAGGTAAATTATTTTGTTCATATTGTTTCTTAATCTGAAGAAACCAGAATGGATCAAAATAGTGAGAGCAGATTGTAACAATAACTGCATTCATAACTGAATCACAAAGTCTTTGTTTGTCACCCAAACATATAGATGATTTCAGAATACATAATAAAATTATTAAAACATTCTCCAGATAATTAAAAGGAAAAAAAAAAGGAATCATTGAAGATACATTAAAAAAATCTATTTTTATGCATCTGTTCCTTTCTTTTCATTCCCTCCACCTTAATTTTTTGTAGTGTAAAACTAATATCTTTAATGGTTTAGTACATTGGAAGACACAGTCTATCAGGATTACACGGCACATGTTGACAAACAATATCAGTAGCAACAGAGGTGCATAGCTCTGAACATAAAAGAACGCTGTATGTAATAATATATAAGCAATTACTCATTAAATACATTTTATAAAGAGTAATAGATTTTAATTTGAAAATAGCCTAGTCATGCAAAAATTGAAATATTGTCAAGACTGCTATACTTCAGTCTACAGACTGAAACCTAAAATACCTATTGCTCTTTTTGTATGTAAAACATGCTGCATTTAAAGACAGAAAACAATGGGGCAATTATTTTGCTTCACAATGCATGTGATGCTCAACACTTGAACATACTCTCTCTTTACCTCTCCTATTTTTATTTTTTTTTTGTTCCCCTGAAGAGCAAATGATACTTTCAGACATCAGCATGATTTCTTCAATCTTCAATCTGACTGTTAGAATCACTGGCAATTTTCTGACAAAACATACTTTCTTATTAAAAAAAAATTCTCATATTTGAGAATAATGTCTGGACAGTAGTGACCTCCTAAGTATAATAATGTATGTCTAAAATAAAGTTGAGCAATTAGAGAACTCAGGTTTGAAAGACAACTTTAGAGTCTGTTCCTTCTTGTCTGTTGCTTCTTGTAAAGCATTTGTGTGCCAAATTTTACACACTTATGTACAGTAGCCTGGCTTTCCAACAGTTGTTATTCCATGAGTACCTTTGATATCACTGCCTCCCTATAGAACTGTTCTGCTTTATAAAAAAATAGAAATGTTAAACCTTGACTGAATTAATGTCACAGACCTGGAGTGTCTGCTATAGATAATTACTTAAGTGAATACTAAATTCAGGAAAATTAAAATTCTAACTCTGTCCTCTCAGCCCTTCTAAAAATATGCAAATTGTTGTGGGTACATTTTTCAGGCATGAAAGCAACACAAATTCCAACAAATTGCTACATAGTAGAAAGACTCATACAGACACATACTTTTAACCCATTGTAAAAAAGAGCTTGCTTATTCTTTCAGTGAAAGCAAGCAATAAACCTCTAATTTTTCCTATTTACAGAGGCATGTTGTAATTACTATGGAGTAGCTGAAACAGTGTAAATTGGCACCCTTAGTCAGTGTGAGTTAATAATTTACTGTGCCCTGAAACTAAGACTGGGCAGGTGGCTGCAGAAATGTCAACACAGTAAAGTATTTTATAAATGTTGTCTAAATCACTTTAAAGCTGGATTCTATTATTCCTGCAAGATTACATGTTACTAAAACTAAAACACCCTGACCTTTGAATGAGAAATCAAAGGAAATTGCAAAATTGATATGCTGCAAGATATGGTGTTAACTAAAGTAACAATAAAACTGGCAGCTGCAAATCTGGTGTCCTTAGTAATATACAGTTTCTCTACCAGCTAACAAAACCATGGGGAATACTGAAGAATCTTGAGAGGGTTCCAACTGCATTTTGAACTGTAAAGAAAATGAGAAAGTATTTATTTAGAGACTGCAGGCAGTCTGAAAAGAACTGTACTGCCTCAGGTTTTTTTGAGTTAAAATAAGGCATATAGTTAGAAATATTACTATAATATAGATCAGACTGACTTTCAGAGACATGAGACAGAAAGGCAACACTCTTGTGAACAACCCAGGACTCTATCATGAGCTTATGAGTTTACCTTGTTGATAATTACTGTTACCTAAACAACTTTCAAGAGCTTTGCACCTAGGAAGAGCGTCCTTGACATCATCTCATCTTTTCAGGGTAATAAAAAAAATAAACTGGATTTTTCTCTGTTTTATGCACAGTTTATTTAGATTTTTATTTATAAATTAGTGATCCACCCTTGTCTACTGAATTAAAGAGTATTTTTTCATGAAAGTATTCTGACAAGTGTCATCCTGCAATGAGCAATCTTGTTACAGACCACATATCTGAGCTAAGAGGCACTGGTATATTCATGATGGGTTATTAAATTCAGTGGCTTAAAGCATTCTAATTATCTCCTTTTTAAAATACTGTGAGGGCAAAATCTTGATCTGTGGTGAAGTCATACACCTTTTCCTTATATATTGCAATATTGGAAACTGTACTATTACAAAATCTAATGACAACCTCCCATTGAATAGTTTTTGTCTTCTTATTTGCTGAATAGCAATTCTGATATATACTGCCAAGGATTATTCATCATAATGCAAATTTTCAAACTCCACTTGGAATGGAAAATTCACATTTGATACTAGAAATAAGATTTTCTTTTATCGTTACAATAAAAAATAGTGAAACCTTGATTTATCGATTTACTTATGTCTTCATTTCAAGAATTAAAACAATCTGCAAACCAAGGGGCATAACTACAGTCCTCACCATGAGATAAGAGTCCTCCCTTTTCAAAAATTTCAGGAACTGTGTTTCTACATCTGTTATCTAATCTTGACTCCTAGTCTATAGACTTCCAGTATAAACACACAGTGTACATATCTTGGTGTACTCTGAAGCATCTTTGTGTTGTTAAATGCTGTGACTTTAGAGTCAGTAGGGTCAACACTGAAATTAACTAGATGCCACCAGGACTAGAATTCCCTTTCAAATTAAGTTGTGCTATCCCAAGTTACCTTTCAAATTTAACTCAAATTTTCCACATCTCCTTCCCTTATAATTGCTGACAGAATAAATTGTACACACAACTGAGAAGTATGTATGGTGCAGAATTTTCTGTAGTTACCATATTGATCAACACAAATAAAAGAAGTGAGGGTTCCCATCCTGTGGATCAAACTAGTGGATATGTGAGCCAAATTTTGTTCACATTGACACATATTTAAAATCTCACAGACACAGGGTTTGAAATGATCTATGAAAAGGCAATGCCAAGAATGCAGAACACTCAACTTATGTTAGTCAGTGCTTTGAGAAAACAAAATATACATTTTTAATAAATGTAATACATTTAATTACTTTATGTTAAAAAAAAAAAAAGTAGGTTCTGTAGCAGAGATAATATTCACAAGGTTTTACACAAGTCAGAGTATTTAGAAAGACTGAAGACTGAGTTACGGATTCACAGTTTAGATATATTAAACAGACTGAGAAAGGTATTTTCTCTATAAGAAGAAGTGTTGTATTGTCAGGCTGTAGACTTTAAATTTTGCAAGACCTAGGTAAGCAGATAAGATAGAAGCGGTCTCCACTAGTTTTAGGGATCATTACCTTAGTGTAAGTCTGAAGCAGTAGGTGAAGTTTAGCTACTTGAACAATAGAAAGCCATTGAGCCAACTGATTTTCTACAGGAACATTAAAACCTATCACACAAATATGATCAAACTAATGTAGATTCACATTTATTCCATAAGTTTTTTTCAGCTGTTAAAGGATGTTAAAGAAAACAAAGCAAAAAAACCTGAAGCCAAAACAAAACCTCCCAGGAAGATTGGATTTTACTTGCATCCTACAATACTGCTTTTCTTTTTTAAATATTTTATATGTTTTCCTAATTTTACAGCATCATCTTGCAGAATTGGAATTAATGCCTCATAGTTATTTTGTGGGTTATTATCTTCTTCTTAAAGCTCTAACAAGACAGTATTTGTGATTTAAGATTTGTTAAGCCGGTGCCTGTGGAAAACTAGTAGTTCCAGGACATGTGAACTAGTACTGTTTCCAGGAGAGTTGAACTGCACCTATGAAACAATTTTTTCTGAAATGTGCTTCGTTATTTCTTTCCACCTCATTGGAATATGTTTTAAATATCTCCCAAAATTTTCCACTAAGTACACCAGTAGTTTCAGAGTTAAACATTAAAAGTCCACAGTTATGCAAGTTTTCTATATTATCAGTATGTATGAAGATGAGTTTATCAGCATCCAAGCCTTTCATTTGTCTGCACAAGGTAAACATTGTCAAGGGAAATTGAGAGTGATATGCCACTCATGTATTATGGAATAGCTGACAGGCACCATTTAACAACTTCCAGATGAGATCAAGCTTGCCATTCATTATAGGCAGTGGAGGTACACCAAAACACCAAGAGGCACCCAGCTGATACCATATTCTTTATTGTGGGATGATTTTTCCCAAAAGCAAAAAATGAAAGAGTTGTTATTGATTTTCAGAATTATGTTTCCTTACTTTAAGTTAGAAGTTTTTGTCCTTTGTTCCTGTAGGACATATTACAAGGAAATACCTATGTTCCTGTTCTGGATTTCAAGGTATTTAATTGTAGCCAGATTCTTTTTTTGGCATATAAGAAGGTTGGAAGTGCAACCTATCCACACTTCAATTTTAGTTTAGAATATTTTAATATGCAGTGTTTGAAATAGTGCCAGTAAACAGCATAATTCACTCAGAGAATACGAAATATAATAACACCTTTAGTTGCATTCCTTCAAAAGTGATGGTAGTAAAGTGTCTTTCCTCTACTTGGCTCTTTGAAGGTTTTGGTAGGATTTGTCATGCCAGATAAGGACATTTACACCGTAAACATGTAGGTTCCATATATA
The DNA here is from genome assembly GCF_017639235.1 of Corvus kubaryi. Classification (NCBI taxonomy): domain Eukaryota; kingdom Metazoa; phylum Chordata; class Aves; order Passeriformes; family Corvidae; genus Corvus; species Corvus kubaryi. The sequence continues at coordinate 8,097,702 of NW_024582091.1, forward strand.
GTCAGTTGTCATGTTTAGAATGAATTTCAAAATTAAGATGACCTAAAAATATTCAAAGAAATTTTTGGTCATCACTTTAACTGTCAGGTTTGGTTGAAATGGGACAAGGTGTTCTACAATTATATGGCCCTGCCATAAAAAGGGATCTAGAAACACAGACATGCTAGCAAAGAGGAGAGAAGTTTCATCTGCTCAGGAGTCAGGATTAAAGAAAAAAAAAAAATCCTTCTCAGTAAATATTATTTTAAAATTTTGTGATATTCTGACAACATATTTTATATGAATTCTTTTGCAAGGTTCAAAAATCTCTTTATTTTGGGGGTTTTTGTTGTTTTTTTTTTTTCCCTTTGATTAGACCCATATATTATTAAATATAGGTCTGCACACAAAACTTAGATGGAAATGCAGGCTTTCATACAATACAAACTATGCTCAGAGAAGGAGAGGTTATTCACTTTATTTTTCTAAAATAAAAAAATATGTTGGAGTAATTTCAATGCTGTTCCCCAATTTATTTGGATGTTCCATAAGTGGACTCTTAATGATGCATTGCATTGACATTGAATTTGAAATAACTAGGGAAAGGTAAAGCGTATCTATTATTTGTGTTAATGTGTTATCACTTCTGTTGCATTTAGTTTTATTGTATCAATAGATTTTTTAGTAACCTCAGGAAAAGATATACAGTGTATCTTAAACACCTTCTTTAGAGCTTTCAACCTCTTATTAGTCTCTTCTACGTGTTTTCTTATTCTAACAATGCATTAAAACTTCATGCCAATTGCAGAGTTCTATTTCCATCTCACATTAAAAATCCTTTGCTTGTATAAGTATTCTGCTAGTTTTGCTGAGCATTATCCTTAGATGAGTTCCTACTAGAAATAAAGGATTTGCTTTCAGTAATAGGGCTTGTTAGTGATTTTCTCAATGCAGTGTAGTCTTAGCACAGAAAAGCTAAGTAGTACCAGGCAATGATCCTGGGAAGACAAGCTGTGTCAGGTTTGTTGATAAATTAGCAGTGTTTGGAATTCTTCTGTCTAGTGCTGGTCACTAATCCACCCATTTGTGAGTTTTGCTTGGCTGCTAGTATGGTACTACTTTGAATAAGTGGTTTCGATGCATCTGTTCCACTTTAAATGAGAACAGAGTTTAATAGCATGATTTCTGCTGTGCTGGTTTTCTGCAGTGTTAGTTGGCTTCAGTGTAAGGACATGATTGAGCACGTTTGATTTAGAAGAACAGACATACACTGTGCATCTATGCAAGGAGTAAGTTAAAGCCATCTATTTTCCTTGAGCTTCTCCCTGTGTCCATACTACTGGATCATATTTTTCATCAAGTATTTTAGGAAGCAGTCTGAGTTCTGGCTGCTTATTAATTATGGAAAGATATGCTGTCACACCTAAAAAAGACTTTTTGGAACAAGGCACTAGTCTGGTTGACAGTGTGCATGCAACTAGTTTTGAGTCAATATGATATTGAGGAAAGGTAAGTATAATAAGTATTATTTCATTTAATTTCTATTGATGAATAGACAACCCAAAATTTACAATACCAAAATATGCATCTAGATCTTTCACCCAAGAGGGGAATGCAAAATACATTGGTATGCGTGTAGGTTCACCACAAAATTCCTGAAGAATTCTTATTACAGCAACTTCAGAACCACCTCACTGAGGAAGAACTGCCTTTGCTAATCAAATAAAACACAATGGAATTAAATGTAGGTACACTTAAAATACCATCCCTCTGCAAGACCTTAATATCTAACTCCAGGTTTCTTTACTTGACTCAAATTTTGGTCCTGATCTTCTGATCTTGAGTCCTCTAGTAGCTCTTTCTTTTCAATATTAGCTGTTGAAAAGGTATGAGGGTCTGGTCCTTTTTTTTTTTCATGTCTTTTTATCCATTAGATCAGTCATTTTGATACTTTTTCTTGATGTGGATTTTGATGCTATTTTTTTGACCTAGTACACTGTTTTTGAAGCAAGGTTTCTATGAAACCCAGCTGTGTCAATTTATATGTAAGCTCTTCATATAATTTATTACTCTCACATAGAAATGCATGTCTATTGAATTAGAAAGTTTGTTTGAAAGGCCATTGGTTATATTTCCTTCTGCTCTCAACTGTGCTTTCAAATTTCTACACGACAATTTTCTGTTGAACTTTCCTATTATATCATGTTTTCAGTGGTCAAAAATTACCATCCATATGTATGTTTATTTTATTCAAAGTGTAGTCTCACCTAGGAAAACATATTTTTTTGTCATCCCAGACAAAGCCATAAAAACAAAATATAATGAATCTCTCTTTTTGTGGAAAAAAATTATTTCCTAGAAAATCCTTGTTCTTTTAACATCCAGGGCTTTAATCTTCATGACAAAATTAGTGCTAATTTTTAATTTGCTAGACAGGAAGAAAAAAATGAAATCTTTGAAATCTTTGGGTTTTTATACATAGTATATTTTCTGAGTGTGGTTTACTGAAGCCCTGTATAACTTATTTTTTCTTCCTTGTAGGTTCTCATCCAAGTAAATAAACATAATAACACCAATAACAAAGCTTCCCCATAATAATGAATCTGTAAACTCCATTTGAGTCCCACACAGAACTGAAGAAAATGAGGTGCAATACATATTATCTCCTATGGAAACAATTTGACATAATGAGAGAAGATATGTATGTATGTTGATAATATTAATCTATTCTTTTCAAGTAGTTTGCTAATAAAATATACACATTCCAATGCAGATTAATTCTTTTTTTTGTTATAGACATAGAAGCTGAATTTACAGGCAGACTACAATAGTACAAAAAGTTTTCATGTATTTGTGGCTACCAAAGGACGATTGCAGATAGCAGCTACTCATACACTGAAAATGAGTTAATTAGCCCAAACTGTGCTGAATTACTGCACAGAATTACTGTGAATAAGCACCCAGGCAATGTTGCCAGCTGGGTAGAAAAAGCAGTCCTGTGCAAACACTTGTGTAGAACTGAAAGTTGTGTAAAGTACATGGGGTTGTTTTTATCTTTAAAGTGGATTGTTTAATAGAGATCAAGGCATAGGAATAAATTCTTAGAATATACTGACTTTTAGTTCTAATTTTTCACGTGGTTTTGCCATTGTGAATATCCTTTATATCCCTCCCTGGCGTTATGGAAGAATAGTCTTTTTCTTTTCTATACAGTAGAAAATTACTTTTATGTTCTTATTTGTGCTGTTAACTTAAAGAACCTTGTATTTCTTCATAAATCTCTGTTACCTGAATTTTTACCATCTGTAGTTGAAATCCACAAGCATAGCTGGAAAAAACTGAAGTACTGTTTCTGATTACTAGTACCAAAGGAACTTTATACCTTTTATACATAAAATTTTGGGAATACTAATCCATATTATAAGTTACTCTAATTGAACTCATTTTGGAGGTTAGGGACAACTCATAGGCTGCAATTTATTTGTATAATATTAGTTATGTTTCAGAGAAATATTGCTTAGGTTGATCTAAACTACTGACTGAGGAAAGTCAGTGACTGTCACCTATATCCAAAGTATTGCATGTAAAAAACTAATAATGTTCTGTTTTATCAGAAACTTAAATAATTTGATACATATTATATCAATTAATTTGATGTTGACTGTCATGGATTTCAATGAGAATATTATCAGCAGCTAGCAGTGAAACATAGCAACATGTCTAGTTAGAGGCCTGCCCCTGCTAATGTCCCCCAAGGTTCAATACTGAGCTCAGTATAGTTTAAGTTATTCATCAGTGACTTGGATGAAGGGACAGATGCCTCTCAGCAAGTTCATTGATGACTCTGAGCTGGGAGGAGTGGCTGATACCCCAGAGGGCTGTGCAGCCCTTCAGAAGGACTTCAACAGTCTGGAGAGATGGGCAGAGAAGAACTGTCTGAAACTCAACAAAGGCAAGTGCAGGGTCCTGCACCTGGGAAGGAATAACCACAGGTAGCAGTACATGCTGGGGGCCAACCTGCTGCAAAATAGCTCTGCGGAGAAGACCTTCCTAGACCTAGAAGACCTAGAAGACCTGCTGGTTTGTACAACAAACTGTGTATAAGCCAGCAGTACCCTTGTGGCCAAGAAGGCCAACAGAATCCTGGGGTACATTAGGAAGAGCATTGTCGGCAGGGTGAGGGAGGTGATCTTGCCCCTCTACTCAGCCCTGGCACAACCACATTTGGAGTTATGCCTCCAGTTCTGAGCTTGTCAGTACAAGAGGGACATGGAGCTCCTGAAGCAGGTGAGGACAACAAATATGATTAAGGGATTGGAGCATCTAGCTTACAAGGAAAAGCTGAGGGAGCTAGGTCTGTTCAGCCTTGAGGAGAGATTGCTGAGAGAGGACTTCATCAATGTCTATAAGTATCTGAAGGGAGGATGTCAAGAGGACAGACCCAGGTTGTTTTTGGTCATGCCAATCTATAGGTTGTAAGAAGGCTGTTGGCAACAGCACTGTGGACTCCATCATCTGCTTCCACCAGCCATCCCCTCCCGTTTCTCCCAGATGCAGCTACAGGACATAGTGCTGAAGAAAAGTTGTGAAACATGGAATCAACCTGGTGCTGAAGGACAAGGCCAGTGGGGGAGGCTGTTGCAGGCAATGGAGCCGAGGGGGTGAGCCCCAATACAGCTGAGCCAAAAGAAGCACCTTGACAAGGTAGAAAAATGTCAGCACCATGCAGGACTGACCCCCAGCACAGTGGAGCAATCCAAAGTGTTGCTGGAGGAACCAGCAAGGAACTGAGCCCAGCAGAGCAGTGGCACAGCGTGTCTCAGATGACCTCACTTTTGGGAATGTGTCCATCACTGTTTTTCTCTGCTTTTGGGGCAGGAAACAATAGCCACAGAGTCCCTCCTCAACATCTTGTCTGTGCTAGCAGCCATGAAGAACTAAGTGAAGGTGTTGAACACCTTTTTGTGTGTAAAGCACCTTCTCTTTTGGTATACTTTTGTTATTAATATTGCTGCTGTGTGTTTCTCATTCCAATGCTGTTTGCTTTCAGTAAATTGTTATCTCAACCCATAGTCTCTGCCTTTGTCCCCCTCCTACCAGATGGGGTGGGGGGAAGGGAAGTGTCTTTTTTGGAGTATAATTTCCATCTGGTGTTAAACCACCATGGTATGACCTGTACATGTTTTGTTTTGTCCACAAACAGGTTAAGTTGGAGACTGGGAAGTTAGTGTGAAGGCAACTGGTGCTGTTTTGACCAAGTGTTTTAAGTGCTCTTCCCTTATGCAGATTTCAGAAGAGCTGGGTAGGGATGTCAAACAGTGATTTCATGTCTTGTGGCCTGACTAATAATTGAAAAAAAAAAAGGAACCTTGTTTTCAAAGGTGATGTTCCACACGTTTCCATGGTAACTAGAACATTCACTTAGATCAAGGTTTCTATTTTGTTATCTTTTAAAATTCATTTTTATTGTTAGTATATTTCCCATGTTTTGACTTAGAAGTAGTAAGTTGTAACACTTACTAAATCATACTTTGGTTGTTTCAAGGGACCACCTTGTAAAGAACATTTATTTAATTTCACAGGAGTAGTTTAGTCACATAAGGAGCAGGGGGAAAAAAAGGTATGATTTCTTAAAAAACACAGCTCTGGAATAATTGCAATACAGTTAGACCTTTCATACTGGGATTCCTACATTTGCAGTGTCTCAGGGTTGAAGCATTTGATCAAAAGGCCAAACACATTACCATGCTATTACTGGTAACTGGGTCATGGGAAAAAATAAAGCTCCCAATCTTCATATGTGCAAAGAATCTGCCATTGTTACCTTCTGTTGTTAGTACAAACACAAAACTGTCACTGCCTATGAGTGCAGTACATTTTTTTTTTTAATCTGTTTCTTAGTATGTTTTTAGATGTCTAACATTTAATCTTGAAAGCTTCGGTTACCAGAGAAACTTTTTTATCCCCTTTTTTACCAACTGCTGGAATTTGAGAATAATGCTGACAATTTTTTTCTTTAATATTCCTGCTTTTTTAGAAGATATATTGGCATTGATCACATAAGGGGAACTGTGTGACAGAAGGTTGATATGACTTTTAGGACTAATTCAGAGATGATGGCAGTAAATCTCCATAGAGACTGGAGCTTCTTTTGTTCCAAAATTACTTTACCAGTTCCTATAAAGCGTAACTCCCATCTTTGATATTTCCTGGTCTTCCTTTGTCTATATGATACCTTCTATGAGTGCTTTACTCAGGTGTACTCTGTCTCATTCTGCAGGGATGTAAGATGTTAATAGGTGTTTTGATATCCTATGACATTGGGCATTACAGTTAGATAATGCAATGCTGAATTTTAATTAATTTCTGAATGCAGATTAGAGTTTTTTATATGATCAGTACTGGCTTATTCAATGATAGAAAAAACTTCAGAAACTTGCAGAAAATATTTATTAGAAAATAAAAACCCCCTTGCTATACCGTGGATCCAGTGATAACCAAGCTTTCATTGTATACTTTTTTGGTATTTAGTTTTTTCTATGTCACTTAAAAAACACTTTATTCCTCTTCCACGATGTCTTCAAATATAACTGCTTTCCAAAGAGGCCAGATATGGGTGTTTCCTACATGTGATCTGTGCAGCCAGTCAAGTCAGTAATGTTTTTCTTCTACACAGAATATATGCTATGATAGCTTCTATTCTTATTTACGCTTAATGAATCAATGTTCATCTGTTTTCACTCATGTTTTCATTTTGAGAAACAGTATTTTTAAAATGGCTATGTCAGTGTTTACACTAAAAAATCTAAAACCTGAATATACATGAACTCACAATGACCATGTCAGAGTACAAACCACTATTATTATCATCATCATTAGCATTATTATTACCACTATTATTGCTATTATTTTCTATTCAGGCCAAACATTGGTATCAGATCATGTGTGTGATGATATTGTGATTTCTGAGGAGTCTTTCAATTTAGAAACATGCAACTTGCTGAAAGTTTGGTTGACAGCTTTTTGTATTTTTCTTATAAGCTCCTACTTCAGGAAACTTTCTACAGTCACAGAATGCTCTCTCTCTCTACATATGCATATGTATTCAGTGATATAACAACATATGTTTGGATATATTTATGTGGTAGTAGTAAACCTTTTTCCTGTTGAATATATGAAACCAATCTTGCTTCTGTAGTTGAGACATAACACCCATCTAACAGTAAATGACAAAGGCAAATTGTTAAAAACATTGTTTGAAAAAAAGGAAACTTAAAATTTCTACAAATATGATATAGAAACAGGGACTTTGGAATTGCATGTGTGTTTATTTTCCAGGTTCTCTGTCCAAAGTCTTGTGGAGAATTTATCATTAACATAACAGAAAGTCAGACAGATCGTCATCTTTTTCTGTATCAGTTGCTGGCTTCTTTTAGAACTAATAATTAGTTTAACTTGTATCCAGGTGCACAGTGTTTCATAGTTTGGAATTCATATGGTCTTTATGAATTTTAAGCAGTACATGGCATCAAACCTTTCCTTTGAAGGACATTGATAATAATATAATTGAGTGATTTTCTTGATGCAGTTTAATCATGCATTATCGGTTATCTTATGATGTTTAAATGAATCAGTCATGTTTTAAGCTTTTTTACTGGCTTTATTCCTTTAACATCAGGTGTTTCTAAAAATATATTCTCTTATTTTGCTATTTGAGACTTTTAAAATCTCTTTTTAAGTTTTAGCATTAACTGCAGAGTGAGGAGGATTTCTAATATTCTGATAGCAATATAAGTCATAGAAGGGAGCATGTTGTGATATCTAATTATCACCTTTTAAATATACTGCTTAAAGAAAAAATATAACTGCAAGGAATGAGGAGAAAGAGCTGAAGAAGGGGAAATATAGGAGGTGAACAGCATAATGACATGGTAAATGCTGAAAAGAGAAAGGGATATCTAAACTAAACATATGAATGAATATTCAGGTGTTCTGTTTTAACCAAGTAAATGTGAATAATAAATGAAACAAATTAAGCAACATCACTGGATTTTTAAATTAAAAAGAAAAAAATTGCTATAGAAGGCCAAAGTGACTTCAATTATAAAAGATGTAAAGATGGTTTTACTTATTGTTGCAGAAAATTTTATTCCCCACTGTGAAAACAGTGGGTCAGCTAACAAGAGAATGGGTTAAGATACACTGCATGTAGTCTGCTTTTGTAACTTCATTCCAAGAGATCATACATAATCGAGTAGGTTTTTGTAGGAATTCTTTATCAACTGGGTACTGTTGTTGTTCAGCAAAGATGGGGCAGAATTAAACGTTCAGGTTTTTTATAGTCTATTGAGGAAGATTCCCTTCATCTAATGTTTTCTCTGGCCTTCCTATTCAAGTCTGGACTAAAGTGAGCTCAGAAATTTTTCATGTAGAGAAGTTATTTTGCAGTGTGGCTTTTTCTGATTAAAGCATTAGTGAACTCATTCTTTTCTTTCTTTTCTGTTTCTTACTTTCATTCTTTTTCCATCTTTCTTTAAGAATTTTTTTTACTCTCCATTTTGTAAAGCCTTGTTTCTTGTCAGAAATCTGTGGTAGGTAGCACTTAAGTGTTGGGCATTGAAAATGCTCTAAATTTTTCTTTGTTCCAATTAGATAGTGTTTTTTAATGAAGAAAATGAACTTCATTTTTTTTTTATTACTTTTCCTCTTTTTCTTAGACTTTATGAAGACAAAACATTGCATCAGTAAGTCTGCCAACATGTTGCTTAAGAAGTCCTTTGACTGCTTGTCAGGTACAGTGTTGTACAGTGTTGACATCAATTAACATCTATAACAAGTTCTGATTTTTGCTGACTTATGTTTTGTCACAAAGCTGAAATGAACTGTATTTTATTGTGCATGTAAAATAACAACTTTCATAATTTCCTCTACCTTTCTATCTTTGGTTGACTGCAGGTAGATAGAAATGAAACTCGACAGGTTTATTTTCATCTCCCCCAATAAGACTATCTTAACCCATAATATGGGTCTGTGCCCGTGTTGTCCTAATTAGAACATAACTTCAGCACAAAATATTTTGGATTTATGTAAATATGTATATTCACATGTAATTATTATATAAAATAATTATTTATACAGTATGTTTATTTGATCTGGTGAAAATAATCTCTAGTGTCAACTGATTTCGGTTGATTATATCTTCATCTGGTTTGGAACCAGATTTCTTCTTACTGTCAAAACTACTCAGATTTATTTTTTACTAATTATTACATGATCCTAAAGAAAAGTAGAGGGTAGAAGCTCTTGGGTTTTTTTTAAGACAAAGATGCAATTTTGGCTCATATAGAAATATTTTGTTTGGAAGGGAATGAATTCTAGTGTGTGTAGCAATAATGTGGTAACCGCACAGCTGAGAGCAAAACAGATTGCTCTATCTCTGACCCATTTGAATATGCAACATTCTGGTGTAGCATTGTTGTCAAATCCCATTGAAATCAGTGATGCAAGTCCCTCTTTCAAGTCAAGGGAATTTTGCATCATATAAATAATAGTCGATGGAACAACTGCCCAAGCTGCTTCCTGAGCAACATACTGATCCTGCAATGACAACAGCAAAAACTGTATTACTTTTGCATAGCAAGTGTGATACCTAATCACACAATTTAATATTACGCAGAAACTTTGGTTACAGGAATATTATCAGAATATTGTTGAAACATGCTCACTGGCCCTCTTTTTGAAAAATGCTTGAGAATAGTTGGCCTGAAACAGATACCAAATGGATAAATTTTGATAATTCAGAATCATTAACATATGGAAAATAGATACACAACTAAAATGAGTTTTATCATGGAAAGTGTCAAATAAGCTCTTTAATAGAAAGGCCTGTTGCCCTAACACTGTGATGGGTGTAACTGGATGGATCTTGCTGTGAAGAGCACAATTATCCAAATAATTGATATTTATCCTTTACTTTCCAAGCCTAGTACAATTCTATTTATGGTTGTTTTCAGGGATATTATTTTTATCTTAAAAGCATTAACTTCTCTTTTCTTCCACTTGGTCTCTCCAGGCTACCAACAGTGCAGAGCATATTGTTCATGCCACCTGCAAATAATATCACTAAAACTCACAGCATCATCAGTTGATTTTTTAACCCCTCACTGAAGTTTAATTGCTTTATTTGACTACATAAAGCCTTAGCTGAAATTCAAAGCTTCAAGAGTGTTGCATTTTTCCAAGAATGCTTATTTCCTAGGTATCAGTCAGGATACATTATAACATTTTACCATCAGAGAGATGAATCTAACTGCCTGGATCACTCAAATTGCCTAATCAAAGCAGGTATATTTGGATCCACAGTACATTTCTTATGGCAAGCAGTGAAAAATAAGTGAATAAAAAAATACATCTGTGGTGTCTGAACAACATCCAGAAAAAAATCTTTAGGAAAAAAGATCAGTATTGCATCAAACTAATGTGTTATCTCTTCTTTTCTTGATCTTTTGGTAAACCACTGGGTATATGGTTTCTAAGTGATTGACCTTGAGGGAGAAAGGGAAACTTAGAGAAGGTATCTCTTCAGTTTCTGTACTTTTTGTAAATTAGACTTGCCTAACTAGTGAGATAATGCTGCACAAAATCTTTGTGTTTAGATTATTATTATGAAATTACAAAATCGTAATAATTTAATTTAAACGTTCAAATTCCAATGTGATGACATGTAAGTGGCCGTGCCCTTCATATAGATTTTGAATCTAGAAATGTTTATGGTCTCCTTTTCTTCTTTTACCTCTTGGTATTACTCAGGCACATTTAGAAAAGGATAGCAACTGCCCTTCTTCCCCATCCCTGTTTTTCCCTTCTAAGGAAAAAGGACAAGAGCCTCGAATTTCCTTGATTTTTTTTTTTTTTCACCTAATCCCTGTGATACTTAGTACTTCTGTATTAAATTGCACCTGCTGAAATGCTCAATTGTAGAAATTACTGTGCTTCTGTGCTCTGAAGCATGGGAAATGTCTGGCCCCTCCAATCTCCCAAAATCAGTACTGAGTCCTTGGGCATGTTGCCAAAGAAACTCCATCTTTCTACTTTCCTGAGCTTTACCTTTGAAGATGTTAAAGTCATGACTCCTTGGTAATGTGGATGATGTGGCAAATTTCCACTCTGCAGAAGCTAGAACAGGCAGCGGGGTTATGCAAGTCAGGTCCACAAAGGCACAGAAAATTAATAGTATTTTCCTTGTGTCAACATAGGGAATACATGTCAGTTTTCTGTAATCTATAAAAAAAGTCCTTACAGATTTCTAGCCACATTGAATGAAATAATTGAAATTTGATCCCACATACATATTAGATTTGCAGTTGTCCCTCTTTGCAATCTCCTAGCCTGTTAGGTGTGGAAGTACTTGGACAGAAGCTGTGAGCTGGGGTAAACACATGTTCCTTGGTTTAGCTAACATGACATAACCTCTCTTAATAGTGACAGCAAAACCAGCAATTTTTGTTCTTAAAATATTTCTTTTATGTCGGAGGACATATTAACAGGCTAATTTTAAGCAAAATCAAGGCAGAAACAGTCTCTCCTCTACTCCCCTTCCAAAAGAAATCTCAGGCTATGACACAGCCTCATAAGAGTGGAAATCACAGCTACATTAAAACCAGTTAATTCTTGTCTTATCTATTCTGTGCTAAGTTGACAGTTTCAATAAAGTATTAGAGCTCCTGAGAGACCAAGTGTTCAATCCTGAGATAATTTCACAAAATTATGTTTTAAAATACATATTGTTATATTGGAGCAACAAGAAAAACATTAAATGCATCTGAGAATCAGTTTTGTAAGAATATCCCTTTTCAGACTGAAAATATTGCCTTTTAAATTCAATTTCTTTTGGTCTGTTGCCTTTGGATTCTTGTTTTGTACTCTCTTGAGAAATACGGGGGTATTGACAGTTTTCCTAAGAAATCATCCTGTTTACAATTCTTGTTGAAACTGTTATGTCTGTAAAATACATCAGCTTCAATAAAATTTCAATTTCCTTCCCATCCTAAGTAGCTTAACAGCTTTAGTGACTATGTGGCAGCAGAAAAACCTGTTTCTTCAAAACTCATTTCCTTGCCTCAAAGAACCTTTGTGCTACTCTTTAATATAAGAAAATATGGCAGCAAAAGAAGAGCCTTGCCAAGGTTTCATATAAAATATTTTAGCCTCTAAAATTTTTAGAGTGAGAGAAATTTTGGAACAACTGAAGTTTCATTTGTTTGTTTGTTTATTTGTGTTTTTTTCATAGAATAGAACACTCCAGGTTGGAAGGAACCTCAAAAGACGATCTAGTTCAACTTTCTGTGGGAACAGGAGCCTAGATGAGATCATGTCCAATCACATCTTGAAAATCTCCAATGATGGGTTCAACACTTTGTCCTCAGAGAAGTTGTTGCAGTGAGTGACTGTTCTCACTGTAAAACAATTTATTTCTTCTGTAGAGGTGAAAGCTTTCCCATTGCGACTTGGACCCATTGTCCCTGGTCTTCCCCATATTCGTGCTCCTTGTGAAGAATGTGACTGTATCTTACTTGAATTGTGGGGACCAAAACTGGTCACAACAACCCAGGTGCAGCCTGATTAGCACTGAGTGGGATGATCACATTTCTAGCTCTGCTAGTAACAAGCCTGCAGGTGCAGCCCAGGAACTGATTTGTCTTTTTAGCTGCAGCACTGCATGGCTGACCCATGTTCAACTTGTCTACCAGGACTCCTATATCCCTTTCAGCAAGAGTGCTTACAGCCACACGGATCCTAGCCTGTAATTTGATCTTTCGTTATGTTGCCTCAGGTGCAGAACTTTACTCTTGTCTTTGTTATACTTCATAATGTTCTTTCAGCCCATCTAGGTCTTTCTGTAAGATGGCTTTCCCTTCTGGCACATCCACCTCACCACCCAGCTTTATGACATCAGTAGATATGATGAAGATACTTTTAATTCTTGAGGTAGACCCTTTTTGACAGACTGCCAGTCTGAGTAAAAAACATTAAACTCCACCCTCCAAAGTGTGGCCTGTTATCCAATTTTCTACCTATAGAATCTGTAACTTGCTAGTTTCTTTGGTTTTCAAATAAATTAGTCTGTAAAGTATTTAAAATAAATTCCTTCTGTCTAAGAAAGTGCCATGGAGAATCCCTGCCTGAGAGGTGTCTATAAACAAAACAAAAGTACATGACTAGTTTACATTTACTAGTGAGAATGATCCTGAAAGGTTTACACAACCCTAGATCTTAACCCATAACTGTTACTGAAAAGTTACTGTATTGTAAATTCTTACAAATGAACAGGAAGAAAAAAAAAAAACCACACTTAAAAATATTAATATGAAAAACTAGCAAAGCTAAATGTGGGTTTTCATGTTTCATTATTAGATAAACGTATTTTCACTACATAAAAACTACTCAACTTTGTGCAAATTATATTTAAAGTAAACAAGTAATTTATCATTAAATAGGTTCCAGAGTTTAAGCATATGCGTGTAGCATGTAGTCTTTGCCTAAGAGCTGATGAGAGCATCTATTAAGTACAATAGCTAGTATCTCTATGGGATGAAGGCATTCGAAAACCTACTAAACAAAACCTGAATGTTCAGGACTGTGCAAGAAAAAGTTTTCCAGTCATGTAAAAGCCCTTTCATGTATAGCTATTTGAAAATTATTCATAGCACTACCAGTAAAATTAAATTTATAGAAGAGGAAATAGACCAAAAGAAAATCTATAAATAACATTTTGGCTTTCATTGAAAACAGAAGAAACTAGATAACCCATACATTTTCCAAAAAAATCCCCCACAAAAGACTATTAAAAAACAAAATGTTTTTTTGGTGTAATTTTGATTGCTTAATTTGTTTTAGTTCTCCTTTCCATAAAATATTATTTAATTTTTGATCAGGTTTGATGTCTTAACAAGCTTATTTTCTTGAGTGTTTTGAGGTTTTGAGATTCTCAAGTGTTTACATATTTATATATTAATAAATTGTATTTAAAGCTTTCAGCTTTTATAATGATTGCACCTCACTACACTAAGATCAAAATCTTGCTCAATCTGTTGCTGTTTATAAATATAAAGTTAATAGAGTTATCATGGTTTGACGCCAGCTGACAGCTACGCCCCACATAGCTGTTTGCTCACTACATGGCAGTGGGTTGGGGGAGAGAATAGGAAGGATAAAAGTGAAGGAACTCTCATGTTCATATAAAGACATTTAAAAAAAAAAAGCAAAAGCAGCACACACAAGCAAAGTCAAACAAGGAATTAATTCCCTGTTTCCCATGGGCAACCAAATGTTCAGCCATCCCCACAAAAGCAGGGCTCCATCACACATAACAGGAGCTTGGGAAGACAAACACCATCACATAAAACACCCCCTGCTTTCTTCTTTTTCTTCCCACCTGTATTCTGAGCATGATGCTGTATGGTATGGAATATCCCTTGGGGCAGTTGGGGTCTGCTGTCCCATCTCTGTCACCTCCCGATTCCTTGTGCACCCCAGGCCCCTTACAGGTGGTGATGCCATGAAAAAGGCATCAGTGGAGTGGGGTGAAGAGTAGAAAAGGCCTTGACACTATGTAAGGGGTACTCAGCAATACCTGAAACATCCCTGTGTTATCAACAATGGACAAATCCATAAAATAGTCCCATGTTAGCTACTGTGAAGAAAAATACCACTATCCCAGCCAACAGCAAAACAGAGTATTAGGTTAGAGTAATAAACAATTGGTTCTTTAGGATTTGCTGAGTCAAAAGACTTGTGTGAAGACACACAGTTACGTATATGAACACATATGGATTATTGTTTTTATTCAAATGTGCTTAATAGAAATTAAAATAAGAGTAAAAACAAGCAAAAGAAACTCTTGTGTTATTAATTACAATTATACCATTTGAGTTAAGCTCTTTCGGCATTTTTTTTTTTTTTAATTCCTTCCAGGAAAAGTTTAAAAAGCACTTAAAAATTTTTGCCAAGTAAGCCAAGAATATGAAGATCCTTTCCAAACTTATTCAGACCCACTCTGCTTCCATTTTCCAGTCTAAGTAATCTTTTTCCTGCCAATTTCTAAGAAAACTTCACCACCTGAGCATCAAAACAAAAATATCTGAATATTTCCCACCAGGTCTTGTCTGTCTTCAAATACAGCAAACCACTGATGCGCTGGAAGACGTGAAGAAAAAAAATCTCTCCAATTATTCACCATGGAAAACAGACTGACCCATTCCTATTAGCTAGCTGAAGCATTAGATTTAATTATAATCATTATCATTATCTTAAAGTAAAGCTGCAAGTGTTATGAACATGCTGAAGCAAGTGCTGTACTTTGCGCTCTCTCCGATGTGGACAGCAGTGAAAGCATCATCTCAATCCAGAAGTCACCACAGCCAAGCCACCTTCACGAACATGCTGCAGACTTCTCAGAAATTGAATCAAAATGTATTCAAAAAATCCCCAAACAATGATCAATTCCTGATCTGTTTTTTTGACACTCTTTCAAAACTGGAGAGAAAACTTTCTCAAAGGACTTCAATTCTACATCGCAGTGCATGACAGGTAATAGCAGCAAGATGACACCTCTCATCTCTTAAATCAGTTTCCCTTATTAATAGGTTACAGCCATGGAAAGCTGTTGCTATTCTTGTATTTTTAGCTTTGTTTTTGTGCCTAAACTTGCAAGCTGGTTTTTTTTTTGTTATTAGAACCCTTGGTAATGGAGACATTGTCTCAGTAACCTCTACAACTTTTTATAAACATGTTGGACTGTTTTTCTCACTTCAGAACCCTTAAGATCCCTGTGGCACAGCAGCAATTGCTTACAAGAGAAAATAATGTTAGAGAAGTATCTAATGTATTTTTATCTGTCTTAAGTGCAATATAGCAGCTGGAAACGAGGAGGAAGCTGCCATCCTGTAACCAGTCAGCTCTCCCTGGAACAACATCAAGTGATCCATGGTTCACTGGCACTCCATAGACTCTAGTTTGCCTCAGGAAATGAGTGACTGGTCTCATTATCCTGGTAAATGCCTCAGGGCAATGAAGAGTCAAAGAATCATTCCCTTCAAGCAATGCATTTTGGGGAAAATATCTCTAACTGGAATACCTTAGAGTCCTAGGAAAATTCTTTCCTCAAGAGACTACCTCATTACCTTTGTGACTGTACTGTCACTGATTTCCAGAGAGGAAACTGAGCTGAAGAACTGATGAGGAGTAGAGACGAGTCAGGACCCTGCCCCTTTGAAATTCATACCTTTATTAGGAGCAAAATGGCCTTCATGTAATGAATGTTGGACTTATTATAAAATTATACTTGCAAAAATACTGATAAAATACACATGTAAAATGGGCTAGATGTGAAAGGATGCAAAATTAGTCGAAGAAAAAAAATTGTCTGCTCCTGTGTGCAGGAGGTTTGTCATTTTTCTTCCTGGGAGAAAAGTATGTGGAATAGCAGCACTGCTACAACTTCAATTTTACTAAAAATATGCTATTTATATCTATAAATGAAATCTTTCATATTTAAGTCTGAGTTTGACAAGTTATACAGGAAAAAAATGAAAAAGCTTAAGAAATTTATTTTAGAACTTTCATCAAAAACTCTCCCACCATGGAGAGTGGAGGCTTTGACTTAAATATGAATAGCTGTCCATATTCAGAATTAAAAATATCCGAATTCTCTTTAACTACATTTTTAAGACCTTGATTGCTGGACGTCCCTCATCAATTTCTCACTAAGGAAGGGTAAGACCATTATAGAAATTGCAAACTCATACTCACTCCTGTATTTAAATAATTAAACAAACATATTCCAATACAGATGTGAAAGTAGAATTTTTTTATGCAAGCCACCAATCTATTTCTTTATCTATTTTGTGAAACAGAGTCTCATGATTGCTTTCCAAATTTTCAAGTCTCAGAAATGGAATTAACCTTATTGATTTGAAGGATTATCTTAATGAGAATGAACATGTAAGTACCCTGTTCATTATCTGTAAATATGTTAAGAGATCCTTTGCTGCAGGTTTCTCACACGGTTTCTGTGGCAAATTTTTGGACATTGGTATTCATGATATGGTAATCTACATTCAAGAGTCCATTGCGTTTGGTTTTGTTTTGTTTTGTTTGAATTGGGTTTGGGGTTTTTTTTGTTGTTTTGGACTTGGGGTTTTTTTTCCCATTACTTTTCTTGTATTTGTTCTTAGCTAAATGTTCAGGCATTTAGAAAAGAAAGTTCACCCATTCTTTGTAATACTGCTGCTCACCTCCCACATACCACCAGCCCTGCTAAACTGCCTTGGGTAAGTTGGCAACTAAGATTTCAGGCAAAACCTTTCTGACTATAATCCCTGCTGTCACTGTGAAATAACTTCCTAACACCTATCTCTCAAGGGCATTTTTAATCCCATACTGGAGAGCACTTGCCAATGTAGTTGTTGAAGCAAACTGTAAGCCACTTCAGTGTAAGAATTTGATTCACAAACCTAAATTTCTGAAATCCCAGACATGTTTCCAACCTACTAAATTATGGAACATACGAAGAGTTTCTGCTCTCCACTACATTGAAGAAATCAGATGGTTACAAATGAGTACTGAAAGACTGATGCGTCCAAATTCTAGATAACTAAACTCTGTATTAGTAATTACTGAACGGAGGTGTCAATTAGTAATCACAAACTAAAAGAAGACCAGACCCTAAAGGCAGCTAATTGTTTATTTAAAACAGATATTAAATTGCCTGAAGTATCTGAGCTTGATAAGTGAGTTTTTAACGATTTTTTTTTCTCTGTGTGAATTTATTAAATTCTTCTAAATTTAGGACCCAAATTTGTGGATTCTAGGATTAGAATCTAAAATACTCATTTCACAGGAGCACCTCCTGAGATAGTCCTCTGAGGCCACAGTGCAATTTCAGCTGTCCTTTGTCTGACTCAGACGTCTCTCCCACTCAGGACAATGCTGCTGTCATTTCCCTATAGGGGAGCAAGTCTGGTATTATGTCTACAGGAATACCTGGGTGTCTAAGCCAACATTATGTGCTTCATTTTGGGAGGTGGATCTTTCATTTCCAGGCAGTACATTTCTAAGCATCATAATGTTTAATCCCTTTGTTTACATTTCAAGGAATTCAGAGCTAAAGTCACTATATATGGAGAGAGAAATATATGCACGCTAACATCTCTAAAGTCTGAAACCCTACAGAAAAGAAATACCCCCATTTGGACTGCAAAAGTATCTCTCAGTAGGAGAAAGGAGAATTAAAAGGCTGTGGTGTTCAATTATACCACTCTTCTATCTGAGAGATCATACTCAGTTTGAAATCTGCAACAATTCCAATTCAGTAACAACCATCAATGTAAGGACAAGAAATAACTTGAGAAATTTCAGAACTCATTCTCTACCTCTTCATTTTTGGAAAGCTTTTTTTGATTTCATCTCTCTAGGAATTTGTGAGGACCATGAGTGTATTCATATATCTTTGTGAGAAAATAATGCCTTTCATAATTCTCTAAAAGTTAAAGGCAAGTACCCAAGCCTTTCATCTGTAATAATGAGTCCGTCCTGGTCTTAAAATATCTTATGGAGCTTCGATCCTTTGGTTTATTTATAAACTTTGAGTTAAATCTTTTTAAATTCCATACTACTGTGTGTGAAGAGGAGGGGATAAAAAAAGAGCAGAAAATAACTTTCTGGGAGCAAGACTTAAGAAGAAATTGCTAAGTGGTTCTTGTGTCCAAAATTTCTTTATGCTAATCAAGATAAGTTCAGAGTCTGCTCCAGGCTATCTTGTTCAAAGAGCAAAGACCCAAACAGTCATTGTGTTTTCCAATTACAGGATTGCAACTCTATTGATTGCTAAAGGTTATGTGAATTTTAGGAATAATATAAAGCATTTGAAATATTTAGAAAACTTGGATAGTTATCTCTGATTTTGAACATTAGGGTTATTAAAAATCAGAAAATATTAGAGTGCATTTTACTTTTTTTAAAATTAATTGAATAGGGTTTCCTCATAAAGGACAAAAAAAATCACATTTAGAATGCATGATAGCTTTTCTACCTTCATGAATTGCTTCAGTAAAAGAGTTCACACAAACTAAAAACATAAGATTTGCAAATTTTAAACATCTATATTTTAGAAATGAGTTCATATACACATCTTCTATGGAAACTAGGGCCTATTGAAAACTATTGTGGTCTTTTTAATTGGAAAATTATGATGAATATAAAATAATTTTTAAGTCCTAGGTGTTTCCTAGGACAAGGAAATAAATGTGATCAAAACCAGATGGATTTTGTGGTTGCCATGTATCTAGACTCTTATTCTGTATAAAGAAAAAAAAATTGTAGAATATGAACTGGGTTACAGTTCTACAAATGCCATGAAAGTTTTCAAATATTTCTCTCATCTAGGTCCATTTTGCAAAGCTTTTCTATTAAACCTGTTCAATTTAAATAGATAGCCAAAGAAACAACATAATATAGAACGGAACTCTTCCATAAGTCTACAAGTGCCCTATATGTTGAGCTATTCTAAGAATATTTTCTTAGAAAAGTTTTTCACAGAGGACTTTTGAAATCTTTTTTTCCTCACAGTGGACAACAGGAAAACATTTAAAATCTGTTCACAGAAATATCTCCTGCTCAGCTCTACTAAAAACTAATAACTTCGTTGACTCTATTTCTTAAAATGAGCAGATCTGTTTGGGTTGACAGTATGATCACAGTTCCTTGAACTGCATAAATTTACAAGTGACACATTCTTAGCTAATAATTCTGTAGCTCACAATTAAATTACTCTCCTCTGTTCAAAAAATGACAAGAAGCCAGTAACTAATTCAGAATTTCTTTGCATCCCAATTCATTAATGATTTGAAGAGTGCACATTTTTAATTTAAGAATTACACTTCGAGGTCCAAACAATTCCAGTGTCACCCTGAAAGGTAGTATCTTATTTGTGAGTACAGTAAGACAGAAATAAAAAGTTACTGTGTTCAGAAATTTTATGACTCATTCTTATATTCACTATCTTTGGATTAATTGCTTCCTTGAAATATAACAAGTACCATTCATGAAACTGTAAACAAAATATTGAATAATTTTCTTAATATTGCAGTTTACAATGCTTTTACTCTGATGGTACAAGAAGAATGTAGGATAAAATATGGTGGTCTAAAGTTCCAGTTGTCTTAATTCACTTAGGATTGTAATGACATTTAGGGAAAATAAACGTTTTACAGAAAAGTTCACAAACTACTGATAAAAACTATGAATTACATCTGTGCAAGTTTTGACTAGAATAGAATGGAACAGTTTGGTTACAAGGCACCTAAAACTTTTGGTTCAACTGCCTGACTGCATCAGGTGTGACCAAAAGTTAAAGCATATTATTAAGGGTGTTGCAATGCCTCTTAAGCAGTAACAAGCTTGAATCACCAACCACCCCTCCAGGAAGCCTAGAGTGTTTGACTAGTGATTGACCAACCTCTTGGTAAAAAAAAATGCTTCCCAATGTCCATTCTGAACCTCCCTTGATGCAGCTTGAAAGCATTCCTACACACTCTGTCACTGGATACCAGGGAGAAGAGTTCTGTACCTCCCTCTCCATTTCACCTCCTCAGGAAGCTCTAGAGAGCAATGATCTAAATGTGGTGTTCAATCAGACCCGCGAGTATGATACAGCATAATAGGATCCAAGAGATTGCAAATAACTTTAGTAGTTTTGATATATAACAAAATACGTGTCATTAGACATATGCCAGAGGAAAATAAAACGTCCCCTTCCTTTCCCTCACACTTGTCATTAAGGATGGAGATGAGGGAATCTTTTTTTCTGTTTGGTATACTGTTCTTCTTGAAGATATATTGCAGTATTTGGAAAAGCGAAATATTTATATGAAAGGAACTACGTATCAGCAAAGTACTTCACTATCAAAAGACAAAAGGTGAA
This sequence comes from Corvus kubaryi, assembly GCF_017639235.1. NCBI lineage: Eukaryota > Metazoa > Chordata > Aves > Passeriformes > Corvidae > Corvus > Corvus kubaryi. The sequence continues at coordinate 8,118,661 of NW_024582091.1, forward strand.
AGGAGAAAGTGTACATCACCATTTTCTCAGTCTTGTCTTCTGTTCAGCTATCTAAGGCACAGTGGAGTTAATTACTGTTTTCATGAGCAAGTTGAGAAAGGTGGATTACAGGGGGTATGGGTTTAGAAATGTTATTAAGTTTGGGTTCATGCTGGCTTTCTTGGTTATGATGTGCCTTTCCAAAGCTTTATATTTTTAACAAAACTGGAGCTGCAACCACAGCAACTGCAGGAACAGATTTCCAAGTGTAAAACAGAGTCTTGCCCTTCCCCGATCACAGTTGTGTGTTTGCTGGTTCTAGTACTGTATAGCAGTGAAGTGAAGTGAACAAAGATGAAGAAAATATTAAAAGGTCAGCAGCTCAGACTTTAAGCAACTGACTGGGAAATAAGACTGTCTATGAAAAATCTGGAAATCCATGGAGAATATTCCTTAAAAATGGGTAATATCACTTAGAAAGGGAGCTGTCAGCACAGATCTACTGCAGAGGACAAAAATGTGTCAAAAGGCTTCACAGCAAGGAAAGATTTATGGAGAAACTGACAGGTCCCCATCTTCTTGACAGACTGCTGGCATTTCTCACACATGTAGCATTACACTAGAGAATCTCTGATTCCTCAGGGATTGTGTAGGGCTGGCTGTGCTGTGCACATATGACCACTGACTTCCTGTCTGTGTCAGGAAGGACAGGAGTCCTATAGCAGTCTGAAGCACTGCGACACTGAGATCCATTTCCCGAGGTGACACTTCATGTCTGATGACCTCAGTGGGGATTATTTTGGCCCCTGTTCCTATCAGGGCTACTGTGTGTGGATACAATATTGCTGCTAGCAAGAATTTTCTTGCTTCTTTCTAACCCGTGGGATACTTTTCTCTCTCACGGAAGATAATAGCAGAACTTCTATAAGCGATGAACACCTGCGACCTTGTAGGACTATGTTTATGGTACAGTACAAAAATATTTTGACAATGGATGTTTAGGATTTCTAGCCAATCCACCCAGGTGGTGGCTGATCCTTTGTCCAATTAGACTATAAAGAAAAAGGTCTATAAAAGAGTGTAAAATAATTAAATAAATCAATCTTGCTGCACAATTCCTGCTGTTGGATCTTCTCTCCTCTCCTCCCTATGGCTGCGGGATACAATAATCACTGTGGCTGAAGAGATTGCTACTATACTTCTGACATTCTCTCCTCCAAATGCACCTGTCTCTGCTTGGTGACTCCTGAAGGAAATGCCAATTGTTACTGAAACCTTCGGATGGCTATGGAGCACACATTCCCTGAAGTCTAAAGCAGAAAATAGAAGGGAATATAGAACTGAAAAGCCATGCAATACACCAGTACATTACTCAACTAGAATGAGAGAGACAGATGCTTGGTGATATTCCTCTGTGTCTCAACCTGACTATGTGTTGACTGTTCTGACACAGAAGATAGTCACAGTCAGACAAGAGTTGGCTAGATCTGAAACATATATGGCCAGGAAGCCATGCAACTATATTACCTCAAGTTCATCTATTTTGCTGCTCTATGAGGCTGATTAACTCAGACTCAGCATCTGATGCTAAACTCAACCCAGACAGTGAGATTTCAGGGCACGAACAGCAAAATTTTCAGTGTTTAAATGAGTATTCAAGTAAATGATTATGCATCCTGATGCTGCTTACCATTTTTGGAAGGTTTTTATTGATTTCTCTGTTGGACTAAGCATCTAAATCCACTTAATTTATACTTAAATTGCTCAATGCTGCTTGGATCTTATCTATAGCAATTTGTTTATAGCCTTTAACTACACTATATGTCATGTGGAACATAAGAATATAGTTTTGGGGTTGCAAAGTAAGTATATAGCACAAAGTACAGCCCGTAAAGTACTTCTTGACCTTGCTTTGAATAACCTACATCTGGAACTTGCATCACTGACTCAGTAGCAGCAGTAAGAGTACTCAGCTGGGGTATCTGTTTCCTCCTAAGTGCTTTCCACTTGACATGGTTATCTGAACTTAACCATGTTAACTTCATGCAGTAATTTTGGATGTAAGTGATAAGATTGTTATGGTTCACTCTGCTGCTCTGACATCTTAAAACAACCGGAGTTGATACTAGAAAATAAAATGAATTCATTTGTTTTATGCTCAATTATTTAGATATGAACTTTTCTGAGTGGCTAATGTGCCACAATCATTAATGACTGATATTTTTAAGCAACTCTAAAAGAACAGAATAATTTCTCAAAGTGGAAATTTTAGGGCAATTTCAATATGCCATGAAAAAATATTTACTAAAGCAAATGATCAGAAAATGGCAGTTGCTTAGTGCAGCTTCATACCTGACACAGGTTATTGATTTTCGTTGGCAAATACTAGAAGACTCCACTCCCTCTGTGTAACCTAATGACTTTGGTAATTTAAGATGGAATTAAACTCTGGATTCGGGAATGGAAAGAACCAACTTCACCACATAGCTGAAGCAATTCCCAGTTATATCTTTTCCCCACTCATGCACTGTAACTTCAGAAAGTCTTATTATTCCTTCCCAAACACACTATTTCTTGTGTTTTGCTTCATTTCTGTATGTTCCAGAATATTGATTTGAGTTAATGCTTTTCAATACACTTTTATCTATTTTCATGTAGTGGTTTGGGGATTTTTTGCAATCCTTTTTTTCCTGAAGCCAGGAAACATAAACTTTCCATTTTAAAATCCAGTATTAAAATACATATTATTCTCATAGCTGAATGATTTTTCAATTTAAAAAGATCATCAAACAAAACTATTTTTAAAACCATGTAATAAAAAGTTTCTAATATTACCCAAGGCAATAAAATTATCTCTCACACTGTCCCTATATTTTCAACTGTGATTGTGGACAAATGCAGTAGAAACATGCAGTTACTGCTCTTTTATTGGATTTCCTCTGTAATCCCAGTATTTGTCCCTATTAAGGAAAAAAATAATTTGATGCTTAAAATGAAGCAGACTGATCTTTGCCAGCAGTGGCTGCTCTGCCATTCATATATGTATAGTTCAGATTAAATATAGCCCCTTGAGATAAAAGAAAACAATAAAAAAGAGGTTCTAACAGCTGACAAACTTCTTGGGGAAATTCTTGGTCACATATCCTATGTGACCTAAGCAAAATCACTCATGTCTTTCATATCTCTTTCCCTTACAGCAAAAATAGGATAATTGTATACATGGACTTGAACAGAACAAACACATATTTCAGTTTTCATGAAGAGGGTAGAGAGGGCAATAATCTAGACAGAAATAAATAGGTGCAATATGTCTAAGCATTAACTTGAAAATTGCAATAATTGAACCTATTGCTAATATAGGTCTCAATAATATAACTTAACTGAAATTTAGACTGATTTTTTTACTTATAAGTCACCATGAAATATAAAATATTAATATTGATGAAACATCACCTTCTGCTTGACCTCAACTATAGCTGGTGACTAGAACTAGGGAAGAGAACTATGCAAGTTACTTAAGAAGCAAAGGAAAAGGGAAAAGGGCAATTTGTGTGGTGGGTGTAATGAATAGCAATCACCTCAGAGAACCTGCAAGTGCTGACAGTACTGCAGAAGCGCATCATCATTAGCTAGAAGTTTCTGAAACACAGCATATACAAACCTGAGGTTGTGGAGCAGATTATACTTACAACATTGAGAAGTTTGATGATAATAAATCAGAAGATTTGACGTTGACAGTCCAGAAGTGTAGCAGCAGACTGCAGATATCTTGGAAGGGAGATATTCAAGGATGAGAGCAGGAAGACCTGGAATGGAAAAAAGAAACAAAAAAAGAACCAAACCTTTTTGACCAAAAAAGCAAAGCCTAAAAGAATTGATAAATAATTTGCAATGGCAATAGTAAGTCAGGTTTTTGAAAACCTATGAAATTTATTTGAAAAATATAACCCATTACAGTGATGATGCTATGGGGCTAGTTTTTACATTGGTTATAATGGAAAGAAAATAAAATGCATATGCATCATGTGGCATATATGATATGTATAATAAAATGTATGTAAGTACTTTTTCTAAAAGAGTTTTGATATCATTATTGTCAGGTGGCCAGTTTTAGCCACTTCGACCACAGTATCATTACAAAAATTATGTGATAATTACATAATGTAAAAGAGATGGAGGTTGAAAAGCATTTAAATACGTGATAAACTGAAGCAGGTGGACATTTTAGACATGAAATTATAAATTTTTTGTCTCTTCTTTCAATCAAGTAATCCAATCAGTACGTTAGACCTGGAGGTCCTATCAATACTTACTAATGAAATATTCTACAACAACATCATTTTTGTGACTTTCAGAGAGCAATTTTTTAATTATTCATAAACTGTTTATCAAATTGAATAAGAGACATGGTCAAACAGCTCACATTATAAAAAGTAAATTTTAAATGAAAGTGTTTCATTGTCTAGATGTCAGAATGCCTGATTTATAGAAATATCTGAGATTCCAAATTTTCATAGAAGCTTTGGCATTTAATTCACTTTTGGTGGCTCAAATATTTCTTTAAAGTACAGGTTTTTAAAATTCAGGAATGTATAACAAAAAATAAACTTTAAAATGAAGTGCTGGTTACTAATGAACGTGTTTTACAACATAAAATATGCCAACAAAATTATCACCCACCAGGGAAATATATGGTCTCATGGGGTGTTTTCCATAGAAACATTTTCAACTACATTTTATATCCTTTATAACGGCAATGCAATAAAGAATGAATTATAGAACTAAATCCATATCCATCTATTAGTTGCCTCTGGAAACTAATATACCCAATTACTCAAATAAAAAAACCAGACAGCCTTCCTGACAGCTAAAACTTTTCAAGGAAGTACCAGAAAATAAGCAATTAAATTGTACGTCAAAAACCTGAGCAATATCTAGGCTTCAGTAATCTGTACTTTCTTTAAGTCAGGGCAATTCTTTTATATATTCAGATGAGAAAAGAGATATGAAGTCTTGTAAGACTACACAGAAAATAGGAGAATGAAAAAAAACGTTATGAAATAAGTCCTTACTCACAGTCTCTCCAAATAATATTTATCTCATTTTCTTGTTTGTTGTTACAAAGGTATTTATTCCAGTGCCTCTGTTGGAGTAGTTAACTGTTGCAACGTATAAACAGAAGACCCAAGCAGCACAGCACATACGTGAAGGAAGAAAAGCATTTTCACATGAAAGAAAGTATATACGAATGTACAGATTTATAATAATTGACTGGCTAGAAAGTACCATAATTATATTTAAGAATTTGAGAAAAGGTACCCCAAAGATAAAGGAATTAACCAAAGAAGATAAAATGAGGTGCAATTTAATTTAAAAATCCTTGTTCTTGATTTCACAAGTAAAGTGATTAACACTATTTTAAATTAAGTTCTGTGGAAGGGGGTTTACATATCTTTAAGAAAATCTCATTTTCATTGTTTCTCAAAATGTCATGTATAAATATTTATCTTGCTTTTTCAGCAAAAGTTTGTTAGGGTAATTGATCACAGAGTTTTAACAAGAAGCAGGAGAGAAAAATGTGTTTCTTCCCTAGAGGACCCATGAAGTACAGTACTGTTCAGTTGTGACAAAGAAAGAACTAATATTTTTACATGTAAAGCAGATTTTACAACATTGTTTTTCAGAATCACCCTGAAACAGGGCTTTATGTTATTTGTTGCATGCATTTCAAAATAATAAGGTTAGGACATGAACTATTCCTCACCCAAACTAAGCCTTAAATTTGTAGTGCTAGAGTACTGATAATGTCTCATTCCAAATTTATCACCCCAGAATAATGGAAAAATTGCAGGATGCATCCTCACAGTCCCTGCTCCTTGTGGACGAGCTCTTGTCATTAAGGAAATCAGGAAAGGAACGTTGTCTGCCTGATAATAATCAGGAAATAAAACACAGTTTTTTAATAATGTGCATGATAATAAAATAGGACATGGCATACTTAAATACAAGGATTCCCTGGGAATTATTTTTTAAATAATAACAATGGGAAACTTTGACTACATCTGTGATATTGTAAAGGGATTTTTTTTGTTTGCTTTTTTTTTTTGGTTTTGAGACTGTGGAAGATCTCTTCCAAGTCCTACTGAGTATAGTTCTGTGTTGTGGATGGCACAGATCTGAAATGAAGTAAGCTAGTGATCAACTTAGAAAGTCATCAAAAATACCACAAAACAAGAAAACTTCCACAGTTTCACTTTTCTATGAGAAAATTGAAATATTATTTACAAATTTGATATCCAGATGATGACTCATAAAAATCAAGATCTTGGCTATAGTCTAAACTTGAAAAGAGGTTTAAAACATTTTACTACTTTATAAATGAACAGATAAATCTATCCAAAAGAAAATTATCCCTCATAAAATGGGGCTCTAAACATTTGGGTCTGTCTCAAGCAAAGAGAGGAATCATATCGGATAATTTGCCTCAGCTGCTTATTAACATTGTGATTGATAGGCAAAAATTAGAGATAACGGCAGGGCATTGATTAAATTGGAAGTAATCTTTGGGGACTTCAAGTAAATCTAGATTTAGGAATATAATTCTGTGACTTAAAGCAAAATAGCTTTACTGGAACCTAAATTTTAATATTACTCAGAGTGAACTACAAAAAGAACAGCTATGGAGGGTAAGAGAATCCATTTCAATATCTTAAACTGAAACCTAAACTAGAAAATTGGAACTGTTACACTGTTAGAATTTACAAACCTTTGGGAATGATCTCAGCATAAATTTCAGGGACCACTAGATATCCAGATTTTAGGACTAATTAATGTATATTCAAGTTTTCAGCAGTACAGTGTTAAAACTTAGGGAAAATGTATAGTTTGTATGTTTTGCTGGCAAACACAGAAAGGAAAAAACAAACTCCAGCATTTACATGGAAATTGTAAAATCAGTAGCAAATCAATTCTTCTTACAATAATAGATCCAGTTAGATATTTTTCAACTAAATTATTTCTTGTCAGAAAAACACAGCTTTTAATGAAGGAAAAAATGAAGGCAAAGTGAAAAATGTTCATTATAATGGTTTCAGTTTTCTATTCAGCTGCTATAATATTAGAAAGAATAGCTTTCATAAGCTTGAAATCTTTACCTTCTCTATATCTCTCAACTGGATTTCATTCCCTTATCATATAGAGTATGAGTTATTTTTGTTTACTTTCATGTTGCTCTTCTTACCCATAATCTGTCACAAAATGATGAAAGGTCAACTTCTACATCTGTATGGTTATGATATCAACATTTATCACTCACTGGTTAAATTTATAAACAAACTCCTCTGCAGTTTCTCCCACTCTTAAGCTCCTATAATTACCAACAAAGCTACCTCATTGTTGTCATAGAGAAATATTGTTCAACTCACACAGCTCAGATCAGATCAGGACCAGAGAGGTAGTAAACGACCCATAATTATTTGGCAATCAGACAGCTATACATTCAGGTTCCACATCAGCAATACTACCAATAAAACACAACCCAGACAGGGTAGGAAAATGTTACTATACACCTAGAAATTTAAAAATGTATCTCTGTAACTAGCACCTCATTAAGGCATCAGCATGGACATGTGGCCCCACATGATCCTCTGTGAATCTGGAGGAGACTTCCCCCACCACTGTGCCTTGGAGCCTGGCTGGGTGCAGGCTGCTCTCATGCCCCATGAGGAGTTGCTAGATCTGGCCCAGGCAAGGGTGGGGCTGCCATAGGGCGATGCTTGGCAGTGCCTAAACAAGGTCACTGCTCCTCTTCTTGCTCCAAGGGATCTTCCCCACTGATATCAAAGACTTCCATGAATCTGTGACACCACTTCAGACTGACCAGTCTTCTTGTTTCCTGGTCTCACTCCAGTGTTTATCAAAGTACTTGTTTTCTCTTGTGCTGTACTTGGGATCCTCAGCAATAAGGGATACCTCATCATACGCGTGTATAACACCTACCCCAAAAGCAGTTTCATTGCCTATGGAACAGTAACTACTACAATATATAATAAATATCTAATTTTAGTTTATTTTTAATATTCTATGTCAATAGGATGGTAATAGCATTTCAATACACTTCTCTAATAGAAACTGTGCAGATACATAGTTTAACTGATATTCATCTTATGAGGTTAGGATCATACTTGCAGTGAAATCCTATATCAAAATGAATAAGCTTAGTATTCAAACAGAATATTTGATGATTTGGTTTTTTTCCCCCCAGTTAGTATTTTCTTTCAGAATATTCATGCCAGAGGGAGCTCCAATCTTCGTACTTCCTGTTCTAAACTGAAATGCAGACATATTTTGTCAAGATATCCTGTCATATAGAAACTATTTCTCATTAATTTTTACTGAACTCTGTCACAGAATATCTTAAGTATATTATCTTTCTCTTGTATTTTATAAGTTTTGGGGGAAAATAGAAAATTTTAATTAGAGATGAAATAATGAACAAGTTATTAGGTATAATTGTTACTCTTATAATATTGTTTTTATGCACAATACAGACACACTTAAAAGATGTTTTAAGGCAATCAACATTAAGTGTTTAATAATGTCACAAATAACAACAAACTCCAGATTAGGCAGCATTACTGAATATGACAAATAAAAAGGAGAAACCATCATTAACTATAGTTAAAAATTAATTTGAAAGACAAGAACAACTTTATAGAATATAATTTATAGAATTATAATTTGAGTTATATAATTATAATTATAAATGAAATTTATAGAATATGCTTTTGTATGACTATGTCTGCATCAACAAGCAAACAGAATCCAATTTTTATGGCAAAACAACAGGTACTGGGGGAACCGCTATCTACATTATCCATGTTGGAGACTTAGTTTAAACAGTCTGTGGTTTGGTCCTATGAAATTAGCGGTTGTCAGCGGTTGGTGTCCATTAGTTATAATCCCCTGGAATCATTCTTCCATGTTATTTTTATCTAAAAGGCACTCAGCTTTACCACTCTGGAAGCAGATTGCATGGCACACCAGGGTGTAGGTGAAGATAATGGGTAAATGAACTTGTTTCTGAACTATGACTCTCATGAAGAGGTACCCATTACAAAGGAGTGGTTCATAAAGACCTTCTACTATTTAATTTCATTTTCCAATTAAAATAATTCTAATATAATTTTCTAATTAATTTTTTGGGGTTTTTTGTAAAAGGTAGTTAATTGCTTTAGACAGATTTCTGCAGCTACAACTGCATTTTTTAGCACAAATACTAGAATTTAGATATAGATCATCATTATATAGATGTGGTGCTGCTGCTAGCTGCATCTTTTCTAGATTCCAGGCAACTTTTCTATCATCCATTAGACATTTGTCCACTGATAAGTGGAAGGTGTTTAGAAGGGAAAGTCAAAGGATCACAGAAACTTGATTACATGTGTTCACGTTAGAAACCTATACGTGAAGTTTCCCCTGCAAGGACATCGTAATTGATCTTCAATTGTTTGGTTTGGAATTTGTTGCTAAATCCTTCAGCAAAACAGATTGTTAAAAATCTAATGAATACAAAGAATATATATATTTTCTTTATATTCTAAGTGAATCACCTTAGTGTCAAGCCCAAAGCAGTAGTGCTACAGCACCTTGGGAATGTAAAAGATGCACAGAGGGCAGAGGGTGCCTCACATAATCCATTGCATAAATCAGCTCTGCACATACAACACACATATATGGTGAAAGGAGTTAAACATATTCTGTAGCAAAATATAATGGTTAACACTATAATTTGAAAAAAGCTTCTCCCCTCAATTTTATTTTAAAAATTATTATATATATATATGTATATAAAACCCTTCTCACTCACAGCTCCCTAGACTCTAAATCCTAAGCTAATGTTGCTGGTTTGAGGAAATTACCTTTAAAAAGAGATCTGGATGATTAAATCATTGAAAATTTATAGAAATTAGTGTGACAAAATTCCAGTAAAGGATTTAGGTTTTACTTGCTACATCCTGAAAAAAGTCATCCCAGTGTCATAATGTTCTGAAAAAATGTCACTGTTTTCTTTGCTTTACAATGTGGAAGCATTGACTCTCCCTACTGAATTTTCCTGTACCTTATTTAGAAGGTGTCAGAACACCAATAATGATAGTGATATTCTACATGCATTTAATATGGACTGCAGATACATGGAAGCACAAAAATTAGCATAGAGTAATTAAACTGATTAAATTCTTAGTGCTGTGTGGTTTTGGATACAATTTTACCCCGAAACACTGAACTTCTCTCAAGTGTAGTTACCTCTGCTGACTTTTGGCTGCCTCAGCTCACTAACACCTAAAAACAAAGAGAAGCCATGTTTCTGTGGGAGTAAGGATTTCTGTCTAGTAGAATATAGAAGCTAAATGCATGGTGAATCAATTCCTCTCAGAAAGGAGAGAGAACTCAAGCTAGGGTCTTTACCTTCAGTGTGAAGGTTATAATTCCCAACTGCTTTAACTGCTTGATTAAAATATAGGGGGTTTTCATGATAATTTTTTTCAACTTTATCCTGACTGACTTTTCTTTCTATATTTTTTTTTAGATAAATTTGTTCTTTGAGTTTAACATTTGCAAGACAAATCTGCAAAAAATTATAACTTCTCTTCCAAGATAAAAAATAGCATATCTAACCTGAACTTGTAGTTCACCTTGTTATCATTCTTTATTCAAGGACGACTTTAGACTAGGGTGACTGCCAGTGTTTTCTGCACAGGCAAAGAAAATATGAATAAAGAGAGAAGGAAGAAGTGGTCAAAGTGAACTTTCTTTACATTATTTTATTTCCCTTTCTATCCAGCCTAAAATTTTGTGCTTTCATGTAAAGCTTCAACTATAAAATGCAACTTCCCCATTCATATGATGTTTATTTTTGATCTTTCTACTTCTAATATTTTATCTAGGTTGGCCACACGTACATATACATAGGCTCTCATGTTTTTAAATGTTTAGTATTTTATAGGTAATTGTTCAATCTTTTAATTTGATTATTTCCACTGGAAACAGCAAGCAAAAGCAGAAATTACACATTGAATTTGTTACATAACATTTCTAAGTAAAAAAATTACAGTACCTTGATAAACATAAAAGTAGGTATTTGCTTCAAAAGATTCGTACTTGGCATATTAGTGAATATAAAATATTTAGTCTCCTAAAAGTATTTGTACACCCATTTTTACAAAAAAAGAATCTAAAGAATAAAACCCAATAGTTCTACAATATAGAAATTTTCTTTCTACAATAATCCACCCATTAAACAGTGAATCTTTCTGGCCATTAATCCAATTAGCAACCCTTCTACTCCCGTTTAATATTCTATTGAGTATCACAAAAATAGATTAGGATTTGTGTTGTGTAACTTTAGAATTCCACTCTTCTTACAGGAGAAAGCTCTGCAAGGTAATTGATTATAAATGGCAATGACAGATGGCCACTGTTAGGACTCCAGGACACTATTAATATTTCTAGGTCAGACTTAGATTGTTCCAGATCACTTTGATCCTTAAATCAAATAGCCATTCAGTTCAGGAAATACTGATGATTTTGGCAATACAGATAAGAATTAACCTGCATTATTTACACTGAAGACACTGAAGCAATACTTCTAAGTTACTGATACAGCAAAATATAAATAAATTCATTTTCCACTGATAGCAGTGGTGACAAGTCAAACAGTCCAGAGCCCATCAAGAGTCTCACAGGAAAAAATATTCACAAAAAAAGGAAAAAAAGAGATGTATTTTGTTGTAGGGTTTCTCACCAGAAAAACCTACAGGAAAAGGTTCTGATTTTTAAGAGAATCACAGTTAACACAGAAGTATTTCTTTGAATAGAGAAATTTTTAAAAAATTAAGAAAAAAAAAGTGAAAGAAAAATACAAAGAAAGAGAAAAAGAAAGAGGAAAAAAGACAAAAAAAGAAAAAGGTCAGAAGGTCAAAATGACATTCGTTTGGGGAAGGTTTGAAAGAGTCTTGAAAGACAGATTAGTATGTAAAAACTCTACTTAAATTGTACAAAAGAAGCTCCTGACTAAAGCAAGCTTTCAATCTAAAATGGTTCTGAAATTTCAGTGTTTGTGGAAACTGTGACTTAAAATATGCAGATTTTTATTCAAGGGCAAGCAAGAGGGCAATGTCCATAAGACACATACCACACAAAAGCCAAAAGGCAGATAACCCCAAAAGCTCAGTAAATATAAAAGTTACAACTGAACAATTAATGGTTAAAATAGAAAACTAACAGTCACATTAGGTAAATGTTCAGGTTTGCCAAATGAGTAGATGAATCTTATTTTGACAGGAAGAGCCTTGGACTTAGAATACACCGAGAAGCATGTATCTGATTTTCAACTGTCTCCCGTTATCACAAAAACTCTGCTTGTGATTCAGAAGACAGGAATTGTACATGTCCAATTGTGAATTGGCCATGTGAATTTCTTACTGAAATTGGAATTTCAGTAAGACTCTCCACAGTGTGAGAGTGAGATAACACAGCTTTAGATGATCTGATTCCCTGTTATGTCTTTCATCTTTTTTGAGGGAAAAATTTACATTACATTTACAATTATATGTGCTTGAAGAACACGACCCTGAGATTAGCTCAGTTGGTTAGAGCATGGTGCTAAGAATGCAAAAGTCATGGTTTTGATCCCCACATGGGCCATTCACTTAGGAGCTGGACCTGATGATCCTTCTGGTCCCTTCCAACCCAGACTATGCAGTGATTCTGTGCTAGTACAAAGAACAATTCCTAGAACATCCTCAAAAAGGGGTAGAGGGAAGAAAAAAAAAAGAAAAAAAAAAAGTAAAAGGAAAATGGTTTGGAGCTGGATCATACAGAGTCAGGAAGTTATTTTCTTGTCATATCACACTAATATAATTTTTACTTTCATCAGATCCACTTCTCCAAAAATTATTCTTCCCATTCAATGACAGAATTAAGATAGTTAGGGTAGTGCATTGTCTGAGGATTTAAAGACATACACTTTTAAAAGAAACATGTATAGATATGCATAATAACAAAAAATATATATTGAACATAAATCACAATCTTTCCATTATTCTGTGAAGTGGTAAAACTCCAAACTCTACTTTTCTAGAAGATTTATTTAATTGTCCTAGCTTTTCTGTTATCTCGGACAAAAAAATCAGTTTCATAAACAAATAATTAACTTCTAAATTTATTTATTCCTTCATTCATAAAATTTTCTTTGAATGTGAAACTTTCCTGGTCTGCTTCAATTGCCTAAATATGAGGTATTGTAGGGTAATAGGTCTACCAGTGAGTCACATCAAACAGGTGGTAAATACCTGTCCTTTGGATCAGGAGATCAGAGACCAAACATCTCAGCCAATACTCTGGAGACTAATTCTTTCCCCTAGAGGTTCAACATATGCTTCTGTTTTCAGCCAGGTTCTATATCTGCAGCTTTGACACACACAGCCTTATAATTCCCATGGAAATTATCATGTTCATTTTAAGAGCAAGTAGATTACACAAGAAAAAGCAAATAAGAATTCAAAAGGAAGAATAGCATTTTAGTGGTTGAGGTAAAAGTAGTTGAGGTATATTATACTGTTATATATATTACTGAAACACATTTTTCACTGAACATAGCTGGTGATCGAATTTCCAAATGATAATTGCAGCCCTTCTGGGCAAAAATACTATGGGCAAAATGTTGGTTCTTGCATGTGTACATTCAGAAGATTGTACCAACAGTAATATGGTTGAATCTCTCTTTTCCAGCCAGAATCACAAAGTTTCTTTAGGATTCTAGCAGTCCTTCAAAGCAGACAGAACCATACTCTGACCACGAAGATATTTTCAGAAGATTATTTTTAAGCAAGTAACCGGGAAGATATTGAGTCATAGCAGTCTGTGGAGACAGGTAGCAGATATGTGGATGCTGCCTCCAAAATATTTTGAATGCCACAATACTTACTACTGCTATGATAAGATGTGCTTACTTCCAAAGAAATTTTCAAAAAGTTAGACATGAATTTCACAGTATATAATCTTATGGGGGATTGTACAATATCTGTTGTGAGGGGTTTCAGCATAGGCAACCAAAAGAAATTTGTTATTATAAGTACTGAAGTGTTAGACATAACTGTGAAGGGACTCTCAAAAACTGTATAATGATTCACACACAGCTGCACATAAAGGTATGCCATATTACAGTCCTGAAAGTCATTGCATCATAAAATGATTTGGGTCAGAGGGGATCTTTTTAAAGTCCACCTAGTCTAACCCCATGCCCCCAGCCACCACCACAGGACATCTTTCCCTAGGTGTCAAGGTTGCTCAAGGTCCTCATTCAACCTGTCCTTTACATTGTAAATTAATTTGGCTGTTTTCTTATTTTTCTTAGTTTAAGCTTCAAGGCATTTTCAAGTATTCTTTTTCTCAAAAAAGAAAAAACTGTGATTATTTTCTTCTTTGGGTAAAACACTGTGGAAATTATATTTCAAGTGATAAGGGAAGGAAAGAAAGTAAACTACAAGCATATGTTAGTATATGTTCTTGAATTAATAGCATTTTCAATGTATATTTGATAATAGTTAAAGTTTCTGTAATTTTAATCTAGCACCGTACCATGTGAAATGCACAGTATTATAAGGTATTTTTATTTGCTTTAGGGGTTTTTTTGCCATAATGAATACTTTGTAAATAATACTCAAATACAGTAAGAACTCTGACATGATATTTCTATTGCAGAATGCCACTTTATAATTCACTTTGTATTTTTTTTTTCCCCCAGAACCTTTACCTGCTAAAATGGTCTCAAAGGTTCTTTTTTTATTACTAGCTGGATTCCTAATTTGATACAGTTACTGGGCCATTTACATATTTTCCTGTAAATGGAAATGTCTAAACACATGCTTTGTTTTTCATTACTTAAAGTACTGAAAGTAGTAATTCCAGTGTAGTAGAATGTTTTTTAAAAGTTGTTGGAATTTTTTCATTTTTGTCAAAAACTTTATAATAGAGATTATATTTAATCTATAGAAATATTGATATTTAATAAAAAACCCAATAGTTTCTATGAAAAAATGAATAAATTTTTACTCTTATACCACCTATGAATATGAAATTGTTTCAACTGAGACCTACATAGTTTCAAAACCTAAACCACAACCCATCAGACAGGAAGAGAAAATACACATTTTAAAAATATAGCTTACACTACCTGTGGACCGACAAACATTTTGTCCATTTGACTTGTATCATATCACCTTAAAATTTTCAAGAGTTAATCCTTGACAAATAGTATCACTAATCCAGAACTGATGAATGCAAAACTGTATTTAGAAAGTGCTAACAATGATTCACTTTAAACTGGAAGTACATACTGAGATTATCTTGCCCTGGGTTCTATCCAGTACTATTCAGTGCTATTCATTACTTTATTAATATTTATTACAACTGTATATGTTACCACATTGGAGGGAACTTCAATTGCAGGAGGACTGGATTAGAATTTCAATCATTTTGAGACACTGGAAAACTGTTATGAAAAAAAAACATTTAATTAAGTCAAAGGTACAATTCTAGACTTAGGGAACAAATGATTTCAGAAACTGGAAGAACAGAGTGAGGGTAGATTGCAATCTCCAGAGTAGGATTTGGGGATTATGATACAAAGTAAACTGTGGTGAACTACTATTGAACTAGTTTGCTGTTCTGAAAAAAAGATAAATAATAGGTTGAGGTGTACAATTACATGTCTGTAAAGGTAATGGCTCTTCTGTATCTGAACTTGTTAAATTATAGTGTATATGGATTAGCGTCTCTAAAGTGTGGATCAGCTGGGGAAAGTCAGGGCTATAAAAATGTTGTTTACAAGAGCAGTCTGAAAATATTTGTATTTTCATGGGTGGAGAGGCATGGAGGAGGTTCTAGCCTTTTTCAAATGCACAAGAAAATGGTTGCAAAGACCAAAGATAAAAAAATAAACTGTTTTGCATACCCACAGTCAAGTGAACTGGAAGTAATGGATGTAAATTGCATCAAATGAGACTTTAGTTAGAGATTAGGAAAAACATAAGCTATTTTTAAAACCTGTGATAGATTGCCTACATGCAGTATGGATTTTTCCTCACTAGACATTTATAAATACATGTTGATCCATCAAAAATCATTAAAGCAGATGAATATTTTTTGAGCCATTTGGTTTTGCTTTTTATGCTACAAACATGCTAAATATGGATGTGTCTTGGCTATTACATCTCTAACCAATAGGAGGCACCAAGCTGTGGAGGTTGAGAATGAATAAGACTGATAAAAATGATTTTCAAGAATGTGAAGATTTACAATGCTGCTATCTTTGGGTTTGAGTGAAATGGTTAAGAATCAAAATGGATGACTTAATTGACTGGGTTTCTTAGAGTATATGGAGAGAAGAAGACACTACAAATTGCACAGCCTGGGGGCTGGAAGATAAAAATATACATACATAAGAGAAAACTCAAAGACCCCTGGTACAAAAATTTAAGTTTCTAAATTAGGAAAAATGCATTTGCCAATAATTCTACAATAATGAAAAATCAGTATTTAAATAGAACATGGAATAATAAGTTTTTAAATCCAGAATCTCTGCTTTTTCTGTGTGAAATTCATTTCTGTTCAGGCTGTAGTTAAAATGGGATAATATCTTCCTCTTAAAATGATGCTATTTCACAGAATATTGTGAGATGGAAGGGACCCATAAGGATGATCAAGTCCAACTCTTAAGTAAATTACCTGTATGGAGCTTGAGCCCACAACCATAAAGTTACTAGCACCCTGCTCTAGCCAACTGAACTACTATAGGGATAGCAGTGCATGGAACATCTAGCTGAAGACAAGAAAAATATGCACCAAAGTATTCAGGAATGAATGGTAATGCTATCTTTTTGCATTCCGTTAAATAAAGGAAATTTAAAATCTTTCCACTCTAATACAAAGCAACAAAGAGTCATTGTTAAATTCTGTTTCAAAAAGGTGTACCTTTCCAATACATTTTTCTTGTGGATGGAAAAGTGCCACATTTGGCCTTTGAGATAGTGACAATATTTCTGTACTTGAGAAATACACTAAGAACTTTAACTTGTCTAGGCAAAGGAAAGCCTTGACCTTTTTTCAGATGAAGTACCTCAAAAATATGGTGATGAGGACCACATAAAAAACCATCATGCAAATCTTCACTTTCCCTGAGGGGAGAACCTGATCTCACAGGTTACTTGTTCCAGATCAGAAGACAAAGTAAGATAAAATCTTTTCCGTTTCTACTATGTGCTCTCTCCTCTGTAGTTTATTCTGTTAAATATCACATTTTAAACTGAACCTTTAACTTGAGACTTTAGGTACTATTTAAGATTCCTTGTAGCAGAATTTTTGATGGAAATGTACATAAAATTTTAACCCTTTTGTTTAAACTTTGTTGTTTATGGAAATTGTTTAAGGAATTTAGTTCATATTTTAAATTGGTATGCAATGAAAGAATCTGTATTAAATAAATGCTTCCTAATTACTGATATTGTACTTTGGATGTATGCAAATTTATTACATTCATGGAGTCATTCACTATAGGTGAGTTGAAATTAATTTAATGCATTTAATAATTTATCTGACTAGAGGAAAACAGTATATTAATATGGCAATGTTTGTATTTTATTTTTCAATAATGCTTTTCAAAAAAAAATCAGATTGTTAAATATTTGGTCGCTTGCACACAATAGATATAGTATATTTTACTATTTAGACTAAAATAAGACATTTACAGATATATAACATCAGTGAATTTCTGGTCACTAGGTTTGTAGTTAAATTTGCAATGTCTTTACAGTTTCACTTTCTAAATTTTTTTAGATGGCTACATTCTTCTTTCTAAATTTCACTTATACCCTCTACTTTATTTCTATTTTATTTAGCTTATAACAATGGAATGAATCATTAGTAGGAAGTTTGTCAGTATCATGGGGCAGAAATGGCAACAGACCTTCCAGAAAATTTCGTGTGATAAGAACAGGCAATGATTGCAAAAATGTAACAAAGTTTTGGGTTCTGTGGCACTCTTCAGCTACTGATCAGAGAGTAAATCACATGTAATCTATTTATTATTTATCACTCAGATCTCAATATACCTTTTAATATGATCCAGGATAATCTGTAAAATATTTTTTTACTTAGTGTTAACTAGTCTTCCCCAGTTTCCAGGAATCTGTTTTTTAGGGCCTTATCTTCTATGCAAACTATGGTGGAATTTACTTCAGGGGCTCTGAAGCAAAGCACAGCAGCATTTGCTGTGGTGTCAGGCACTACCATGGCTCACAGTGCCAGTGGGTTGGTCACACTGTGGCATTTCTTCCTGTTGAATAAGCATCCTATAACCCAAGGCCTCCTGTGCTGCTCTCAGTTATTCAGAAACCTCTAAGTGACAATTAATACAAAAAGAAAAAGCAGTTGAAGTCCTTGTACCACGCTACTCATGGAAAGGAAATTTGATTCATTAAAAGAGATAATGGCAATTCCATTGGCATGCCTGAATTTTGTTTAAGGTCATTTCAAAGGCCCATTACCTTCATTAGATCATAGCATAACAAAAAGATGAAAATGCAAAAGAAGGCAAAATGATATTTCGACGCACTGGGTGTAGGGGGGTGGAAAGAGCGTCGTGTCCGTCCCGATTGTGTCCCGCCAGAGCCACTCCGGGGGTGCTGTGCAAATGCACTTGGACACACTGTGGCACACCGTAGTAGGTGGGTACTCGCAGCCACTCACACACACAGAGCTGGACAGCTCCTGCAGCATCGCCGGGGACAAAGAGGTAGGAGGGGTCCTTTGTATGGAGTTCCGAGGGGTTTATTGGGGTCCCCGCCCAAAGGGATCCAGGAACCAAGAACACAGAACACTGAGGGGTCTGGGGTTTTATCTGGATTGGCACCGGGGGAGGGCAGAACATCAGAGCATATCCTTCGGGGGCCATGGGGTGGAGAGGGCGTGGTGTAACAGGACGGTGACCAGTGGGAAAGGCGAGGGGTGGAACAAGGGACACGGGAACCAGTGGGGAATCAAGGAAAGGAGAACTATCTAGAACATGAACTTAAAAAAGGTAAAAGGAGGTGGTCTTAGACCTCTGAGCCTGCCCACCAGTGGACCTCCACTGTTTTGGGGCTCTGTGGCTTCTTGGTCATTTCTGCAGTGGATTCAACCACTGCAACAATATTTAAGTTAAAATTTGATTTTACCTGTTTTACCGGGAAGTAAACTACCCAAAATTAAACTAAAGAATTTATTTTCTGAGTGAGAGACATGCAGAAAATCAGTGTTTGCATCAGGCATTCTCCAGGCTTCTTTCTGCATTTGTTAGTCCAACGTGATCAAAGTTTGCTTGTTTTTCTTTTTTAATCATTCCTAACAGGCCATGGGGCCATTATATATAAAATAATAAAATTTTTTAAAAGGTAGAAAATAGTATTTATAAATATTGCAAACACATATTTCGTAATAAATTGATCTACCTTTCTGAAGTAATAGATAATTGCAAACAAAATTACGAAAAGCTTTTGCTTTGAGTGGTGGCCTGTATTTAAAATGTTGCAGAAAAAAGTTTCTGACTCATTTGCAGAGGTAGCAGTAGAGATCTGCAGTATGTGATGGGCAAAAAAACCTCTCAAAACCAACCACAAGCCACACATGTACTAAATTGCCATAGCCAAGAGATGAGTGCCTCACTAAAGTAACTGAACTATCAAAAATTATTTCCAGTGATTATAAGAGATTACATTCTTGGTCCTGTACATATGTGGATGTAGCCCAAGTGCAGGAATCCTGTTACTTCTTAGGCCTGTGTTACTGTTCTAGTGTCTTTGAACACAGTAGTGGGAAGCAGACATGAGAAGTCTTCTTGTACTGTCTTTTGTCTTTACACTTTCCTGGAACAGTTTATCATGACTGAGTCATAAAGGGAACAGATTGTAATATCATCTTGCAAAAATCCATTGACCTTGGTAGAATGCCTTGTGAAAGAGAACTCAGCTTAGTGGAAGACATAAAAGTAGGGGCACTGAATGAGTTTCCTACACAGAAAGAAGAGATCAAAAGGTGGCCTTTTTTTTCCTGCAAAAGAGAAATCAGTCAGTAAGTTCAAACAATTTAACTATTCTGAACTTAAACCTAAAAATAATATATTAAAAAAACAACTCCTTTTTGTTCACATGCAGGCAAACGTGCTGCCTTTTGGAAAACAATCTATCAGAGAAGTAAAAATATGAATCTTGTAGCCCAGAACTAGTTATTTATGCAAATTTTACTTTAAATGAACATAAGAAAAATACTTCCCATAACAAGAATAAAGTAGGAAAAGAAAAGCCTTTACTCAACTCATTAGTTGTAATTAAGAAGTATGTAAATCCTGATCTTCAATCAATCATTTCAAAATTAAACCTAAAGCAAAGTAACCCAAAAACTGCCCTTCAAATTTCTCATTACAGCACCATTTAGAAATGAGATTTCCAGCTGAACTGCAATTGTGTTTAGTTAAACAAGCTGTCAGATTGCAATTGGTGTGTGCAATATGGAAGTTATTCAAGGGTAACATTCTGAACATATGCATAATTATCGGAAGAAAAGATATGAGATATATTAATTTAGTTTCCATTACAGAAAAAACAAACATGAACTGCTCACTGCAGTAAACAAAGGAGCTGGACTTGTCTGTATTTGGAAATTTCTTACCTGAAGGAATGAAAAGAATACACTGTGTAGTCTTGATCTTT
This sequence comes from Corvus kubaryi, assembly GCF_017639235.1. Taxonomy (NCBI): domain Eukaryota; kingdom Metazoa; phylum Chordata; class Aves; order Passeriformes; family Corvidae; genus Corvus; species Corvus kubaryi. Next base: position 8,139,444 of record NW_024582091.1, read on the forward strand.
CTTTAAAGTCACCAGTTATCAGTGTAAAAGGCTGCCTTGTTAGGTATCTGTTGCAGGAGAAGGTCAAATATCATATTATGATTCTCACTGGAAAAAGTATCTGTTTTACTGCAACAGCACCTATTTTGCTGTTGGAATCTCTATCTTAGGTACGTAAAAACACTGGAATTTTTAATATGCTATTTCCTTGAGTCTTATCAGAATTGTAGATCATATCTAGAATACAACCTAAATAATTTATACTAAAACAATTTCAGTTATCTAAATAGCAGTATTTTGAAAGCAGGTTGACCGACTCAACTGCTGGGGGAAAAAAAGCCAACCAAAACACAAAACTAAACCCAAAAACACAAACAAAAAACCCCCAAACCTTCAATTAATAGGCATGTGAATACAATACTTTTCTTAGTGGTTAAGCTCAAAAACGGAATTAATGGTCTTGAGAAAACTTTTATTTATATAGTTGCAGAAAAGAAAGAGTTTAGCTGATTTTTTTTCCCCCTGTAAGATAGAGGTGGTTTCAGTTTCCAGGTGAGATGAGTAAAAGAAAATATATATAAAAAGGTAAAAATATAGTTGAAATTAGTATTTTTGTATAGATGTTAAGGTCCAAGTTTTTACATTTACAGTGAAGAAAACTCAAGTGTTTCATTTCTCAGAAACACATTAAAACGATTCCTGTTTTCTTACAAATATTCTCAGCCTTTCAGATAAGAGCTTCTTAGAAATTGTCCCTAAATCGCTGGAACAACTATCAGCTGTGCTTCTTTTTATTTTCTTGCTATTTCCTTTCTACCTTTTTTTTTCCATAACATTACACTATTTACACTACATTATAGCTATAGCATTACTTATATCACAATCATTTTAGTTAAAACCTAAGATTGTGAGTATTAAACACTTATTGAAATATAATACCAAATGCTTAGTGTTTTTCTCTATTTCTTTTTTTTTTAATTATTTTTTTAAAACCTGCAACCATTGTTATTCATTTAAGGGTTTGAACATCCTAGGTGACAAAGTAAAATTTCTAAGATAGCAGATAGTTCTCTCATATAGCATAAATACATAAAAATAAATTATCAATGACATTATTAAGGTGTCTATACATAATAATGAGTATATGAGGTTGTTACAAGGTTGTCATCTAAGGAGAAATGGAGGGTGTTCAGAGTGAGGGCATTTGTCTTCCCAAATAGCCTTTATGCATGCTGGAACTCTCCTCTCTGGGGATGGCTGAACATTTGCCTGCTAATGGGAAGCAGTGAGTGAGTCCCTTGTTTTGCTTTGCTTGCATGTGCAGCTTTTACTTTACGTATTAAACTGTCTTTATGTAAACCACACATTTTCTCACTTTTACCCTTCCAATAAAGTCCCTCATATCTGCAAAGACTTGAATTCATAGAGCCACAGAATCATCACAGAATCATCGAATGGACTGGACTGGCAGGAACCTTTAAGATCATCTACTCCCAACCTCCCTGCAATGAAGAGGGACACCTTCCACTAGACCAGGTTGCTCAGACCCCATCCAACCTGGCCTTAAACACTTGCTTCCATCATCAACCTATTCCAGTGCCTCACCACCCTAAGGGAAAAGAATTATTTCCTAATATCTAACCTAAACTTTCCCTCTTTCAATTTGAAGCCATTCCCACTTCCTGTTGCTACATGCTCTTGTAAAAAGTCTCCCTCCATCTTTCTTGTGGCCTCCATTCAGGCACTGGAAGACTGCAATTAGGTCATCTGAAGCCTACTCTTTTCCAGGCTGAACAATCCCAATTCTCTGAGCTTTTTCTCGTAGGAGAGGTGCTTCATCCCTCTAATCAACATCGTGGCCCTCCTCTAGACTCACTCCAACAGGTCAATGTCCTTCTTGTGCTGGGACCTCAAGGGCTGGATGCAGCACTCCAGGCAGGTTCTCACAAGATTGGAGTAGAGGGGCAGAATCACCTCCCTTGCTCTGCTGGCCACGCTGCTTTGGATGCAGCCTAGGAATGGACATTGCCAGGTCATGTCCAGCCTCTCATCCACCCCAAGTCCTTCTGGGCAGGGCTGCTCTTGATCTGTTCATCCTCCAGCCTCTGTTGATAGCAAGGGTTGCCTTGAACCAAGAGCAACACTGTGCATTTCATTTTGTTAAACTTCATGAGATTCCCTTAGATCCACTTGTCGAGCTTGTCCACATCCCTCTGAACGCCATCTCATCCTACTGATCTTGTTCGCCTTGATGTTTCATTATTCAGAGAATTATACAGTCAGTCTGGGTTTTGTTTGTTTATTTGTTTTAATAACACCATTATAAAACAAAAACTGGATTTATTTATGTCTGAGAAGGAAAGGAGAGGTGGACAACCGGTAATATGAAAAAACCTGACAGCACTTATTTTGATTAATTAGAAGAAATAAAATATTGTTTCCAATTATCTTCTGGTTTACAAATATTTCTTATCTGAATGTATTTATTAAATTGTGAAGACCAGAAATAATATTATAAAAGTATCAGCCTTTTGTCCATGGTCCTGAGATGTGAAAGTTTGCCTTTTAAAATCAACAGTTCTGAATTCTGTGCAAATTTCTGCTTAAATGGGAGAGTGCTCACATAAGCATTGTTTGCTGAAGAAATGTTCCTAAGATTTCTTGGAAAAAAATGAATTCACTATGTAATTACAGCAAGCCACCAGTAAACAATCCACAAACATTTTAAATATAAGAAACACTGAAATACACTGATCACATTATACAATTTATAAATAGTTTATGAACAGGAAATAAGGATGTTTTCAAATTGTATCCTTTGTCAAGTATCTTATGCAAAGTAATAACCCTAATAATAAATTTCCTTAATATAAAATGTCCCTATAATTTGCATGTGATAGTTTTATAGCAATTTCTCTTTGTGGAGAAAATAAGTGCTTACAATGCTGCTGTGTCCTTGCTGTGACAGGCCAAATTTACTTTGAGGCTTCTTATTTTTTTAGCATGTCCTTTGTTTCAGAAATTACTAGTTTAGACTATTCCAGCTCTGTTTTCCTATGGTACAAATGGTATTTTTTATTTTTATTTGAATATTGGCTACAATGTTTTATATGGGGCTTTCATTTAGACTTTAACAACTAGTATTGTCTGTTTTCTGTATTTTTTTTCCATACTATTAATTAATTACACAAGTTTTTAAATGCTGCTGAAGAAAGGAAAGGAGATCATTTGCTTCTGTATAATAAAACCAAGACGTTTTCCACAACTCATGAGTGTTTTTTCCTGTTAATAAATTAAAAATAAAATAAATGAAATAAATAATTAATCATAATTGGGTATTCCATACTTGTCTTGAAAATTGTGTTTCCTATCTCTGTGATGGTTTTTTTAGATTTGATAAACACATTTCATTTAGTAGCTACAGGGTTAATGACAGAATCACGTCTGCATTTTTTGCCTAAATAAAATTAATTATTCATAGCACTACAAGCCTGAGTCCCATAAGCAAAGCACCAACATTAATAGCTAAGTGAAAAGAAATGTTTGGCTAGTTTTTGGTTTTTTCAATGTTTTTTTCCCTCATAGGAGTAATGCTTTATATATTTTCACCTAATTGCAAATAATGTTTCATAATTCCATCAAATATGGAACTTACCAGATGCAAGTCTTCCTTTTAGGGAAGATATCCTTTTTGTCTTAGTATGCATGTGTATATGCAGTGTGGAATACAGATCTTTATTGAAGCTGTTTTTATCTGTTAATCCCGTGTCTGATGCATTACCTGAATTTGTAAACTTAGAAATTCACTTTGGAGGCAAGTGAAATATACACAGTGGTTACAGAGCTTTCTAGAGGAAGGATATCTACACTGTCACATGAGCTGTGCGGGAAAACATAACAGCTTGTAAAAGCACACACCTCTTCATGAATGAAAGAAAAAGCCAATTTCAAAAGGTCTTCATTCCTTAGACTACAACTTTCAGGCTTCCGTCTTTAAGATATGCTGCAATTTTTCTTATCTTTTAATATTTTTTGGGGCTAACTCTCCTCTATAGCAGTTTATTTGTTTAGTATTATTTTATTATCTCATATTTTCATTGAATCCTAATGATTCGTTTAAGAAAATATTGACGCCAATGCACATAACTGTTACTTGTCCCAGTAATTATGACATTCAAATATTATATCTACTTTATTTTATATATATATATAAATATATATATATACTTATTTTATAAGAATGAGACCGCTTCCTTAGACATAAAACCCATGTCCTACTGTGCATACTTATATCTTTAAGATATTTTAGAAAGAAGAAAATACATATTTTTTATATCAGCAGAAAGAAACACTATCATTTAGGATAATGATTAATCTGACAAAATGAGATGAGGACCCTAACTTTAATGTGTTCTTGCACAAAATCTCACAGGACTCATCAATCCTGACAGTGTTAGTAGGCTTCATTAAGCATTAGTTAAATTAGCCATTACTTCTTAACATTATTGGCTAATTGCTTTGTGAATCTCAGGCAGCTCCAGAGTATACTAAAGCTCCATATCAATACAGTAAACTTTCACTTCTCAGTATGATATCCCACTATTTAAAACTTGATTGATGGTTGGCCTTCAAAAGCTGGAATGGGCTTTATTAAATTCCTAAGTAGGAAGAACAGAAAAGTAGAGTGAAGATTTGATTGCCTGGTGCAAATATAGTTTTTAGTATGCTGAAAATATTGATGAAGATGACTGGCTAAAATTTGCAGCTGAGAAAAAAATCCCACAAATTCTAAAGATAACACCACCTTACACCATTTGTTGATAAGAATATTGTAGTCCCATTCCAACATAAAAGTGTGGCATGAATTCCAAATTGATGTTTAAAGCAATAAAATGTGTTAGTTCTTTCTGGAAAAAATGTGTTGTACCTTGTCCACATATGATCTTTAAATATCATCGAATTCAACCTCCTTGTTGTGGGCAGGGACTTCTTTCACCAAATCAGGTTGCTCAAAGTCCCATCCAACCTTGCCTTGAATGCTTCCACTGATGGGGCATCCACAACTTTGCTGGGCAACCTGTTCCAGTGTCTCATCACTCTCACAGTAAATACTTTCTTCTTAATAGCTAATCTAATATATGATCTGAATCTATCTTCATTCAGTTTAAAACCAATATTTCATGTCCTATCCCTACAAGTCCTGGTTAAATGTCTCTCCCCATTTTTCTTATAAGCCCCTTTTAAATATCAATAAGGTGTCTCCAAAGCCTTCACTTGTCCAGACTAAACAATATCAACTCTGTCAGCCTCTCTTTAAGGAAGATGTATTCCAGCCCTCTTACCATTTTTGTGGTTCTCCTTTGGACCCACTCTAACAGGTCTATGTTGTGCTAGGGGCCCCAGAGTTGCATGTGGTATGCAATGCAGGGTCTCACAAGAATGGCACTGGGAAGAATCACCTCCCTTGATCTGCTGGTCACGTCTTTTTATTCAGCCTTGGATGCAGTTGGCTTTCAGGGCTGTGAATGCACATTTTCAGCTCGTGTTTAGTTTTTCACCCACCAATATACCCCAAGTCCTTCTCTGTAGGGCTGCTCTCAATCTATTCCGAGTGCAGTCTGTACTGAAGAAATGTGAAGTACCTGGTTGATTTGTCCATACCTCTTTGTCATTTATGAAAATAACTCATGACTGCAAAATTTATGCTGGTCTATATGGTGGTCTGTTTCTCAAAACAGGCACCTATCAGCGCTTCTAAATAGTAATAGATCCACTTCAGGAACACAAGGCTCAAATTGACAGCCTGAAACCTACTACTCTGAGAATACATTAATCAGTAATAGAGATCATGGAAATGCCTTCCCACTTCTCTGTTGAAACTTTGTCAGGATTCAGCAGAGAATTAAAGCTTTGTGACCTGTGTCTAAAAAAAAAGAAAAAACCTATTTCTATTGTTTAGCATTGAGCAGTGTGCAGTTGGGAAGGGAACAATCTTTGATTTCAGTCCTTGGTTCTAGAGTATTAATGCATGGTATGAACATTTTTATCAGGATATAACTGCAACTGGGACAGGTAAGTTTTATTGCTTGTTGCTCTTTTGCTAAGGAACAGAAAACCCAGACTTCTACAGCTGCAGCCCTGCAAGCACTGGGGGACAAATCCAAGGAAGGAATGGCACAAATCCAAGCAAGGAATGGCACAAAAAAGCTGTACCTCCTGTAACTTCTGGTAAATTGCACTTTGGCCTTAGATATCCCCTGGTACCTGGATTCCTCCATTCTTGAAACAAGTTGACAGTATTGTGTGGATGATATCTAATCCATAAGGGAGTTTTTTTCCATATAATTTTGGAGTTTTCTGAATTCTCATCCTCATCATCGTATCTGGGGGATTTCAGGTAGCTAAATAACTCCTGCCAGCACTCTAGGCAACAGCTTCCCACAAGGGATCAGAGAGTTTATCCTGACTACCCATGCCTCAGGAATCAGAAAGCAAAGAAGGGGTAGGACTGTCCCTGCTTTGGTGATCATCTTTGTAGTCAGGGAGCTCAAGAAGACAGGTTTCCCATGACTACAAATGGTCTCCTAGAAATAAAGGCAGAAGCTAATTGCCCTGCTGGGAAATGAAGAGTGGACAGAGAATAGTGCCAAAAAGAAAGTGCCAAAAAATTTCTCTGCTAGTAGATTGGCACCTGGGTTTTAAGCACTTCCCAGTGAAGATTCTCATGTGGCAGAACTAAGTGAATGACACTGTCTTATGTTAAAACAGGGATGAGGTTAGACAATTTGATTAGAGAAATCTGAATCAAGAACTGTAAAATATTACAGAAAAAAGAAAAACCACATCTACAAAAAACACAACTCTGTCTTCAGAAAAAAGATACATCTAATCAGAGCTCTCATGCAAGGAATTGTTCTTTAAATGAGAGTTTGGGATGCATAACTGGAGTCTGTGAGCAAATGGCCTCGTGAGGTAATCCTGTGAGAGTTCTGTCTGGGATATGTGCCATTTAGGTGTGTTAGCTAGCACACATCCCTTACACCAGGGCCTGGCTTCAGAGGTGAAATACATGGAATAAAGCTTTGGAGCTAAAATCCTGATACTTTTACATGAGGGATAGGGAAATTCTGTAGTTTAGGAAAAGACAGTGGAGATTTCTGAGTGTGGCAATTACTGTCTTATTTAGTTCCACAATATTGGGCTACAGATATGCATTTTACATATACATTTTCCTGTATTTGAGGTGCGTGTGAAGTTGCACCCTGTTATTTTAGTACCATGCTAAATAAAGCTAACATCCTATGTGTGTGTCCAAAGCAGACAAATTCTTTAAATTTTGACATCCTACAAAAGGTAAATATATGCCTTTGTGTTGGGTTGACCTTAGTTGGCTGCCAGAGTCCCACACTACTCCTCTTCCTTAACAGAACAGGGGGAGAAAGAAAAGCTTATGCGTCAAGATAAAGACTGGAGATCACTTAACAATTACTATCACAGCAAAATAAACTTGGAGAATTTTAATTTGAATTAATCTATTAATGAAATGCAGTAAGATATATCAAGTGATATGTTAGGACAAAACCAGAAAACTTTCTCCTGCACCACTCCACTCCCTTCTTTCCAGGCTTCCTGTGTCATGATATGTGTTGTTGGCATTAGGCAAGAGGGCAAAACTCTCTAGGTGATATCATGCTAGCTATAGTATAGGAATGACACATACTAAGATTTCATTCTCAAAATTCATTACAAAGTCAAGGTTAAGTTAGTAGCAGCGATCTAAACCTGTGACACTGATGGGTAATTGGGCAGATGTCTGGACACTGTTGTGAATGAAAGGACTATTATTAGTGAGAGGTACACTAAGTTGCAATTCACTTTCACCATGAAATAATTGTGTTTGAGTGGTGCATTGCCAGAGACAGATAACAAGAGCTGACAAGCCCTCCTATGTCTGTTGAATAAACACTGTTAACTTGATTCAAATGCGGTAGCTCAAATTTGCATTATCCTTTTTCAGTATTTCATTATCACAATTAATGTGGGCAGAGGGAAATCTGGTCAGTCTGTCCAGTGGTGTTGTCATAAGCAGAGTCCCTCATGGTTTTTTGTGAAGCCAGCCTTGAATAGTTGCTGTTGTTTCTTCTTTGAAGCAATAATGAAAAAATAGGTTTTGACATTATAATTGCCAACACTTTTTTTTCTCTTTAGGTGTGAATGCAGAATGAATTCAACACATAGCTTCAATACATCTTACAGCACACAACATTCAAAAGTGAAAGCTTTTTTTTCCCTAGATTACCAATAATTCAGCAAAGTATCTGGGTCAGCAAGTGTTTATTATGTCAGTAAATACACCTTTTAAGTTACACAAAAACGTTACATGTATAACCAACCACACACATAATTCCAGTTCTTATCACAAGCTATTGTTCATAGTGCTTTTTCTACTAATATATTTTCTGACTGTCATTCTTATGTATCCACATTCTCTCAACTAGGTGAAACTCCACATAAGTACAACATGTGGAATCCTATAAATATAATGAGGCTTTTTATGTTTCACTATGTCACCACAACTCATATTAGCTACTGCTAGAACCAGGGAGTTCTGAAGAAGGCTTCAAGCTAGTGTTGATATTAAAGGTGCACACTCACAGATAAGTGATATATTTATTAGCAAAGAGCAAAGAAACAGAAGACAATGTGGCATTGTTCTTATGCATTTTCTAGTAGTGTGCTGAGAAGACCACAGATACTTATCCATTTAGAATGAAAAATGAAAAAGAAGCTGAAAGAAGTGGAAGTTTGGGACATTCAGACTGGTAGTTGGAAAGAATTTATCACTACTGCTGACACAAGCCAGGATGTTATTGGCTGCCTTGGCCGCCCAGGCACACTGCTGGCTCATGTTCAGCTGCTATTGACCAGCACCCCCAGGTCCTTTTCCACCCAGCAGTTTTCCAGCCACTCTGCCCCAGCCTGTAGCACTGCATGGGGTTGTTTTGACCCAAGTGCAGGACCTGGCACTGGGCCTTGTTGAACCTCATAACATTAGCCTTGGCCCACTGATTCAGCTTGTCCAGAGCCCTATGAGGAGCCTTCTAAGTGGTATAGCAGGTCACTGTTACCCCTTGGATTATGAGGTCTTCATTCTTCTCCCTGTACCTGTCTTCCAGATCAGGAGACTGGTCTTACTGTTAAAGACTGGGACAAAAAAGGCATTAAGTTCCTCAGCCTTTTCCTCATCCTTAGTCACTATGTTTCCCCCCACAATATGTCACTATCTGGGCTTCCCTGAGTTCACAGTCTTTCCAATAAATCTTCAGTCTGAGTTTGTAGATAATAGACTTTCAATAATTTGTGAGGCTAGGAGGATTAGTGGATTAGTGCACAAGCCTTTGGACACCAAAGAACTAGGTTAAGAGATCTGCTTTGGGTCAAAAGAGAAATGAGTTTGATAATCTCTGCTTAGTCCCTGGAAAACATTTGTACAAATCACAGAATGACCTTTAAACATTTCCTACTATTGAAATTCTTTACTTACAAACGCCAAATCTGGTGCTACACGCAAAGAAAATCATCCAGAAAGACTATGCCTTTCTCACTGAAACTGAGCTATAAATCCGAAATATACTGAGACACTCACCACTTAGAAGTCGTACTTGGACTATAACAACTCATACAAATCAAGTATCTCTGGTGAAATATTCACATTCTTTTTTTCTTCTTTGAACCATCCATTTCACTCTTGCCATTTTTCAGTTCATGTAGTGAAGCAGTTAGTGGAGTTCACTCAGACTGTAACACAATACAGAACACGGACATTTCTATTTTCCAGTAGAGACTAAAACAACCCCAAAAAACCACCTCTAACTCTCTGTATAGGGTGCTGATGGACAAGTGCTGGCAGCAGCAGTGACTGCAGGGAGTATCTGTGAGCAGTGGCTGGGGCTGCACTGTGCTGGACACGGCCATTTCCAGCTGGCTCCAACCCATCTGCCACAGGGCACAGCTGAACCCCACCAGCTGAGGTGAGGGAACATCTGAGAAAATTTATTAAGGAAAAGGAAAATGCCACCCAAGCAGTGTGAAGAGTGAAGGTGGGAGAAACAATCTTGTGAACCTGAAGGCCACAGAAGGAGGAGGAAAGGCACACGAGCAGATTCCCCTGCAGCCAATGGAAGAGTGTAGGGTCCACTTGCTGGAATGGATGGCTGTTTGCTGAAGAAAATCTGGCTCATGAAGGGCCCTTGAAGGAGCAGGGCTACAGGAGTAGAGCCTGTGGAGAGATCCCATGCAGGACTACGGAAAAGTGCGAGGAGGACAGAGCAGCAAAGATGAAGTGTTATGGGCTGACCACAACTCCTGGGCTGCTTGGAGTGGGGAGGCAGAGGATTCTGGAGTGAAGAACTGAAGCTGAGTTTGGGAAGAAGGGAGAACAGGAAAGGGTGATTTTAATTTTGTCTTCATTTATCACCACCTTACTTAATTTTAATTAGCAATACATTAAAATAATGTTTCCCAAGTGAAGCCTGTTTTGCCCATGATGAAAATTGCTTAGTGATCTCCCTGTATTTATCTTATGCCAGAAGGTTTTTCATTCTCTTTTCTCCTGTCCAGTTGCAGAGAGGGAGTGAGAAAACAGCTTAGCAGGGGTCAGGCAGCCTGTCAAGGTCAGCCCATCACAATCTACTTCTAAAATTTGCAAGTCCAGCTGAAAACATTTTAAGACCACGGCTATGAACATAAGTCCTATCCAAGAGGGTGTAGTCAACCTGTAGGAACCCAGAGTACCGAGAATATTTCTCTGCCACTTATTCAAATGCAAACTTATTCAAATGCTCTTTTGTGATGGAATCTCTGTATCACAGATAAAGGAGATCAAATTAAATTGTAACCTGCCTAGATTTGGAAAACTTTCATATCTGCATATGGAATCTATTTCAAAGTAAATATATTAGGACAAAATACTATTTTTAAATAAATATGGTTATGTCAATAAATTTGATGGCTCTAGAAAAGCTCTTTAAGGCTTACAAAAGATAATATTTCTTGAATGAATCCTTTAATCAGTAATGAAAAACTGAATAGTTTCAATAAAATTTGTAGTAAGGCAGAACCAGTTACACCAAAATTGCATTAATGCCAAAACTGCAGTTTTCATCTTGACTTCAAATTTAGTGACATATGTAGGGGTCATATTAAATGCAGCAAATGCATCAGGCCATAATCCCAAACCTTTCTGAAGGTGTTACCTTGTAATTGATTTCACTGGACACTGAAAAACAAGTGATTTTTTGACAATTATAACTGTTTATTGCAGAGAGTAGCATGCATTAGCACTAGAAACAGTTAAAACCTGTTTTATCTTAACACTGAAGCATCAGGTACCTTATTATTATTTTTCTTTAGAAATTATTTGCTTTCTAGCTGTGTTTATATTTGCAATTCAGTATGAACTGAAATACAAATGCAGTTAGTCAAGGCCTAACAGAAATATTCTGGTACTCTGAACTCACTGTTGCACCATTGCAGGCTAGATAACAGCTTCAGTTTTGAATCCAAATAAGAGCTAAACTACTATAGAAATGGAACTTGGGAAAAAAAAAAAACCTTACTTGTTTTAAAAAAAAGACCCATTTAGTTATTAGAAAAAGACTTGTATATAATATGGTTATGAGGTCAGATGTGATTGTATATAAAAGAAGGTATTCCAGATCTAATTAATAAATTGTTCAATCTGCTGTCAAATCTTTCATTGAACATGTGGGATGTTTGGTGAAGGAGCCAAAACATCAGAAGTAAATTCTACATAATGTTAAAGTCAGTCCCACTCTCAAAATTACTGTTACTTGTATTTATGTATAACTACAACAAATACAGTATTTTAATTATCTAGAGAAAGGCTCTGCAGTATTGAAGTGAACTATGGTGCTTTTGAGAAATCAAAATTAATTACAATCACAGGGTATACTCCTACATACAGTATATTTATTCATGTTTTCAGGAAAGAATACACTTTAGAATCAGGAAATATTTACATTTTTGAAACAATACTAAATTAGTAAGTAACATCTACTGTACAAAAGATTTTGAACTTAAAAAAGCAAGACTCAAGAAAATCACCTATGTTCTGACAACAAATTTTGAATTATTTCAGGAGAAAAAAATATGTCACTAGTTTTGACACTGTGTGTTTTGTGTCTGATTTTTTTTTCTGTATAATTTTGTCACTACTCTGTTAGGTTAATTAGACTCTTCTCGGTTTTCTATTTTCACCTAAAAATAATTTTTTAAACATTTTGTTTACCAAATCGCAATGGGCAATCAGCCATTTTAAAAAACTGATTAAACATAAGTATTAATGCAGTTGGTTTTAAACAATATTAAATTTTTCAAATATTACTGGCACAATAATATGTAACAAAGCAATATTACAGTAGGGAATATCTTCAAAGAAGCAGAAGAAAATCGTAACAATTGACTTTTCAGCAACACAGTGGGATGTGTTGAAATTGAACTGTGCTCTGCAAAAAGCTAGAAAACAATAGATACAGTAGCAATACATCAAAGAAATTGTGGTATCTTTCATAGGAACATGAAAATTAAAGCAGTCTTTGAGGTCGTGTATACTGGTCCCTTGCTGTGGCAAATCTATTGGAAAGATAGAAACACTAGCTTTGTAGGAGATTGTTCCGAGATCATTCTTACCATTATAAAAAATCTTATCCTAATAAGCTTTATTTTTCAAACTGAATTAATTCATACTTATGTTATAGGCATTTCCCTCATGACATCATTTGTCCATCAGCTTAATAGCTTTTCTTCTCTGGTGTTTTTCCTTAATGATTTAGGGACAAGTCATCATATTTTTTCTGATTCTTTTTCTTTCCTGGGCTAAACAGTCCAGGCTTACTTTGGACTGTTCTCCCAACAGTTTTTGGGCCTGTTTAGTATAGAACTTTAGCTGATTATTTGCTGTACTTGAATATTTAACTTTTTTTTAACTTTTCTGTATTTCAGTGTTATCACAACCTTGTAAAATGGCATAGTACTTCTGCTTTTCTTGGGTTTAGTAGCATCCTAATATTATTTGCATTATTTGTGACTATGGTGTAGTCAGGACATTAGTCACTGATAGCATGCCAAGAAATTTTTTTTTTTTTTTTTTTTTTTGTGTGTGTGTGTGACTGTACTGGGTCTGGCTGAGAAGGAGTTCATTTTCTGATAGCAGCCTTCACTGTGCTGTGCTCTGCATTGGTGGCTAGAAAGGTGTTGATAAAACACCAGTGTTTTGGGTGCTGCTGAGCAGTCCTGGCACAGCACTGGCACGGTCCAACATTCTGCCCCTTCAGCAGAAGGCTGTGGGTGGGCAAGATGTTGGGAGGGGACACAACTAAGAGAGCTGACCCAAGTTGACTAAAGGGCAATTCTATAGCATAGGACATTGGCTTAGATATAAAAGTTAAGAGAAGGAGGAGGAAAGGGGGGCATTCATCATTTACATTAATCTTCCAGAGCAGATGCTACATGTGCTGAAGTCCTGCTTCCCAGGAGGTGGCCAGACATTGCTTGCTGATGGGAGGAGTAGAGAATAAAATTTTTGGGTTTTAAATTTGTTTCAACCTTTGCAGGCAACCTTTTGCTTTTACTTTCATAAACTGCTTTATCTTAACCTACGAGTTATTTTCCATCTTATTTTCTGTGTCCTGTCCAACTGAGAAGGGGATTGATAGAGCAACTTGGTGGGCACCTAGCATCCAGCCAAGAAAACCCACCACTGTAACTCAAGGTGTAAATCCCCCATTCATTTAAACCACAGTGCTGGGAGCTACATGTTATAGTTTTCAGCCTCATTTCCTTGCCCGAGTATGATACAGTTTCCTTCCTGAAAGTAATATTACTCCCTAGATTTCTGCAGCTCTTGAACTTCATTACACAATTGCAGGTTCTTGACAAAGTGAGTCAATGAAAATAGTAAGTTAAAGAGCTGCTCCACAGGAAAAGAACACTCTCTTTACTAAGAGAGCAAACATTTGTAAATTACTGTCATCTCTTGGTTTCTGTTAATTATATTTATCCTTGCTTCTCTAGGGAACTGTAATTTCTGATCCTTGCTGTATCTGAAGTGCAGCTGAGATATTATACTAGGCATATCTAGTCATCAGGAAAAGATTTTAAATTTATCAGACACAAAATACTAAAAACACTAAAACTTGCACTTTCCTCTGTTCTGTTTTCTATTTATGATGTGAAACCATAAATGACTCATTCATATCTCATCTGTTTGAAATGTATTGCTGGAGAAATTATGTGTTCCAAGATCTTTCAAACATAGAAATGCTGATTTCTTACATATATTTATTGCCAATACAGATTTTCAACAACTCATCAGTTTACCATACTAAAACTAGGATTATAAGCATAAGAAAAAATGAAGGTATCAATAATTAAGATCTCAACCTCCAAAGATTTTGGGATTATGTTTCCATAAATAACCTTGTTTGAACTTCTGTCATTGTTCACATTTCTAATTCTTCGAGACACTTAATACACATTTAATTTCAAGCATGCATTAGCCTCACTGAAGTTTAAAAATATTATATCAATTTAAAATTAAGCATTTGTGCTTAACATCTTGCTAGAATGTAGTTCCTTCTTTTGTTTTGGGTTATAGAGAGGTCTTGTGAAATTCAGACAAATTTTCAAACCTGTAAGTTCAATAGTTCGTAAAATTCAGTACCCAATACTGCTTTGATGTTGTAACTTGATCTAGCTAGCTCATCTGCCTGGATTTTTGAGAAATTTCTTCTTGTGTTTTCTCTCCCCAGTGTGTGGAAACCTCTAACTGGCTATGTGAAAGAGAATGGTGGCAACCCATTTCAGTGGAATCTTCATTGCTGGTGAGACAATAGGAATTGCATTAAATTCAGCAAAGGCAAAACCTATGTCTTACAATGAGAACAGAATAATTCAATGTACCAGCATAGGATGGGCTGCCAGAGAGCACCCTACAGATCGAACACTTCAACATATGCCAGCGTTCTGCTCCAGCATCAATCAAGGATAAGGGCATCCTCTTCTGCACTGGAAAGAACTTTTCCAGCATGTTGAGGCAGGTCTTTCCTGTGTTTGGTGCTGGTGAGATGGGGAGTGCTGGGTCCAGTGCTGAACTAACCAGTAAAAGAAAGGCTGTCGAATTGAAGCAAACCTTCTGAGAAACCACCATAATTGTTAGGCATGTGAAGCTCCTGATGTATCAAGACAGCCTGAGACAGCTGGGATTGTTCAGGATGAAGAACAGAAGGCTGAGGCGCTGTAATTTGTCTTGATGTATGTTGTGAGAGGACACAGAAGAGAAAGAGTTGAGCTTTTCTCAGGTTGAGAGTGAGCATAAGTTGTAACAAGAAAAACACCAACTCAGCATGAATAGAGAATATTTTACAGTTTGGTTGGTTAAGCACTGGATTAGGATGCTCAGAGAGCTTGTCAAATGTCCATCTAGAACAAATCTTCACCCTCTTCAAAATACTATCTTTTAGAAGCTTTCTTAGATATATTTGCTACTAGTGCCTCTACAGAGGCATCTGTGAAAACTAGATTTGGTTTGATTCTAGAAGTGAGATCTGAGTTTTACTGATTAGTTGGGAAAAAAGTCCTATTTAGTCCCATTATTTGTCTGAGTTGCTAATAACAATCACCTTTATGTAATCGAACGTATCAGTTAAGCCCCTAATAGTGGAGAAAAAAAGGTGCTACAGTCAATTTTCACTACACAAAACAGCCTGAATAGGACATTATGTGCATAGTAAGTAATTTTTTCAAAGTCTGCATAAATGTCTTATTCAGTTTGGGATTCATTTCACAGTCCAGAAACTAACTTTCAAAATATTAATAGGATTTGTCAGTTATTTCAAAATATCTTCTGCAATAGAACTGGAACTTTGACTGGTCTGCTTCTGGTTTGACAACTTTAGTCCAGTCCAAAATGAAAAGAAGCCTTGGCTCATTGACTTTAGGAGGCTTTATATAAGTTTTATTAAAACTAATAGGAACTGTATACAAACAGAGAGGAGAAAGAGAAGCTTTCTTGATATCTGGCTTTACACAAAGGAATAACTTGATTAAAACTGAAAACAAAATGCATTATAAATCACACACTTGGACAGGAATATTTTTCTCTAAGGTTCCAAATAAGCGCTTAGTTAAACAGTACCCTTTTCCAGTCCCCACTGACTTTTTTAACTGTTTTAACATTTCTATATTATGAACCCTGTTTCCACCACAAATCCAAATCACATCCACATACTGACCACTTTGAAGAAAATTGACTCTACTCTAGCTGGAACCAGGGAATGAATTCTTTGGTTTGGTTTGCTTGCATGCATGGTTTTTGATTTAGCTGTTAAATTGTCTTTATCTCAACCCATGATACTTCTCAACTTTTGCTCTTCTGATTCTCTCAGAAGAAAGAGAATCAGGGGATTCTGGTACTCACTTGTTGTCTAGTTTTAAACCACAATACAATATTTTCATGTGTACTGGAATATGATATATATTAAATACCTAGCAGACTCTTTTTCTATAGCAATGTTCATTGCCAAAAAAATTTTGAACATTTCCAGGTTGCAAAATTTATTAAATATAATTCCCATTCAACCTTGTTACAAGGCTAAGTGTATTTTAAACCTTCCACATTCCACCATTCTGTATAACCTGGCACCCTTATTTCTTTTTGGCGCAGCACTATCATTACCTGAAAAAACACCAGCTACATCATTGCAGATAATATCTACTGGCTATGATTTTCTATGCACCTTCCTTCAAACAGGCTAGAGCACAGCTGCCAGAAATGTTGGCCTCTGCAGCATTGCTTCATATCTATAACCATACATAACAAATTTAACCCAGGATATTCTAATATGAACTCAAAATTAAACACTCAGTATTCCATATTCATTTCAGATTGTGGCACACAGTTACATTCTCTCTCTTTTTCCATTCTGCACAAGCAAGAATATAATATCAAATGGTTGTAAAATGCATGTCTCCATTTTCATGCTTGAAATTGCTCAGGTCAACATAATGATTTAGCAGTCCTGAAGTCATCACAAAGGCATATATTCTTTTTGGCAGAAGTTTGGTGCTTTCATCTGAGCAGCATAAAAAAATTGATTCTTCTGTACTCCCAGTGTTAAATTTTATTGACTTGTAATATTAACAGCATTGAAATATTGAACTTTATTTGAAAGTTGACTAAGTTTTTAATATTTTCCTGTTTGTAGTATCCTTGTTTATCCTTTAGTATTATAGCTGAACTTCTACCACTTCCCCCTTTGGTATTGGGTTGGGGTTTTTTTCCCAAACACAGATGTTGATGAAAGTTCTTTGCTTATTGGTTTTTCTTTTTTTACACACTTATTAGATAATTCACTCACTGTGTTACCTATCTTAAAATATCTGCTAGTACATGGAAGATGCAGCACTGACTTGAATGAGTAACAAATCATCTTCTTTCCCTCCAGTAAAATAGCAATCTGAACAGAACTCAGGAGTTCACACTCTGTCTGTTCTGCTGTCTGTTTTGTTTGAACAGCTTATACTGTCTTCCCCTGTTAATTCTGTAAAATAAGGGTAATTGTATAAAGCCTTGCACGCATAAGGTGTCTGCTTCGTATTTTGAGACATTGTAGGACAGGGAATGAAGCTAAGATTCCAAATTTATTACAGACATATTTCTTCATGACAGAGTCCACAGCTTCAGTTCTGTAGAAAAGACTATAAGCTATCAACTTCTATTCACACGGTGATTTATATCTCTGTTTATCTTTTTTTCTGGGGAGTCATTTTCTGAAATTGATACTAAGATTGGAACCTCAAACAATATTTTCCTCCTGGTGGTATCCTTTTCTCTTCCATAAACTTTTTAGAGTTTAAAACAATGTATACTGTGTCTTGAGATAGCCCATAAAAATAAGCTTTTCTCATTTTTAAACAATATGAAGTACTGTACATAGGTGGTGTAAGCAAAATTTAAAAGGTTTATTGGACTTGCGAGATCAATATAGGCTATTTCTCTGCATCTCCTCTGTAATAGAGGAATTCCATCAAGAGCATCATAGTACCCAGATTAACAAACAATTGCACAGGAGTAACTAGCTTCGATGTCTTTCTTCATCTGAAATCTATGAGTGAATAATTTCTCAAAAAACAAAAGAGATAGGAATTAACTTAGAATAGTATAAGTAGTAAGAAAGCTTTCTTTCTGGAACTAATACAAGCACAGAATAGAATGTGCTCTATAAAGCAGGATTAATTAGTGCAAATGTTACCACCAACACGTAGAAGAGGCAGGGCAGGAAGAGTTCATTAACATCAAATTTCAAATAAAGATTTGATCTATTTAAACAAGTCAGGTGAAGTTATCAAAGGCAATTGTCTTTTTTGTCTTTAGATTTTCTAGTGTTAAATTTTATCTGAATAATAATAGGGATATATAAAATAACTTGCTTGTTTTGGACATAAATTAACATAAAAAAGAAAACCAACTTCTTTCGAGTTTTTATTTGATCATTTGCAGAAGTTGGTTCCCGAGGTAGAAGATTACAATAACAGAGAAATAAAAGAAAGAAAATGAGAATTATTTTCTCAAGTTCTACCTACATTTTGTGCTTTGAAAACCTGCAGTTTTTCTACAAGCATTTTTCAATTTATTCATTCCATAGTAACAGGAGAGCTGTAAAGCACTCTAGAAAAGGTGATTCACTTCTGCAAAGCCATAAATAGTGTAGTTGTTATGTAACTCGTATGCCCCTGCTACATACTCACATGTGATGTCATCACAAGGGGATAATAATTTAGCACGAAAAGATTAGATTTATTCCAATTTTCTTTTCCAAAGTCACTTATGTTTCATAGGCTATGGTTTAACTAATTATTTAGCAAAGTGATGGAAAGATATACTTATTTTGGAGAACATGCATTTACCTAGGAATAGGGTGTGTGGTTTTTTTTGTATTTTGGAATTAAAGAAGATTAACACTGTGGTGAATTTATTTCATTTCTAAAACCAAAAAATCTTGTTTTGATGTACAAGTAGAAGATATTGAGGGGCTGCAGTTGTCGTGTCTCTACCAAATTCTTTTCCCCCAAAAGGAGTTTTTAGTGCAAAGTTATTTGCTTCCTCTCTACTGAGTAGTTAATTTTTAAAAGAAATTCAGAAAACATGTTTATAATTTCTTTCAGACAAGAAACAAATATTTGAATACTTTGAATACCTTGATATGCTGTTTAATTAGGAAAATAATTCTGATACTCGTTTTCCAAAGAATCATGATCCATTTTTCTACATTGAGCATGAAAATGGTACGATGACAAAAGTGTCGTCTAGGCATATGAGTTTTGGAATGGAGACATTTTCTTACCTTCCGTTTGTTTCTGAGAAAACTGCTGTATCCCTAATTGTCAGTAAACAACATATGGGAAAATTTGGGGAAACTACCTGCTAAATGTTAATTGCTCATATGCATACATTTATACAAAACCTTGTGAAAAGGCCATGTAGAGAAGTTGCAGGACCTGCAGGGAGAATCCCAAAAGCAAGGATCTCATATACATATGTGTAATTTACTTACTCCACTTGAAAATATAAAATGTGGAAATTGTGTCTCTGATAAAATTGCAAAGCTCTTTGCATGCAATGAAGAATCAAATGAAGACAGTTTCTAAAGAATAAAATTGCAAGGACAGTTAGATTTAGAGAGAGAAAAAGTATTATGTGAGAAAAATAAAGTGTTATTTCTTAGTTAAGTGGTACTCCCTTTACTGAGTAGAGAGTAAAGTTTTATCGTATTTATTAATTTCTTCCTTTTATTTTTTGGGGCTTTTTTCATTTGGGTTTTGGTTTTTTGTTTTTTGGTTTTTTTATGGCCACTGTGTGAATTCAAGGACATAAGAATTCTTCTGACATTAATAATAGAAATTTCATAGATGTAAATGTTAAAAGAAGAATAGAAATAAGGAATAATTAATAATGATGATATATTTTATTTTGTTTGTTTAACAAAATAAAAAAGTAAAAGATACATAGTTTCTTTTTACAAAGTGTGTTTCTTTAATTACAGCAGCCCATACAGTTGCATGTTGAGATACCACTGTGCATCCTGAGTAAATATCAAGAAGCATTCCTCTGCCACATGGAACTTTGGCATGTATTCCTTATTTCAGCAAAAGTTTTTTTATTCATGTTCCAGAAGATTAAGACATGCCATTGCAGCAGCCTTTGTTTCAAAATACTGAAAAGCCTTTCAGCAGACCGAGTAGTTCAGTTAGTTTCTGAAGACGCTTCAGTAACCCAAACAGCTAGAACACTGTTAAAATAACAAAACTATCGAGATATACTAGTTTCAACAAGAAGCTTTGTGTTTTCTTTTTCTCAATTACCTGCTTCTTACTTTTGTTGATGATGTTACAGTAAATCTAAAATGAATGTTCTTTGGGGAGAAGATATTGACTTTATTTTAGGTTTCAAGCACATTTTATAGAATCCTGAGAACAAAAAGATATTATTCAAATATATGTGCATAAGAACAGAAAAGATCAACCCTTAAACTGTCAAAGCTAATACAAAGCAAAGCTGAACTAACACCATGAGTTTTCCAACAACTTACACATATATTAACACGCCCCCTTGCCTTCTGTGATTTAGTAAAAAAGTTTTCATCTGAATGAAGCTCAATTCAGTGGTAAGAACTATTTCAGAAACTCCAAATCCTCCCAGTATTGAAGTTGTTAAGGTCTAGCTTTACCACTCTATCAGGAAATTAGGCTGCTGAGCATAGGACCCAAAGTCAAATCTACTTCATGATATCACAAAGTACTTCTATAGTAGCAGTATAGAAACATGAAGCATAGGTTTAGTATTCAGTATTTTAGTGATAAGAAAATTGAAATAAGTTTTTTCTAATATCTTTCATTTTTTTGCCATGAAAACTGGTGTATGGCTAATGTTATATAAGTATTCCAGACAGAAATCTGAATGACACTGAGAAATACTCTACAGGTTTATGTGCATACAAGTCTAAATTTGAAATGTTTTATATAATACAAAAAAATATCTTAATGTGATCTAAGTACAGCTGGGTTGATAACATGCAGCTGAAACAGAATATTCTATGTGGTCCTGCTGAAATCCATGTCAAAAACATTTGACAAAATTTAGCTTGGTAAGATATTTGCATTTGTTGGGGGGCTTTTGGAAACAAAATTGCCCTGTCATAATAAGCAAAATCCAATACATTTCAATAAACTAGTATTTCAAACACTGTTTTCTATTAAAAATCTCTGTAAAACAATTTAAAATAATTTTTTATATGATGGTGTTGAAAAAAAAATACCTTACTAATAGAAATATAAGCATTTCAAAGAAATTTAAAGTCTCAAGAAAGAAAGATTTGGAATGTCACCCAAAGTTACATTAAAGCTATGTTCTCTTTTATAGGACAGCTAATATGGGATAAGTATTAAAATGCTAAAAGTTTCAGATGTGCCATTTTTATCTCTGATGTGCATAGATTGCCATTCAATGATGGCTTGATGTATAATTCAGAATTGTTCCTAATTTAAAGTATTATAAAATAAATCAATCAATAAGGATATGATCATCATCATTAGCCTGCTTTTCTGAACATCTTGACATTTTTGTCTTTCACTTCTGCTTAATTCTACCCAAGGATCTAGCATTGATTTGACAACAAATTTCACCAGGAAACCTGCTGCTGATCTTATTTGACTTCCAGCTTCTTCTGATAAAGTTGGAAAGAGTTGTAGAATATTTTATATTTGTATTTAGGACAATATTGCTGTTTTAAATTTGGAAAAACTATAATGGCTCAAGAATTTCATTAGTGAAAATTATGGAATTATCTGGGGAATTATCACTACATGCTTAGCTTGTTATATTAGGCTAAATTGCCCTTATGTGGAATGAGGGGAAACTTTTGTGATTGGAAGTCTGTGAGGGATAGAATCTAAAACTGCAGAGGGGAAGGATTTAGGATAATGGGATTGTTGAAAGTGGATGCACATGAAGGTGGACAAAGGTTTAGAGAAAAAGAACCATGAAGAAAAGAGACCTATAATATAGAGCAAGAAAAGAGAGGAAACAAGTTTGGAATGAAGAGGAAACTAGCTGAAAAAGAAGTTAAGAAGAGTCACTTGAAATATGAACTCTAACAGGACTAGAAAAAAGCTGACAGGATGAACATATGTCAGACAGAATACCCAGTGGATCTGGTCAATAGATTATTAAATGGAATCCCCAGAGGAGAAAACAGCTGAAGGAAAAATGAGTAAGACTACATAGCTGAGAATTGTTAAAAACTGAAGACTGTAAATTTTACCCTAGGACTAGGTTAGAGAATCACATTTGAGATGCTAAAGGTGCATGAAAGTCAAGAGTGGGACAAGTATTTCTTTGTCCAAGGAAAAGCACACCTAAACTTAAACTGAAACATTTCTGATTAGACTGTTACTTTTCTTCTCGTAAATATGTTTGAATTCAAAATTGTTCTGTCTTCATCTAAACCCACTCCATACACTCTTTTACTGATACTGATAATGTTTACTGTCTTCAGTTCAGCTGTGTTGTTCTGTGTGGAAGATCTCAAGTTTACAACCCTATAACCTACCCAGAACTAAAAAGACCTGGATCCAGAGCTCAGTTATGTCTCAGTGGAAGCTAAAACTAGTCTCAAATCTACTTTCATATGTTGCATAAATTAATTATTTAGTCTAGGATCAAAATAACAGAGTGATTTAGACTGATTACTTCATCCACATGACCTGCTCTGTAAGTTGCAAAATAAGGTACCCTAAGTAGAATCAAGACTGAATCAAGATTTAAAATATTCTCAAGTAGATAAGAAAAGCATATTAAAAAAAAAAAAAAAATTCTCATGTGGTATATTTCGGGCAAGTCACAGAACCACTGCTTTACTTGCATTTAAATAAAACAGTTAATCATCTTCCAAGAAAATAAGGCATCTGTTTGGAAGAAATTTGTGTCTGCAGGAGTGCCAAGGTAATAATACAGAAATTATACTTCTTAATGGCTAGAAAAAATTTATTCTGAAATGCACTGTTTCGTAATTCCAATTCATAAAGTATTTGTTGTGAATCATATTTTGAATACATATTTTTTCCAAATAGTTTAGATAGAGAGCTTGCATTTAGGTTATTATAACAAACTCCAGTACAAGGATCAGATTCTTAAGACTTTGAAGTGACATCACCAGATATAATACCCATGTGAACCTGAACTACTGCCAAATTTTTCGCAGTTTTCTTGTTTTCAGACTGCTCAATTTGAGGAATTTTGTCCCAATTTGTTTTTAAAAATCTGTACAAAACTATAACTCAATAAAACAAACCTTAGATTTGCATAAATATATCTTAACACCCCCTCCCCCCCCCCCACACAAAGAGTTCCTAGACTATGAAAATGGAACATTTTTTAATGCTAAAATTTTGCTGCTTTAACATAATTAAATTATGCATGTGTAAATGTTATATCATTGTTATATATATAACATTTTAATATATATATAACATGTTTTATATATATATATATATATATATATAACCTTGTTACATCGTCTTTCATGCTGAAGAAAGTAAGAATGGTGATTTGGTCACTGAATATGTCTCCTGCAGTTGTGGGCACATAGACATTAAACATTGAACTAGTCATCCCTAGAATCCTACAAATATATTGTAGTTCACAGAACAGACAAACAAAACAGCACAAAAGCTTTCTGAATAGATGAAAAGCTCAAGCAGTGCTTTAAGCCCCCCAAAAGAGAGTGAAATATGTCCAGATGATCCTTGGAAGACAGAATTCTTCACACTACAGATAAAGGCATGAAAATCCTAACAATTCTGCTAGTTTCAAGTAGGAGAAAATTCTTTCTTCCCCAGTGTCTCGTGATCATTTTAACAAAGTGCTGAGAATAACATATTGTCTCTTGGGATGGTTAATCTTTGATCTCACAGTCTTAATTTATGAAAAATACAAGCTTTCTTTTCTGTCAGTAGGATGCAGCTTCAATAACTTTTAAGACTAAGTTTCACTAATTCACAGAAAATAAATATGAATAGCAAGTACCGCAAACTGAGAAGTGGAGAATGTTTTAGTACTGAAATTTATGAAGTACAGACTAAATGTCTATAAACTAGGTCATGAAAAAAAACAAACAAACTGATTTTAGATCAAACAGTGTTTGTACAGTAAGACCTCATACTGCATTTTGAATAATGTTCCATCCCTGGAAGTGAACAAGGCCTGGTTGGATGGGGCCCTGAGCAACCCAGTTTAGTAGTAGGTTCCCTGCCCATGGCAGAGCAGCTGCAAATAGGTGATCTCTTGGAAAGTCCCTTCCAACCCAAACCATTCTGTGAGTCTATGATCAATACACACACAGAAAAAAGGGTTAATACTCAAGTAGTGACCTTTAAATTTGCAGTCATATATTTAATGTTTTTATGATACTATATTTATACCCCTGGATGGGTTTGATTTTATTAGGCAAAAGACTATCAGATATATCAAGACAGATGGATGTTGGCACAATCTATTATCTAATCTTCTGTACCTTATGTTACTATTCACTGAAATGTAGAGATCATCATACACTTTATATAAATATATATGCATAAGAATATTCAGAACCTTAACAGAATGGAGGTTTTATCATCGTCTTCAAAGGAATCCACTTTCTGCTGTCCATTTCTGGGGGTATAAATGCTGAGGTATTTTCTACCCAGGAAAAGAATTTTTAAATTTTTTTCTGATAACTGAACTGGATAAAATGTTTTAACTACTTGAAAAGATGGATTTTCCTCCATTAGGTAATTCCTTGATCTACTGCAAATCTATATATTCTCTGATATGCCAATATATGGCTGGAAAGCAGTCTTCCAGAAAAGGACCTAGGGGTCCTGGCAGACACTGACTTGAACAAGAACCAACAATGTGCCCTCATGGCAAAGAAGAAAAATAGTATCCTGGGATGCATTAGGAGTATTGCCAGCAGATTGAGGGAGGTGATTCTTCTACTTAGCACTGGTGGTGTGACACCTGACAGATTGTGTCCAGCTTTGGGCTCCCTAGTACTAGAGAGACATGGACACACAGGAGAAATTCCAGCAAAGGACCATTAAAATGATTAAGGGTCTGGAGCAGGTCTCCTATGACAAAAGGATGAGGCTGCTTTGCCTAGAAGGGGGGATTTCATCAAAGTATACCTGAAATGAAGGTACAAAGAAGATGTGGCCAGGCTCTTTCTGGTGGTGCCCAGTGACAGGGCCAGAGACAATGGGCTCATAATGAATAAAAGGAGGCTCTATCTGAACAACAGGATGCCCTTTTTCAGTGTGAGGGTGACTAAGCACAGACAGAGCTTTTTCGGAGAGGTTGTGAGGTCTCCGTCCATAGAATTACTCAAAAACAATCTGTGCAAGGTTCTGGAAAACTGGCTGTAGGTGACCCTGTTTGAGCAGGGAGGTTGAGCCAAGGAACATTCAGCAGACACAGCCATTCTGTGGTTCTGAAATTCACTGATTCTATAAATACAGTTTGCAGAATTTTCAAGAAGTTTGTAATTTTTCTGTTCATTAGTTTTTTTAGTGAATATAGTAAGATCTGGTCTTGAAAACTGATTTGAAGAGACTGGAAGTAAAGTAATTACTTCATTGTTAAAAGAGTGAATTAAAATCACCAACATTGGGTTGACTGGATACATTATAGAAAATATGTATAGGTCGTCATCTGACTTAGGCATCCATAGTGGGTTAGTCTTGGTTAAGTGCCCAACTTGCACCCTGTTGCCATCTTTTTTTCCCTCCTCAGTGGGAGAAAACAGGATGTGAAAATTCATGGGTCTAAGTAAAGGCAGTGAGACCCCTTGTCATTTAATGCTGTGGTCAAAAGAGACTAAACTTGGGGAAGATAATCTAATTTACTGGCAATTAAAATAGATTGGGGTAGTAAAAAACAAAGACATTAAAACAACATCTTCACTACTGTCTCTTCAGAGTTCAGCTTCATTCCTTAGCTCCTGACTCCTCTATCCCCAACTGACCAGCATGGTTACAGGCATGGTTAGTACACAGTTGTTTCCTCTTCTCTGTTGGTGCTTTTCTCTCTCACCTTTCACCGCTCCACTGCTGGCAGTCTACACTAGCTGCAGTGTCTTCAGGGAAAAAATACCCTACTCCAATGTGGGCTCTCCGTGGGTTGCAATTCTTTTAGAAAATGCAAACTTGATCTGGCATGGGTTTCTCCATGCCCTGTGGTGTGGATATCTGCTCTGACATGGAGAGCTTGTCCTCCTCCTGATCTTTCCTTCGGTTTCTTTCAGATGTTTCTCATTCTTTTCTATCCTCTCTCTGTTGTTCCTGTGTTTCACCAGTTTTACCGTTAAAAAAATTTATCTTTAGATTTTAACATTAAGGCCTGCACTGAACATTTTATCAACAGTATTTCAAGGATCCAGCTTATTTGCTGATGTTAAAAAATGGGTTTTTTTCTTTATATTTCAATTTGTCCAAAGCAAAGCCAGCAAAATAAAATTATATAATCTGTTGGAAAAAATTCTCATTATAAACTTTATTATGAGACTAAGAAAATAAAATGATCATTTAATTTCATTTTATTCATCCATCTGGACTTTTGTTCTAAATTATTTAATTAAAATGTGGAGTTATTTTGTAGAAAATAAGAGATGGAATAATCATTAAGAAAAATAACCTTCTCTGATAGTAACAGGGCTTCACTTCATCAGCTTCAGATTCAAACTTTAAGAATATTCTGGTACTCACAGATTTGGGTCACATTTCTGGGGCAGTTAGAATTGTTTGCAATGTGTTTTTGTAATGTTCTGTCCTGGCAGGCATTAAAAAATTAAAGCCTTTCTGACTAAGATTTTATTTCCTATATACTGTTAAGTTGAACAAGAATCTGAGTTTTAGAGCCAAGTCTGTATTCCGGAGATCATCAGTAAGTCTACTGGCACAATCACATTCAGAAACACAACAATTTTGAAGAAGCATAATGTGTCATAAAACATGTTTCACATTAAGCTGAGTTAAAATCTTTGGGGCTCAGGGCTAACAAATACTAACTTTAACCAAAAAGGCTGAGTAAACACTTGACTACTTTCTTGGGCTCTCAGGGTTTTTTTATTTACTCTCTTTGGTACAAGAGCAAACACTGAAATTTGCTTATAATAAATGATCAACTGATCATTTTACTTTATGATTTAAATTATTTTGCTCATCTTCAGGTTTGTTCTCAGTTGCCATTCAATTTAATAACTATATAGTCCTTACAGGTATGTCCTTAGTATTACCAAAATCATTAAGTCATCAGTTCAAAGAGGCTTAGATAGAGCCACCAGCAACCTAATAGCAACTTAATCAAGTAAAGGCAGATGCTTAGAAATGTGACTCTCATATTTGGTGTAAAAACTTAAACAGCAAGAAATTAGATTTCCTTTCTTCACTAGCTTGTTTCCAGGCTAGCAATTTCTACAACTAAGAATGAGGATTTGTAGGCAGCCCCAGAGAGCCAAATTAAACAATGCCTGTACAGCAAAGTCCATTTTTCTCTTGTCTGTTTTTTTTTTCTTTTCACTGAATACTATATTTCAATTAAAAAGAGACTGTAAGTCTAGGAAAACCTGGCAATTAGTGACCCAAAATAAGGAAATACTCCTTCTTAGCAAATGAAGACGGAATTTGAGATACTAAATCAAAGAAACGTAGGGAAATATGTGTTCAGAATCTTAATTTCTATTGTCTGCAGTCCTCACACATTGCCAGGGACAGTAACAGCTTTTCAAATAAAAGTAGTAAATAATGAAAACATTGGTGTCATATCAAGAGGAGGTGGATAATAGAGAATTAGTCTAAACACATTCCCTATATGAAAAAAATTTCCTAAGGAGCTTGACAGCAAAGAAGGCTAAAAAAGGTGTATTTATTTGAAAAATATTCATGTCAGGAAGCTTTTGACAAGTAGTATCAAAAAAGCTAAGGAAAGAAAAGGTTCCAAAACAAAGAGAATTGCTGATTTAGTGTGGTACATGCTTAATATACAGTATCTAGTCTTGCCAATCAGCACAGTCATTTCATAAAAGAAAACATCAAAAAGGTGTCATTTTTCTTTCTGTCATGAATCTTTCTTCAGATCTTAATTAACAATAATGTTTTCAAGTTTTCAGTTTATTAACAAAAGATCTAAAAAGATCAAGAGAATGCACCTGGGTTTCAACGCTGTTATGTCAGTAACCTTATAATTATCCTGAGAGATGTGTTTGAATATTCTAATGGCCTCCATCTGATCACAGGCACAACAACAGTTCAAAGATAACACTTTCATCATACATTGATTGTGGGCCTATTCTATCTCACCTTATCATGTATAATATCCAGAGTATTTAGAGATAAATCTGCAACATGAGTGTGTTGAAGTACATGAACTTACCTAAACTAAAACCTTTTGGTCTCCATGTGCTGATTTTTTCTGGAGTAGTTAATTTTCTTCACAGTAGCCAGTACGGGCTATGTTTTGGATTTGTGCTGGAAACAGTGTTGATAACAGAGGGCTGTTTTAGTTATTGCTGAGCAGCCCTTACAGAGAGCCAAGGCCTTTCATGCTCCTCACCCCAACCCATAAGTGACAAGGCTGGAGGTGCACAGGGAACTTTCAGGGGACACAGCCAGGAGAGCTGATCCCCAACTGAAAAAAGGGATATCCCAGATCATATAGTATCATGCTCAGAATATAAAACTCAGTGAAGAAGGAACGAGAAGAGTGTTCACTGTGGTAGTTTGTGTTTTCCCCAGGAACAGCCAAGATGTGATGGAGCCCTTCTTTCCTGGGCTAAAAACCAGCCTGCTCGTGGGAGGCAGTGAATGAATTCCTTGTTTTCTTTGCTTGTGTATGCAGCTTATCTCAGCCCATGACTTTTCTCACTGTTACTCTTCCAGTTCTCTACCCTGTCTCACTGTGAAACAAAAGCACCTGCCACGTGTTTAAAAATACAAGTTTATTTGTCATAAGTTACCAGTATAACTACTATGATTTTCATTGCTTTTTACAAAAACACTGAATGTGCCTAATGTAGTCTCATAAAGTAGTGAATGCACTTATATTTCTTCCCTCAGACATCAGCAGAGCTTTGTGTCAATACGCAAATATCTGAATTTTTCCAGCTCAAAAAAAAAAAAAAAAAAAAATTGTTTTATGATGTTGTCATGAGGAAATACTGAAAGGCTTTCTTTCTCTCCCTTTAAAATATGTGAAATATGAATGGAAGAAAAAATGAAGTAGCACCTTTTTTAAAAACAAAGTCTGTTTAATAATAATTTAAAAATTATGTGATTACTCTCTACGTGAATATAAATTACTTCTTGCTAACTACTTTTTTGGTAATGCCAAGTTTAATTACGTGATTCACAGTACATAAATAACAAAGTATGGGAACAAAGGAAGGGCAGGGATGATGTTGCACCAGCATATGGCCTGCAAATATTATAAAATTACAATCTAAAATCTATGAAATAAATATTTAAAAGAGGAAAATTTTAAAAAGTCAACAACTCTCAAAAATTATTTGGATTATTATTCCTATTTTCACAAATAATTTCTTCTTTTTGAAAAGTCCTTGATATGCATGTAAAATGCAATGATAAAAAGCCTGAGTTCTTCTATTTAAGTGGAGAAACTTCAACTATGTCCAGAGGCAGACTCATAAATCTCTTTTTTGCTTTGGAAAAACTCTTTTTCTAGCTAAGAACAATATTCTTTGTTCATTTAAGGGGAATTGTCATGGACCTGCACAGCAATTTGCAAACTCTTGTGTAACAGGATACATTCTTACTGGGCAAAGAAGTAAATCAAAGTACTACCATTTAAAATTTTTTCCCATGCCAGGAATGAAGATGTTCAGTTTAGAATTGCATCCTGAAAGTCTGAATGCCCCTGTGATAACTCAGGTGCTTGACCATTCAGCCTTTAGCAACAACATGAACAGTGAAGGAATGATAACTTTTTAATATAATTATAAGAATGCTTTTCTTCTGTAAATAAGTTTTTTGGGGACCACATCATTTTACATAGAAATACACAAAGTACTGACTTTCGTTCATTAGCAACTAGGAATGTTTTGTCTGCTGACCTAGTTATATCCCCAGTTACCATTGCCATCTTCCCTTTTGCAAACTAATCCCTCCTGAGTTCATTTATGCATGGTTTTAGTGAAAAACATTCTGAGGGTTCAGCTGTCCCAACCTCCTCTCTCACCGCTTCCCCATTATCCATCTCATTAATAAGTGGGTTTTGTATGTGGGAGCTACTTGTGGGTGTAAGCTGACAATTTCATAATAATAATAATGTGCAATATTGTGCTATGGACATTGCCTTTCTAAAGACCATGCAGCTGCCATATTTTGTGGGCCAAACATCAAGAGCTATAACCAATGAGTTCTTTATTCTGCTGGCATTTAGTCACTTTAGTGAGAAAATGGCTATAGCTGGATTAAGGCAATAAAGCTTTGGGCTCTGACAAAGCAGTGAGCATGACTTCCTACAGAACATTCATGGTTGCTCTTTCCCCATTTGTTTTCCCATTTATTTAGTAGCTTCTTCTTGCATAGTATAAAATTGCCTCAGGTATTCATCTAACAACTTCTGAACTGTAGCAGTTTGAATTCATCCTATCAGATGTCACAAAATTGTTGCCAGCTTTAATACAGTCACTTATAAACTGCAATGGAATGATGTCACTGCTACTTAAAGTTCATATACTCCTACAGTGGGAATAAAAATTGCCAAGGGGCAGGACAGCTGAATATTAAAATTATGACATTCATACATTTCTGAGTGGCCGGGGTGATGAGTGGGGCGTAGCTCAGAATCGCTGTGACAGCTGACAAAAGTTATTCCTCCTGCAGTCTACCCTTCCTCAGATGCCTGATCTGTCCAAGAACTTTGATTTGCCTTTTTTTAGCTATCCCAGGCTATAGTTTTCCAACATTCAAAACGTAAATAACATCTGCAATAATGCTATCCAGTTTGTTTTAACCATGTTCATCTTCTTTTATATCTTCCCATAGTACTTGATGTCAAGTACATGGAGGGGAGGGGTGTAAATATGTGTATGCTTTACAAAAATAAAATGCTAATTCCATATTTGGTCTCAATTTAGTTACCACATATGGACATCTAACAGCATCTCTAATATTTTGGGGTGTTCAAAATTTCTGAAGGGGGTTGGTAGATGTGACATGTAGGTAACCTCCTCAAGGTATGTCTGAATGACAGCTGGAGCTCAACCAGGTACACTAGAACAATTCAAATGCCGTTGTCTGCATATGGGCAACTAAATTACATTTTCAACATTCATCATGGCATTCCACTGTAGTTTAAAATGCTTACAATGTGAGCTAGGTGCTAAAGTTCTCACTACAATCACAAAATCACAGAATCAGAGAATATGCTGAGTTGGAAGGGACTCACAAGGATCATTGAATCCAGTTCCTGGCCCTGCACAACACCATCCCCAAGAGTCACACCATGTGCCCAAGACTGTTGTTCAAATGCTTCTTCAACTCTGTCCGGCTGGTGCTGTGGCCACTTCCCTGGGGAGCCTGTTTTGATGTGGATCTGGGGCTGGATTTCATTAATCCTTCTCACAGGACATAGGAGCATGTAATATATAAAGGATGAAGTGATACAAACAGGATGCAAATAGTTTATTCTCAAGTAGGTAGGCAGATGAATCAAATGAAATCAGAATACTATAGCAGAGTAATATGCAAATGTTATTGTGAAGGCATCAAAAGCAAAAGTTGTTTCTTGTGCACTGAAACATTCATAATTCTAGTATTTCATCCCCAAAGGGTGCAAAGGTAAGTGAAACAAAAGTGAGGTGTATCTTCCTTATGTTTACTACAAGTATTAGCAGTACAGAAGTGGGAATTGCTGTATTACTATCTATAACTTAATATTTATAACTCTGGACATGATCACACAAGGAGATCACAATAAAGGCAGCAAATGAAGCTCAAGTTTAAAGAAGATGTACGGGGAATTATAAGGTAGAATTGGGTTGTGAGCTGTAAAACCTGCCTGCAGAGGCACATGGCAGCACAAAGGAGCACATGGCAGCACACAGAGGTTTGTCTCCACCGTACCCTGGGGGGAGGAGGTGTCACACAGCAGACCCCTATGGAGAGGAGGCTGCAGGGAGCTGACCCACGGGTGAACAGCGAGTGACCATCCCACAGAAGGACATTGAGTGAGCGTGTTGCTGATGCGGCAACACGGGATGGGTCATGCCATATAAGGAAATACTGTGCCTTAGAAAAGTGTATAAAACCAACTCACTCCTTTGAATAAATGATTCAGATTCTGTGCCAGACTGTGTCCATGGTTCAATTGCTGACAAAGATGGTAGTCTCCTGGCAAATCATAGAACTATTCCTTTTTTTCCCCTTAATTCATACAGGCTGGCTTCTACTGGATTTAGTACCTGTAACATGGTCAGAAAAAAGACTATGTATGTACTGCATTGTAACTACCACAACTTGCAGAGTACACTGAAAAGCTAGTATGGAGGTAGTTATTTATTTGGAAGGTGTTTTACCTTTAGATATAGAAAAATAGTTTTTTTCCGTTTTACTGAATAATGGTAAAGGCAACAGGTAAAGCTAAGTCATTATTTATATAACATTTGTTCATGTTCATAGATAGCTAGAGCAAGTTTTATGTCATCTTTATTTAGTAGTCAATATTGTCATTATTATTATTATAAATGTCTAATCCCATTTGGATTCGTACTATTCCCCCCTTTAAAATAATTTAATAGCATTTTTACCATTCTAAAAACTGGTGTAATTTTCATTTCATATAAAGTGTTTCTGTTGTGTAAGGACCAACAGGAATACTGTATCTAGCTTACAGTTAAAGTAAAATGAAACAGTGGTTACTCTTGCATGATTGAAATGTTATAAAGGAACAAGGGGAAAAAAACCCAAACAAACCCTAAGCCCTTTTTAAAATTTATTTAACTTGGCATCTATTAAAGTCTTTCATTTCCTTCATGGTTTTTTATTAAGGTATTAAGTAAATTCCAAAGTACTGCTTAAAAAGTGACACATAATGTATAAATACATGTTCTCGTCTGAAAGGATAAAAGCCATATGTAAAGGATGAACAAAGGAATAAAATATGTCACAGCAAATACTGAACACTGTATATTTATTTTGTACTATCAACCAGAGAGACTACAGTTGTAGCTTTAAAAGAAATGGAAAATTATTACAATCCTTCAAAGAACTTTCGCTTCCCAGCATAAGAGATTTAGTGATTATGATTTTTTTCCCCCCCACAACTACAAAGCACCAAATTCAGCCAGTTACTGGCAGAAATGAGGTAAAAAATAAAAATATAGTAGGCGGACAGTACGACAGAAAAAAAAGAAACTAGAAGATTCATATGGACTAGAAAATTAGGACGGGTTTCTTACAGTTTTGTCTTTTGTTGACTGACCTGAGTGACTAAGAATAGGTTTCACAGAAAACTTTCACTACCACTGGAACAATTAAAAGAGCTCCCTCTCCTCTGCCAAAATGGTTATTTCTCTGCAATTTGTGAGTCTTGAGACTTCTGGGTTTTGTAATCATGTATGTGGTTAGAGTATTGTTGTAAGCCTTGTGCTGACCTTGCAAGGCCTCAGGACTGAGGCTCCTCAGGCTAGTTCTGCCAGGGCTTTTCTTGCCCAGCCTGCAGCTTGAGAAATTTCCAGAGCAAACCACGAAGGGATGGGATTAGTTTAGTTCTCTAGATGGACAGTGTTAAAGAGGATTCACCTTACAATTAATTTCATAAGTATTCTTTTGGGGATATTTGTTACACTATCTAATATATAGGGTTGTCATTTTACCTTGATTCTTGGTTGTTCTTGAACTCACAACCTACCCATTCTACCCACCAATCTATTAGGCTGAAGTAATCCCAGAAAAGGACTCTTGAGCTGAAGTCATAAATAAACTTAGGAAAAAAAGTCCCTAATAAAAATAGCACCTGGGAAAACAACAGGTAAACAAAAAATTGAAAATAGACAAACAAAACCCTCAAACAGTTGCATCCCTGTTTTCAGAAGTCAAGAAATTCAAGAAAGGTAAAGAGAAATCTGGAAAATATCAAGCTTAAAGAGCTTATAAAAATATATATATAGCAGTTAAATAGTTTCTGGATGTATAAATGAAAAGAGGATAGCAATAGCTTATCAGAAAGGATAGAGTAAGGTGAAAGATAACCAGAAATAGCTTGAGGTTTTCAGGAAGTGTAATAGTTATGGCTGGACACCAATAGAACTAAGTACATGGAAGCATAGCTTGCTATATATAATGAGGAGAGTATTTACACACATTGGGTAAGCAGTAAACTGATCCCCACCTTAATAACTTGATTTTCAGAAATGAAGCAAACAAATTTATAGAAAATATTCTGCTAGAGTATGCATGAAGTGATGGGAAAATATGTTGCACTTTGTTTATGAAATAGAAGGCTGTGTTCTCAGTAAGTATGATCATGTTAGTCCAATCTCAACAATATACTAAGCTTTAAAATTGTTTGTAAGGAAAAATAAATATATATAAGTTTAATTGGTATTACTCAAAATGGACCATCATACTTACAATTAATTTTAATTACATATTGATAAGCATTTCTGAGGGTAAAAAAAAGAAAGGAAAAACTAGATGGCAAAATTGTAGACAAGAGAACTATGAAAGAACTAAGAACTATGAAAATATCCTGAGAATATTTCATAACATATCTGACTATTAGCATACATTTAGGTATAGATATAGTAATTTACCTCTTGGTATATCTCTTTACTAATTTAATATATGTAGTAAAATAACCTACACCTAGGCACTCATAGCCAAATTCATAATTTTTCTGTTTGAAACTCAAAGTATGGTGCAGTCAATGCACTGTAAAATATCTGCAATAAAAAAAGGATGAGCATGCATAGAGACACAAATCAAAGTAAGGTTATCCTCAGGATAGAAATGGCTCTACTCAGGATCTTTTCTCCTTTCACTCTTCGGGATTTATTATAATCATCCTGTATGGCAGCACCCAGCAGAGTTTCTATGCTGTACTTAAAGCTGACTTTCTGTTTCCACCACAATACTTTTCTTTTTTATTGATTTTAGCTTCACTGTTATATTCATCTTTTTCTAAAATTAGCCCCATATATTTTCAGCTTTATAGCCTTCATCCTACATCTCATCCTTCCCACACCTCTTTCTAAATCACTTCACCAGTGCTTAGCAGTAAAATGGATGTTTATCATAAATTGGCTTAGCATTTACTGTTGTTGGAGTTGTACACAGAGAGAAAGGAGGTAAAGTAGACTTTACCAGAGCTACGATAGAGTTAAGAAGGTACACTAAAAAGTATTAAAAAATGCAGTATTTTCAGTTCTCTTCATTTGGAGCACGAGAATACAATGGAATCAAAGCCGTCATGTTCTTAACACAATTCTGTTTATATGAAGATTTACTTACTTCCTCTCTAGAGAAATCTACAAGAATCAATTAATGATATATTTTGATTAATTCCACTAGGGTTTTTAAAAATGACAATAAAAATTAATAAAAACATATACATAATAAAATCATTTTTCAATTGCTTGCCTGAGAAATAAGGTGCTTCAAATCTGAGCTTTTTCTCAGTTCGGCACTCATTCCAGGAGTGTTCGCCTAGCCATGAGGCTAAGTTATATGCAAGATCTGAGTGCTTCCATCCTTGTTGTTCAAATTAAGCTCACCCCTAACCAAGAATGCCCAAATACTGGAAATAAAGGGAGTCATATAAATGAAAAACTGACTTCAACCTATTAGACAGATCAAAGTACAGGAATAGGTAGGTTCTGATTGAAAGAACTGTCAAGAATCAAGGTAAAATAATAACCCAATATAGCAATGAGGCCCAAAAGAAAACCTAAAAAGTT
Source organism: Corvus kubaryi (assembly GCF_017639235.1). NCBI lineage: Eukaryota > Metazoa > Chordata > Aves > Passeriformes > Corvidae > Corvus > Corvus kubaryi. Next base: position 8,175,512 of record NW_024582091.1, read on the forward strand.
GAATAGAAGTCCTATTTAGTATAGAGAGAGAACTAAACACACTGAACACATAATAAACCCTTCCTGGTTTATTCTGGAAACTTGTCAATATTGTACCTGAAGGATTACACCTAAAACCAATGTCTCAGGTTCTCTGGAAGAGATTTTGTGAGGAACCTAGAGCTATTCAAAGTTATAATGACCTTAAGTCCAGCAGGAGATCAACTCAGGCCACTTGCAGCTCATGATTCAGGAGATCTGAAGTGCTGTACTGTTACAATTCTATGCCATTCCAGTTGCTAAACCTCTATTCTGGGTTGCCAAACAACTAAATTTCTCAGGTGGGTCACAATCAGGATTGGTTCCTGACTGGTTTATCTCCATCTCTGCAGGATTTTTAGGTATCCTAATTAAAAACACTCTGAACATACCTTTGTTTATAGTGTTGTTTAACACCAGCTGGCAACTAAGCATCACACAGCTGCTCCTTCACTCCCCCTGCCCCAGCAGGATGGGTGGAAGATAATTGGAAGACTAAAATCAAGAAAACTTGGGAATTGGGATAAGGAAAATTTCATAATAATAATATTAATATTAATTTTATTATTAATAATAATATTAATATAAACAACAAAGAGAGGGAAATAAAGCCCCAGAAAGATCAGCAATGCAAATAAAAATAGCTGTTCACCACCAGCTGACTGATGCTCAGCCAGATCATGAGCAGCAACGCCCTGGACAACTTTTCTCCCAACTTTATATGCTGAGCAAGATGTCATATGGTCAGCTGGGGTCAGATGTCCTATCTGTGTTCCCTCCCGACTCCTTGCACACTGCCAGCCAGCTCTCTGGTGGGACAGGGATAGGAGCAGAAAAGGTCTTAATACTATGTAAGGGCTGTCCAGCATTAGCTAAAACATCCCCATGTTATCAACACTGTTTCCAGCACAAATCCAAAACACAGCCTGATACTGGCTACTGTAAAGAAAATCAACTTTATCTCTGCCAAAACTGCACAGTTTAAAAGATTCACATGCAAGACGACACAGTGAAAGGCACACCAGGAAAATAAAACACTGGATTTTGGGTGACATACTGTGTGACACCAGTAAGGCTTACCTTTTTTTTGGAAGTTTGCCCTTCTATATGCCTCATTTATTTAAATTACAATTTCTGTGTATATACCAATAAATTTAACTAAGGTTTATATTGCCAGATATGCTGTTATGCTTAATTTGGGGATTTCAGTGAATTTAGGGTTTTTTTACAACTTTTAATAGTATTACACTTACAAAGCAATAACATGCTGAAGCAATGATGTTCTGATGTAATGAATATCCTCAAGTGCCTCACTTCCAGCTAAACATGTCAGACATCTGTTGTGTGTTTTTGCCTGCTTTCCGCTGCATTATGTAATCTTCACAGACACTGGCTGTTTATGGCTAAGCACCCTTTAATATAATGCTTAGAAAATTTGTTGCAATCTAAGTATATTTATGCATTAGGTCTTTTAGACCAAGAAGACTGTGACTGAGCAGTAAACTTCTACAGTGGAAAAAGACCCTCAGTGAAGACTGGGCAGAGAAAGGTGCCCATGAAGGTCAGGGAATAGGTAGCATGTGACTGACCAGAGCTGTTGTAATGAAAGCTGATTTTATCCCAACACAGAAGGCATAGCAGGTGAGTTTTGTTTTAGATAAAAAGCTATGTCATTTGATTAGATCAGCTGGTGGGTTACAAGTTTCTTTTTACGTTTGTTAAGAATGCAAATGTATCCCTGAGTTAGTTGACCAGCAATGTGGAGAGAGTACACATGGTTCAGCCTAACACTGAGTATAAAACCTGAAAACCTGACAAGAGTTTTGAAGGCAGCAAGGAGTTTGAGATGATGTCAAGTCATGTTTTTCTTCATGACTAATAGGAACACACAGTGTTGTGATGGTAAGTATATTATAGAGACTGGTAACAGGGATGGCATGGGTTTTGTGATTGAACTGTGTATTACCATCACTATGTTTTGTTAAGTGTATCTTAAAATTTTGTTGTTTTTCCAATATATTTTGTATCATTCTGATATATCAGAAATCCTGTGTAACATCAACTATCTTCAGATAAGTAAATTTTATGTTATACATTGCACCTCCCATGCATAGACAATCTAAAATACTCAGGTCCAAGGTTATTGGACTGTGACAAAGATCTAGAAACCTCATTTTCAATTATCCAACCAAATATTTATGTTATATAATATTAAAACTCAGATTGTTGTTTTATTTTCTAACTTCAATTGCCTTTTTCCTCACTACCTCAATTTTTTTTCTTCTTGGCACACTATTTTGCAAGCAGAAGTGAGTACTTTTCTTAATTCTAGCTGTGTTTTGGCCTGAACTCTATGCTCTGTGTGTGGGGTCATATATTGGCAAATCCAGAGAATCAATCTCTTATAGGAGTTATTTCTAACATTTAAACTACCTGTTGGGGATGATAGGTGGCAGTATGAAAAAGCTGCAATTTAACACATAAGGCTGTAAAATTTCAGATGTATCAAAAGGCTTTTCCTAGAAACATTAAATGATTTAGACAAAATATTTGGCTAAAATATAGTTTTCTGCCTTAGTCTTTTGATTTTAGAAACTTTCTCTTTGCCTCAGGTCTTTTTCAGACATTGCCATGATATTTAGGACTTCTCTCCAATGCTCCAGGAATGTTTTATTTTTTTCACAGTTTCCCTACACTGCCACATCCTGTGTTTTGTTTAATTGTTGCTGGTTTTTTTTCTCAAGTGTTATTCAGAGTCTCCATCAATGGTTGAGATTTTTTGTCTTCCTAACATTACTACAACCTACCCACCTGCCAGTTAATTTAAGTAAATTTTATGTGCTTCCTCAAGAAAAAGAATCAAGCTTTAGTGATTTGTCCTATAAGTAAGGACATGAGAATAAATGTCCTAGAATAATAATGCTAATAATTATCCTATTTTACCATCAAAAAACTTTAAACGTGCATACACTGTGATTTTTTACAATGCTAAGATATTAAAATGATCAACAAATCTGCACATTTGTATTTTATAATCAAATTTAGGCATTTTAAAAGGAATTGATTTTGAAAATCCTTAAAAAATGCTTTTTAAAAGTTCTTTCAACTGTATAAATTTCATTAGGAATTAAAAAAAGGCACTTCATATTATTAGGTAAATATGTTATCCCATATTTTTAAAGGGTGTGTTACATTGGGAAATATGTACTTAGACTTGCAAAGGTTTAAAATGATGTTTAACAAATCAGTTCAAGACAAGAACAAAAACCAATGTTAAAACTTTTCAGCTAGTTGTCTTTTCCTTCTGGCTTCACATGTGAAAAGAACATGAGTGTTAACAGATCTATTTTGGTGGCTTCCAACTTGGAAATTTGGTGATGAACATTCCAAAATCAGGAATTTTAGTTACTTAAAAAAATAATCTATAACCTTGGGAGTTCCAATACCTTAGCTATTGAAAAAGAAATTTTGGAAGGAATGCGTTTATTGGTGAAAATTTCTTAAGCCTTTTTTCTCTTATGTTTAGACTTTATTCACACCTCTGGTACCATCACCTTTATCCCCACATATCTGGTATTACTTTAAAAACCTTCTCTCCAGTAAATAAATAAATAAATAGGAAAGTATCTAATTTACCTACAGATAAATATTTTTAACAGCTTAATTTTTTTTTTTTTTTTTTTTGAGATATTGTATGATTACTCAGGTTCTGAGATATCCTAATTTCATTTGAGATTAAATTTTCAAACATCTGTGCTGGCTTTGTGTGCCTCAGCTACAACTACCAGGTTGAACACCTGAGAGTTTTTTCATTTTTGTGAGATAAGTACTAAAAACTAGGTCACTTGGAATACCTATTTATGATATGCACTGAAGCAGCATGAGGGATGAAGGGAACATGGAACACCTATTTCAAAACTGCTACATATAAAAATTGATCTTCATGCTGAATAAAAATGGGGAGTTTAAAACCTAATTTTATACAGAGGTTTCAAACAAACAAGTCACAGAAATTTGTCTGGGGTGATGGGACCAGCAAGGCTATCATCAGTTTTTGAGACCTTAGAAAGTAAAAAAGCAGGAAAAACAGTAGTCTTGCACAGAAAGCACATCCACAGATATCCAACCATTTGCTGAAAGCACAGAATTTTCTAATTAAAGGGTCACCAGATAAATATATCCCATAATGCCTAAAAAAAATTGTTATAAGGAACATCCACCTCAAAGATTCTTGTGTCTATTACAAATTTTGGTAGGAGTTTTGCCTTTCTTTATGTACTTCTTGGTTAGAGCATACTACCACAGCACCAAGGATCTTACCACAACTCTTTGCAGATAAAAGCAACTCTGGGATGCAAGACAGTACCCAAACACCCATTTATGGGAAAAAATAATTATTAGATTGATGTAGAATAATGCTGCTCCTTCCTCTTCAAGCAGAGCTGCTCTGCATAAATTAACATAAGATTCAGTATGCCAAAGGAGAATGAGTACTGGCTGTACTGAGGATTGGAAGTATGAAATTATTTATCAGCTAGTTACTTAGGAAAAGGGAGGACTGAGCTAGCCTTTGAGGTTTTTTTTTTTATATACTATTCATGTTTAAATCCCTAGACTTTAAAAGTCAAACCAGTCGTTCAAAAAAGCATATTCCTTTTGTGTGTGTGTATGTCCTGGGTTGCAGTGTATCCTATTGCCATCCTCAGGAGCTGTTGAAATCAGCTGGGGCAGTGTTTCCTTGCCTCCTCCCCCCAGACTATCTTTCTGTTAGTTGCCCATCATTGTCCTGCCACATGACTCAGAGATAACTCCCTCCGGACTATCTTCTGTTAATGAGCCTAATCAACACTTGGCCTCATGACTCATTACCCCATTGTGAGATGCTCCACCCAGAGGGAGGAACCAAGCATCCCATCCTGGATATAATCTGGGACTCTGAACACTAGAGACAACCCTTTCCACTGGATTTCCAGAGGACAGGAGCTACACAGCCACCATTGGACCCTCTGAGGAAGAGCAGGCCTTTTTTCTTTCTACAGGATCACTGCTTCAGAGGACTGCAGCCACCATTCTATCAGACTGCTACCACCACCCTGCCTAACAGGGACTCAGGTTGTATCTTGACTCTGTCAGTTTGAACCAGTGTTTTCTTTTACTTTCTTTCCTTTTCTTTAATTTCCCCCTTAAATTGTTCTGACTTGGTGCCTCCCAGTGGTTTATTTTCAAACTAGTACAGTGTATTACTCCAGTTTCGCAGTCTTCTATTTATTTCTGAAATTTCAACTGAATAATAACTCTTGAAGACTTTAGTCTTTCTCACAAAGCAGCTGGGAATTTAGTTTGTGTTCTTGTAGAGGTTAAATTTTACTTGAATTAACCTTTGTATTCAGGTGAAGTATTCTAACTATAAGGGGTACTTAACATCATAACTCAGTAATTTTGCAAAAGAAGTTAATAGTTTCAAAAAACATTTACTGATACCTGGCCCTTCTAGGAAGAAGACACTTGAAGTCTGGATTCATGCACTGAGGCCTTGGAAAGACCAGTACTGGAGTTTAATGAACATCTTTTTCTCTATCAAGTAGTTACAGATGGTGAATTTTATAGATCATCTTTTCAAGGCAGCTATTTCTTTCAGTGCACAGTAAACTGATTCCAGTCCCTGAATTACATGTTCCAAATCGTGGTTTTGGGTTCAGTAGCTTCAGTCATAACTTCAAGGCATCTAGTTTTGATTACAACACCTGGATTTGTCAATAGATTTTTAATAGTTGTAATTTTAATGTATTGAAAAACAGTGTATGAACTATATAATAATGATATAATGAAGATATCTCTTCCTCAAAAATTTCAGCAGGAAAGAAAAGCACAATTGAGACTAAATCTAGAGGGAATAATGGAAATTCAGTTGTGGTTGGCTAATAAGTGCTTTCTCCATTACAGTTTAACAAATGCTTAATTAATTAAATGTTCTTGCATACAGATATCAAATTGCATATTAGAATTTAGAGATATCTTAGTTCAACCAAACTGTGTCAAAGAACCCAGTTTCAAATAATAGCAGTAATTTTCAGTTCATTGATGAGAACTGTGCTTTCAGAAATGCTGTACTCCTATAGTACTTCACTGTTATAGAGAGGCTGAAGTAAACCAAAGAGGGATATAATTAGAATTAGTATTTCATTCCAGTGTATAGAAATGATCTTTTAATTATTCTGGACATTTTCAAGGCTGTATGCAGTCCCCAGGTCTCTGTGTAAGGACCTGAACTACCTGGATTCAATATCTTCAGCAGATGACCTGCGTATACTTCTACAGCTGTAGAAACCAAGTTCACTCTCTTAACTACCCTTGAAATTCCATTTCCTTTGTGGATGACACAGAATAATTCAGATTTCATAGTATCTTTTTTAATGTGCAGATTTATTTTGTCTGGTCTGAGGTCCAGCCATATGGTGGTCTCCTGAGAAAGTTCAGACCATGTGTACATAGCATAGATAAATAAGATAAAGGCTACTGTTCCAGTCCTGTGGATTATTTGGCTGCTGATTTAGGAAAACAGAGGTTTTTAACTCAGGAGTCTGTTTGTGCTTGAAAATTGGCTTGTCTTTAACTGGCCAAGGTGGCAAGAGGTGCTATTTTTCCATTGCCTGCCAACTACATGTGCAGTAGCGGAGACAATACCTAAAATTACAGTGGATTTGTTGGTTTTATTTAGAGAATCTGGAATATCAATAAAGAAGAATCAGGGTCATAATTGTTTCATTGGGCTAGATACAGTAACTAACTTATGCACTGAATTAGAGGTTTAGTCACAAACTAGATCTCTCAGAAGGTAATCAGAAGCTTCAAACCTAGCTCTGAAGTTGTGAACTGCCCAGGAACAAGCCTGGTGGGAGTAAGTAATATTTAGCCTGCTAAAGGCATAATGGCAGTAACTGCACCTCCACTTCCCCAACTCTACACACACACATACACTCCATGGCAAAAAGGGGTAGCACATTAGAAATGCAACACTGTACCCATGTTACAGAATAACTAAGAGCCCTGGAGCAAACTTCATTATTCAACCAAGTAGGATTTAATTATTCAACCATTTTCAGCATAATGTCATGAATGGGTGATTTAGATTGCTTGAAGAACCACTGTCAAAGTATTAGCAAAAGTTGTATTATGATGATGTTGTGAAAGTGCATTTTAGGAAAGTTTGATGGCAAGGTTCACTCTATTACAGCACAGTCATTTGAACAATGATTTAAAGTTATCAAAGCACAAATTGAAGTTACCACACTACAGGGTTATCTGTGATATTGGTTGCCTTACCAAAGGTCTGACATTGGTATCCCAGCTCAAGAGGAGATCACAGCCATGCACCAAACACTGCCTCACAGCGAGAGCTTGAAAAAGGCTCAGTCAGGCTGTCATATCTATGGGATAAAGTGGTTGACTCATAGTCGAACTACATGTGATGGGAAAAGTAGGCATGTGACCACTTGCATCCAGAACTTTCTTTGTTCCTAAATAAATGAGTCTTAGAAAAGCCACAGGCTATTCATGTGCTACTGACATGACAGGTTTTCAAGCTCATACACATCTATCTCAGGCCTTTTGTGGGTTTTCAGAGGAGAGATTGAAATTAGAGGAGTTCTTGGGCTGGCTATGGCTTAGGCCTTTACCTCCTTTGGAGCTTATACCAGATTATTGCTGTTTTGGTTAAAGGGTTGAGTGCATCTGTCACAGATAACTATGCAATCAATTGAACTATGCAACAAATACGAACTGATTCTACAGATTATAAAAGTGCAAAAAGGATCAGTGTGTTGTTCAGTTAATTGAATTACCACTTGACATTAAAATTAAAGGACATAGTTAATTTCTACCTGACCCATGCCACTGGAAAAATTAAAACTACAACTACAGAAAAGAAAAATATTAATTTAGATTTGATTTTACTGCGTGCGGTTTTTCCAAAAAGGAACATTTAGGACATTAAAGGATTCAATAATATTCTTTAAGATTAAAATTAAACTTTATCCCTGTCAGGTACTCTGAAAAGCAGTTAAGAGGAGATGTAGTTCATTTCATTTATAAACAGAAATGAGAGGAAGGAGCCCATCTGTACTGCTCTCTCCTGCCACATATTTTCAGATGTTCTGTGCCATATTATCAATCCATACCACTAAAAGATTATCAACAAGATTAATAAAGTAACTTTTGAAATGGCATTTTTAATTTTCAAAATGAGACTGCAAGTGTTTAAAGCTCAGAAGTTTCCAATATATTTCATGATAAATTTTTGAACAATTGCATGATTTTACAGAGAAAAAAACCCCTCAATTTCATTGAATCAGCTTTGACTGGTAAAACAGTTTATTTGAAATTTATTGTAATAAACTCTGTTACATGCACACCTATCATGAAGTTATAACTCACATTCATGCCTGACAATACACTTCCCAGATTTGCCAGCTGTCTGGTATGAAGTATGTTACTGTGTGTCTGCATCAGCAATTCAGTGTACAAATGTTCTTTTTCAGTGCAAGTTCACACTCAATCTGTAATCAGTGTCCTGAAGAATACAGTTGGGAGGACTCCTGATGATATGTACAAAGCAGTTTTGCTCAAAGTAAATGCAGACACCTGGGTACCACCTATAGTGGCAAATTCTGTGAAGACCGGAGGTCCTCCAGAAGGTCTTCCACCTCAACACTTGCCTGATGAAAGTGGACTGATACAGATGCATTTTAGACTGGCTGTGGTGGATTCAAAGTTTACTTAAGTAGAAACTACTTTCTTGATCTTGTATCCTCATATCACTGCACTAATGTCTGTCTCAGTGCTATCTACTGTACTTAGGGGCACGTTTCTGTGTCTCTCCATAGTTACTGTTGGCTTCTGATTTATCTATACTTTTATTGTAAGCCTGGATACGGCCAGAGATCACTGTTGCATACTAAGAGCACAATTAACATTTTTTCCCCTCTCTCTTTCAGTCCCTTGTGTATGGAAAATTTCTGAACAATAAATGTTCTAGACAGCTGGATTTATGTCAGTATACCCCATAAGCCTCTGTTGCTAAGATTACATAGTATTTGGGGCTTGGAGATAAGGTGGTAGCATTCACCTACCCTTTCCATTGAGTACAAATTAATTGTCATGGCACTGGATGATTTTATATGAATCCTGCAGGAGAAAATATGCTTTATGTCACCCTATAAGATGCACCTGTCTTCAGCAGACATTGTCAGTACACAGCTGAGGCTGATGGCTCCATGAGGTTGAAAACTAGGAGTGCTGGGGGCTCCCCAGGGGTCTGTCAGGGCACAGTCTGGTAGCCAGGACTCATTCCATCATTCCAGCCAGGACGGGGCAGCCAGATAGTGCTTGAGTCTCTCCCAGCCCCATCATCATGTATATACCTGAGGACAGGAATGGCTCAAGGATGGGTCAGGACATGAGCCCACAGGTGTGGCTCAGGATCATGCCCAGTGCGAGGAACCAGAGTTAGAGGTAGTCCCATAATGTCTGGGCAAGACCATGGGGAATAGGATGAGTCAAGGCCGTGCAAGGATGTCAGCCCACAGGTCAGGGTCAACATCAGGCAGAGCTCACTTTCTTCTAAGCTGCATGATTTAAGATATTTACAGATGAAGTTGAAATAGATGTCTCCTCTTTTGTGTACTAATTCTTGGATCACTGACCTTTTCCATAAAATGTGTTTGCCATGTGAAATATTCACAAGTTTCTGAATAATAGTCACCAATCATGGAAACATAATTGACCTGTAGGTATCTGTAGGTATCCATATACATCCTAAGATTAATGTCTATGTATTTCATATTTAATTTCCATTTGCTATGTAGTGTCCATCTCCTTGAAATAAGTCACATGTTCCAGACTGTCAGTAAGAGATCATGGTAACTGTCACTTACTTTCATGTCCATGTGAATCTTCTGCTTCAATCAACTCTGTCAACTACAAACATCTGGTAAGCAGCAGAGCATGGTGTGTCTTTCTGTCAGCTGCTGGAAACATCCAGGCTTCTGCAGTTTTCTTAGTAGAACAGGGTATTTTTGTTTTCTTTAAGCTGCAATACTCCCATGTTATCTAATATTTTTATAAATCAGTGTTGTTAGGATTACTCATAGCTGGGTTTGAAGAAGAACTGAAATCAAGCAGATTACTGATCTGTTGTTTGTAAGTTGCAGCTTGGTTGCAGATACAGGTGATAACTGCCTGGCAACTGCCTTCTGCGAAGCATATTTACTTAACTGTGGGATTGGACTGTGGCACAGCGGTAATCATGCTTAGTATTTGAAATATTTCCATGCTTAAGCTATGAATATGTTCTGTTTTTCTCAGAAATCTATGTCCATTTACTCAGTATTTTTGTATCTGATATTAGCGCTCTTTTCCAAGGTTTGTGAGGTGTTGGACATGGCTTAACCAGTTTTGTGCTGATGTCTTTTTCTGTGTTACTTTCAGCTTGCATATGCATTCTGTAGTACTTGCTGTTTTCATGCTTTTCCAGGATAGTTCATTGTTTTGGGCATGGGTTTTTTTTTTTTTGATGTTAAAGAAGTAAATCACAGGCATCTCAAATTTGCACATTAGAACATCCTCAGTATTTTAAATGTAACATGTGCTTGTGTACACTGTAACATAAGTGTCCGTTTTCTCTTCTAAGAAATGTCTTTGATGCCATTTTTAAAAACGTACCAAAAAATCCCCAACATTTGTATGCCTGTAGTGTCTTTCTTGCATGAGTCATAGAACTTATCAAAATACTTTCATCAATGATTTCAGTGTCTGAAGGATGGTTTTTTGGTAGGTGTCCCATGCAATGTAGGAGTTTCTCTATATCAGTCTCAAATCTCACAGCCTACAATAAACTACATAAAGTTACTATTCTTTCCCTGACATATACTCTGAAACTGGGATGTGGGACTTTACCCTGACTGATAGTCCTTTGAATGTAAAGACTATCCAATTATGAAACCTTTATGAATCTGGACTATAAGTGCTTCCACATTTCTAACTTTAAGAGGCTGTCAACTCTCCCTGGAAATTCAGCTTTTTTCTATTTTCTTTTGCCCTTCTCCTCTTTCTTTTCCTCCTCCTTTTCTTGGTATAAATAACAATAAAGTTTTACTTTTTTTCTCCCATAGAGTTGTTCTGTGCAACTCAATTTTTCTGATACTGCTTCAAAGCTTAATCAAGTCTTTTTTGTTTGTGGGGTTTTTTTAATGATAATGCAGCTTATATTTGGCAACATTCTTTTTTTCTGTTTATTGGAGGTGCTTTGTTTGCCTAGCCTACTGTCTTGCATTGGGATTATCTACACTGACAATTCCTACCTTACTTTAAATAATGTTTACTGAGTAATAAGATAAAAGTTTTCTGAGTCCTAAAATTAAATTACACATATTACAAAACCGCTGGCTGTTTCAGCCCACATAGAAACTTACTAACTTTCCATTATGCGCTACAAATCTTTTTTTTTTTTTGTAACCTACAGATTTCTTCCAGTTTCAGAGATTGCTGCAGATGAGCCTTTAAACAACCTGCCCTGAGCTTCCTAAATCAGCAAGTCAGTAAATTGTTATTCAGTAAATGTGTGTCTCAGAAGCTCACCTCTTCAGACTGATCTTTCTGCTTATGATCAGTTCTCAGTTTCTACACATTCTTACGAGGACTGGAGGCTGAGCCCTTGCAAGACAACACAGGTTGTCTAGTTCAAAGTTCTCACTGAGAGCAGTTTCCCCATTGGGTGACTGCAGGACATGGAGTAAAAGGTCACAGGAGATAATTCTTCATAGGAAGCTCCTTGGCCTGATTACATTCAACGTCATTTAGACCTGGAATAAGAAACTGGTGAAAATAGGGCAATAAAAATGATAAATCAGCCTTCTGTCATGAATGTTTGCTACTTCCTGACCCCTTTTTGGTCTCTTGAACTGCACAGTTTCTGAGCTGGATGGTAATTACAGTATCTCACTATTCAATACCTCTTGTAAATGTCATTAATTCTTCGGCAGTTGGACATGTTAGGAAAGAGATACAATTTTCTGAGCTGCTGACCACTACTGATCCACAATTCACTGTGAGAATGTAGTGATTGTAAAAGTGATGGCAATCCCTCTTTTAAATTTTATAGTAGTTTTTCCTTTTGATTAGGGTTAAAGAATGAAGAAAGTAATTTTTTTTTCTGTAAAAACATGTACAGATGAGTTTGAGAAACTTTGCACATGTGAAGTTAGCCTTAAACTAGTAGGAAGACTATAAAGCACTTGTCAGAGCAGAAGCCAAGAACTCAGCATGGTTCAAAAGGATGCCTCAAGGCTGCACCATGCCCAAGTGCATTGAAATTTGATCTTCAAAACTAAAAGCATACTTGTGAATCTTTTCACACTTTTCACTTTTGGAAAGAGGAATCAGTCACACAGTGTTTGGAAAGCTATAAAACTTCCACAGGTGCTTTGAAATCTTGGATGTAGATGCATGCACACTGCTTTTCCATCTGCTAATTGTTTACCAGGAAAACTCTAGCTCAATTCAACTTGTGGACACAAACATATAGCTGAAGTCAGAGTGTGCATGGTTGAAGATCATGCTGCTAGAGACTGAGTCCTACCTCCTCTTATTTTGTCTTGTTTTAGCATTTTGTTTCGTAGGTTTAGAAAATTATTTTGGTGATGTTACAGACTGTTGCCATGACATCCTTAATATTTGCACTGCAGAGGAATTAGCAAAAAATAACATCACCACAACTACTGTTATTGCAACATAGTAATCCTCCCATTGCCCTTACTCTAAGTAATTATAGAAATGTGGGCAGGGTCTTCAATTCTTTCATTCTAGACTTCAGACCCATATTATATGTTATGTTGTGTATTTGTCATTTCTAATTTGGCTCTGTACTACTTACACAGCTGAGCCTCCACTCCCTGTACATTTTTGAACAGCAATGTACTTTACACTTTATGCTGCTGCTGACTACAGCTCACATCCCTTTTCCCTCCCAGCTGTGTATTCAGTGCTCAAAGAGCTTTTCACAATGCTTTACTTGAGTGGAAGACTAATAGACCACATTTTTCAACCTTTTCTCAAATTCTTAGAGCTTGTTGCCAACTACCTGTAGTTTTTACATGTTGTGGTTAATGTCTTATTAAGAAAGCCTTTATCACACAGAAATTTAAAGCGAAAATCCCAAACCCTCAACTGTGCAATGCATAACAATTCAGGCATGGTGAGGAGGTGGTAATCAACACCTGACATTCTCCGTAGTTATCTCCTGCACATTGTTGTGTGGCATATTTTTCCACTCTATTTTATGATCTCTATCCACATTAGTCAGTGCAGCTGTGGCAATGTTCAGTTCTGTGGCTGAGGGCTAGAAAAAGATGTACATGTGAGTTTCCAAAGCCAGGAAAAAAAAAACCAAGGAAGAACAGAGAGCTCTACAAGGAACTGGCAACTTTAACTGTCAGCTCTCTGAGCAAGGCCTACCCAGCTTGGTTTTTGCCAGTCAGAGAAGTGAGTTAGCTACCAACAATGCTGAAAAAGTTATGAATGCTTCCATCACTTCTGCTTTTACCATCACTGTTGGGCCCCAGACCTTGGGAACAGAAATCCAGGTTGCTGCAAACACAGACCCGCCATCAGTTGGTATGTGAACTACCACAGGAGCTTGATCCCTACGTATCGATGGGCCTTGACAATACACATCCAAGAGAGCTGCTGGAAGAGCTGGCTGACATTGTTGTGAGGCCATTCTCCATAATCTTTGAAAACTCACTGGAAGAAGGCTCATGTCACCCTCATCTAAGAAGGGTTTAAAGGAGGTTCCAGGAAATGTTAAGCTCATCAGTCATACTTTAGCTCCTGGGAAAGTTACGGAATGAATCCACCAAGGGGCCTCACAAGCGAAATGGAGTATGCATTTGAGAAAAGCCAGCATGGATTCATCAAAGGTAAATTTTTCTTGGCAAATCTGATTGCTTTCTGTGACAAAATAACCTGCTCAGTTGATGTGGTGTGAGCACAGGTCATTGTCTGCCTGGATTTCTCCAAGGCTTTTGATGTGGTCTCCCACAGCCTCCCTGGAGAAATTGATGATAGGCAAGCAGTCCAAGAACTTGCTTAGAAACACAGACAAGAGAGACATGAAGTTTTTCTGTTCAACAGACCATTCTTAGTGTTTTGTTTTGGGTTTTTTTTTTTAATTTAAAAAATATTCTGGTCTTTTCATAATTCAAAGGACACACATGCCTTCTTCAAAATATCTAATATATACTGATTATTAAAGATTAAGAGAAATACACGTGCAAGTTTCTGTTTGGTTTACTTGGATATGATGGAACTGAAGAAAGTGCACCTCCTATTTGCTGTATATTTTCTATCTTCGGTTTAGTGTAAAACTAGATGGAATTATACATGTCTTTATTGATGACACTGTTTCACTAGGTATGAATAATTAAATACCCAATACTTGCAAAAGAACAGATTCAATAGCCTGGAAGTGGGAACAGCTAAGGAAAATTGAGGTTAATATCCTTGTTTCAAGAAAAAATACAATCATTTGCTGGAGAAAAACAGTTCAAATATGAGAGGGTGAGATTAATCATTTAGAGCTGGCTCATGTTTATTGATTATTAGAGACTAAACCAGAATAACATAAATTCTAAGATAGGAACACGTGCTTTCTAAATCATGTATGAGTATATAGATGCTTGAATATTTCCAAAAAAGAATGAGGGTGTGTTCCTCTGGGTTTTTTATTACACATTCTGTTTTGGTGTTGAGAAAAAAATCCTATTTAAAATAATATTGAGACCAGATATTACAGTGTATCTTAGTAAAAAGTTTAGGAGGCCATCATCTTGAATTCAATATCACTGCAAATGTTGGGTTATTATGATAATATTTCATGTCAATATCTGAGTCCCTTCCCTCACTTGTAAACTATTTTTGAGGATATCAAGGTAACAGATTCCAAATAATTTTGTCTTCACACAACAGTCTGAAAAATAAAAAAGAAAAAAAGAACATACTGGAACAATGGCGACTGAGCATACTCTGTTATTCCAAAGTTTTGAGATGAGGTTTTTCTGTTTGGTCGTTTGGTTAATTTGGTTGGTGTTTTTTTGAGAGGGACAGCTGATGATTTGTGCATGTTTGTGGATTTTTTTTCTGAAGACAACACTAAGGCCGATGCATTGCTATTTGAGAGGTGGCTTGCAGTTTCAGGAGAGAAATAACTGTCTTCTAGTGAACGCTAACAGATAAAGAGACTCTTTGCCACAAGGACTTTGGGAGGGCATCCTAACTCTCAGAGTTCTTGAAAAAGTTCTGGCATGTTCTCATAGAACTTTTGAGTTAGAATAATTTTATAATTTATCATTTTATTTATAAAAGAATATCTGGGATGTTCTAAACTTTATTAACAAGGAGCTCAGGCACGGGAAATTTGTTTGTCAGCAGTGATAGGTTTTTTAACTTTAAAGGAGGAAAAATATTGAGAGAAATTGTGCATAGTATTTGTCTGTAAGGAGAATGATAAAAAAGAAGACAGGAACATATAAGAAAACTTTTTCTTTAGAAAGCATCAATGCCAGTTCTGTGTTAGGATCTGGTTATTAAAATTAATAGAGAAATGTCTCTGCCTGAATTAAGGTGCAAACAAGACCATACACCAAAGTCAATAGTATAGATTATATTTAACAGTAAATGTAAGGGGGAGATAGGGGGGTAGAGAGAGAGAGAAAGAAATAGAAAAAGAGGTGGTGGGAGAGAAAGAAAGTGACAGAGAAACAGATTAAGAGGAAAATATCACGACTATATGGATCCCAATGGTTGATCCTCTTCTTCTGATCCTCTTGGTCATGAGGGTCCCTCAAAACACAGATTAACATACAGTTGGGCTGGGTGGGAGTGCCCTCCTTGGGGGGGGGACAAGTTTGTCTCTTGCAGCAGACTCTGGATCTGTTGCATCACTGTATCATGTGCAAGGCTGGTGCAAGGCCTCAGGAATCAGTCAGAGGGCACCTTGGGGATCTTTGATGGTTTATGACACTTCTCAGCTGCCTCTCATGTCGTGTACCATGTTTATGTGGTCTTCCCAGGGTGGGGGTATACATAACTGAGCCAGTTTGTGTAAGGGAGCATGGGTGTTCACTCCCTCTGACCAGAGGTTACACCACACACCCAAAACTCTCCTCCTCCTGTCTTGGTTGTAAGGGAGTGTGTGCAAACCTGGCCTCAGCAGATGAACCTGTGGGCTATGGCCTCCCATGCCCCAAACACAGCCAGAGCTGATTTTCAGCAGAGCGGCTGGGTTTGGCTTTTCTCGTAAATACATTCATCTCCTCAGCCTCGTTTACTTCCTAGACCTGAGGTAATTAAACAATAATGTCACTTTATCTTATCTCAAGTTCCCTTAGAAGTTTTAACTCACAGTCCAAACTTTCAGGCAGGAGGCATATTCAGGGAGGGGTGGGCTTTGGTGGTCACAGCTTCTTTATACAGTTTTTTTATAATGGAAAAAACTCCTTCGTAACAAGGTTTAAGCCATTAACCCTAACATTTCAGTCTCTCACACTCTGGGCTCAGGTGAACAAGACAGTTGCCTTGGGAACAGACTGCTAGGACAGTAAAACTGTTAAAACTGTTGCCTTTTTCTTCTAAAAGAAGGATTTCTCTCTGTGTATCCCAAGCCCTGTGAGTTTGGGGCTGATAAACTGACATCTCCTAATGAAGGAAGGGGAATGAGGTGTGGTCCTTCCCAATAGCAGTAGCCATTGCCCAATTCCCATAACTTCCTTCGAAGAGTCACAGAGCAAATCAAGTCTCCAAAGAAACTACACCTGTCTTTGACCTTCCCCTTCTCCAGGTAAGAGGGCTGATTCTTCAACTCCAGAGTAACAATGATAATTCTATGCAAGCTTCTGAGGAGCCTTGAGCTGGGTTTCAGAAACAGTAATTACAAAAGAACAAAAAGAAATTCCAATAGTTAAATGCTTTGTACTGTAACCCCATATTTAACAATAGGAAATAATCTCATCCAAGAAACTGTATGAGTACATAGAACATCTCTACATATGAAAAATTTAAAGTAGCAAGTCCCACCTTCATGGCTTTTATTAAAGTTTCCTAAAATGTTTAAAATAAAACCGAGTCTGCTGGTTACCATTTATTTTAGCACTGTTATATGTGTCAGATAGTCTGCCAGAAGCAAGCTGGTCTTGAGAAGTCATAGCCAAATCCCAAAGGTTAACATTCTGCAGGACTGGGTGAAATTAGACAACATTTCTACCAATTGCATACTTTTTCCTAAACGTGAACTCAGAATAGTCAGCTGCGACATCTACAGCAACAGAGCCTATAGATTTCTTTTGGAATTCACCTTTTCCAGGCAGGAGGCAGATAAAATGATATTTCTGCATTTAATAAATATTTTACTGTGTGAAAATACTACATTTCTGACACTGATATAGTTCAAGAAACCTTACTGACAGGTTCTTAAATTACCACAAAATTGTTTTTATCTGAAAACCCCAGCCAAAACATATAGACAACAGTGCAACTTATTTAATCTTTATTAAATTGTTGTATCTGATCCATGTTCCACACTGGTTGCTATATATCACAAAATCATAGCATCATATAATACTCTTAGTTGGAAGGGATCCATGAGGGTCATCGAAGTGGCAAAATGTAACTAAATTTTCCACGTCAGTGTAATCTCTTGCATTGCCCAAATGTCATATTAATGCTTTACTTTTTACAATGTTTGGAGAAAATATCATCCACATCAAGTATGGAACACTAGTATTTACTATCATAAATAAGCAAAACAAGATACATAGATACACACAAGCAAAAATTAAGTATACATGATTGATAAGATTGACTCAGCAGTCTGGATAGCAGAAATTGTTCCATAATATGATTGCTGCAGCTCAGTTACCTCATTTCATTTCATCAACAATTGGAAACAGATCTTATTTTAGTAAATATATTGTATTTCAAAATGGTATTAAATATGCTGTCCTCCACCCATGTATTGTGTCACCAAAGGCTTGGTAAGAATTTAACCATCTTTTTGTATGTATTCTGATTCATACATTGCCTAAACCAAAAATATAGCTAGGGATCACATTCCCTAACACCTTCAGAAAACTGCGACATTTTACCCGAGAGACATTTAGCCTTAGATTTGTCCTTATGTTTTGTTCCAACGAAGTTTGTCTGTTTCTCTTGTGCAACTTGGATTGGACTCTATCAGTTTTAAATCATCATAAACAATTCAAGATATCTATCTCTGGTCTACATCTCACAGTTATGGAAGCAACGATGTATGTGTGCTAGCAGAAATAGATTAACCCAAAACTAGCTGGTGGTGACAAAGAGGATATTGTGAATCAACTAGGCCTCCCTGGATAGTGTACAGTAGTGGTAGTTTCTTCTTGACTGGAGGCAAAAGGGAAAAAAAAAGGGGTGCAGAAGAAAAGGCTCTGATCTTCCAGAGAGAAAATGATAGGAACAGCATGTCAATTATCACAAAACTCAGGCTACATCTCTTGCATAGCCAGGGAAGGGCCAGAACAGCACTTTGTTAAAGAAAAATATCCCCAAGCCTAATAACCTAGGAAATTCTAGAATTAAGGTTGCTTTTCAACAGTGCACCTCCTTGTAACTTTGCAACTACATAAAAATTGTACAATTGCATCCTTTCCTTCCACGCACCTCCTCTCCCCCCAGGACCATGTCACAAAGTGTGTAAAATGGATGATCCTCATGGGGAAAAGAAAAAAAAGATTCAATATTTTGTCTTATCTTTTTATTTTCCCTCTACAGCTGTATATTTCATTTATTAGACTGTATTGAAACCATGCCCTCAAGATAGGTACTGCTTTTCTTGTAGCTTTTTCTATCACAGTCATCGTTGTAGCAACAGAGTACTTCACAAGCATGGAGAAACATTTCACAAATTTCTACAGAAGTGAGGTTTGTAACTAAAGTTCTGTATTTAAAAATGCCAAAATCATAAAATTAATGAACTGATAAATTATGTTACCTCTTCAGAAAATCCTACTCAAAGAAATATAATGACAATTTTGTATATTTCTTTTCAACTGAAATTTTAACAGATTGTACCTTTAAAAATATAAAATTTAAAATATAGAGCTACTTGAACATACAGTATTATAAAGAAGAATACTAAGAGTAGTCAGAAAAACTAAAAGTAAAATTGAGCAGACATCACAAATTATGAGTAGATAGTAAAAATTCTCAAAAGTCATTCTGAGGGTTTTTTTGAGAGGAAAATAAAGCATAGTAGAAACCATATGAATACTCATAGTAATATAATTACAATGGGTAAAGTAGCAGAGCTGCTCTGTATGAAGTCAGTAAAGGTTAAAACGATATGAAAATATTACTGACCATAGGATAACAAAGACAGATAGGAATGAGAGGTGAAAATTTCAAGAATCATCACTTAGTAAAACTCAGAAGCATAATAAACTCAGAATGTCCCATCATATCAGTAGCTGAATTCCATCTAGGAAGAAATCAGAATGGAAGGAACTTATTACAGGGATTCTTCAAAGATGTTTTAGGAACAAATTTCAGTTGCTTTTTTTTTTATTAAATATAAAAAGTAGGAATGGCTGGCTCCAATTTAAAGACAGTGTAATCAATGCCAAGTACAACTCTGTTGCAATGTTGAGAAGAATGTTATCACTTTAGGGCTAAAATATCAGAAATAGGTTAAAATGTTATTATATGAAATAAAATACAAAATGAGGCATTCAGAAAAAGAATGTAGGAACTTTTCTTGGAAATTAAGGAAAAGCAGACATGGAGGTAGATGAACCAGCTTATTAAAAAAACCCATAAAATTTCAGATTATGTATTTTTTGCAGAAGAAGGAAGTTCTAGTTCAAGAAAATGAAGTGGATTTTCAGTGTTTTGAAACTTTCTCATTTAATTTCTCTCACTGAGCAGTTCTGAGTCTTCCCTGGGGAGATGGAAATTACCTATCTGCAGATATTAGACTGTGTTCTAAAAATACCTTACCTAGGAATTTGGAAAGTATTCAGTATCTTTTGGTATGCTTACTTTCAGGAAAGTGAAACTTTCCACTTTGAGGATTAGTCTGATATATGCTTATATGAAGGATAGGAACTGATTTATCTTTAAAATGGAAACTAGCAGATCTATGATTTGTTTATTTTGAATGGAAAGCTCCAAAAACATGGGATTAAGCTGGCTGGTTCTTCCAGTCCTTCATGCTGTTTCAGCTAAAAGGAACTACTCAGCTGACAAATGAAAAATTCTTTTATTTTTAATCAAAATTTGATTTTATTTTGATATCTTCTGTTAATTTTTTTTTTCCAAGGAGTAATAGAAAGCACAAATCTTTAATTCCCAATAATTAGAGAGGATTTAAAAAGCATTGGGAATTCCATTAAAAGAGTTCTAAGTCACTATGAATTGCTATATAATGGTTCTCAGAGCTAGTTAATGGCATGTCATCAGTGCAGGCAGAATTGCATGTTGCTGCTAAGAAAGAGGAGGTAGAGCTTCTGTGTGGTAACCTGCTTCTCCCACAGGTGAGGGAGAGACAGAAGGAAAGAGCTTGCAAAAGGACTAAGGGAGAGATTCCCACAGGTTTAGGCTCAGTATTCCTGCTGGCCTCAAGGAGGCGATAAAGCTGACACACACACACTGAAGGGAAAGCTGATCTTAAGCACTAGTTCCCACTGCACAACAGTAACCTCCCTTCTTGTGATTCTGGTGAAGACATCCTAAGGGTTATTATACCTTAATAATAACCTACTTTTCCTATGCCTGTTTGTCCTGATGCTACTATGTATAATTTATGAAATAATTACAGTTATTTTTCACATAACATTGTATGTTGCAAGCTACATGACATGTATTATACTACATCATAATTATATTACTTGTAACTGTATTTACTGGTAAATACATATAATGTTGCTCTGAATTTGCTATAACGAAAGCAATCCACATAAGACTTTGAGAGTTTGTTTTCTTCAAAATTTGACTTAGACCATCTTACAGCAAAAATTTGTATTGTTCCACCATAAAACTGAAAAAGAGAAGACAAATCTATCTCTCTTAAAGCTCTCTTTGCTGTGCCACAGATGAGTACTGAAGGACAAAGAACAAAATTAACATTATTTCTAAAAATTTTTCCCGTGTATTTTTCATGTTTATATTTAATAAATCTGTCTACTGAATTTGAGAGTTTGACGTAAAGAAGAGAATTCTGAAGTTGGAAAGTAGAATCTTCTATTGATTTCATGATTAACTTCACGTTCAGAATTAAACATCTCTCCCATTTTGGAGTTCTAAGCATTAAAGAGCTATTAAATCTCATCCCAATTTAACGCATAAATGGAGCTTTAGCTCACTGAGGTCAAGATGAAAGATTATAAATATCTTAAATGATGACAGATTTAATTATTAAAATTATGATGGAAGATATATTTCACAGATATATATGTTAAAGAAAGTTAGATTGATTTTGTAACCTTTAACATGACAAAGCACTGCACTAAATAGATTAAAAAGAATTATGGGATTAATTGGGAAAACAGAGAAATATGAGATTTAGTCTAGTCTACTTATTTTTGTTGAAGATAAGAATAGCTTTTTGATTCTGGTTTGACTTTGGAGGGGCATTGTTTTTTCATTAGAATAGTTAGTAAATATAATTTTGGCATACTGGTTTTATGCATGCCAGAAAATATTTCCTTTTACAACTCTTTCAGCAAATCTCTCATCCTGATACTATTTGTTTTACGTAGGGAAAATATATTTATATTATATATATGTATTTTTTTTTCCTAATTGAATTATTACATCAGAAGGAGTTTGAAGTGTCTGATAAAATAATGCCTTAGACAACTGTTTGGTGATTTTTTTATTGTGATTTTTTTCCAAATAAAAAAACCCAAAAGTTGGGTTTTTTTGGTTTTATATATATATATATATATATATATATCTATATATCTATATATATATCCACCAAGAACCTTGATTCTCCCTTCAGTTTGGTTTTGAGTCCACACCAAACCCAACAGTAATTTGGGCCAGCAAGGGAATAGTTCTCTTTCTCCCTCTGCTAGATTAGTTGATTTGCTAGAAAATTCCTGAGCTTTAATCAACTTCCTGGCCTCTTAGAGACCATTGTCTCATTACCTGCTTGACCCATTCCTAGCAAAATGTGTCTTTAAACTATCCTTTCACTGGAGTTATATCACTTTTCTGCTTTTTTTATAATCTACTTTTTTACTCTCTACTTTTTCATTTACCACAGCTGTTGTTGTTTGTGTTCTCATTCCTGGTAAACAAAAATATCTATAGGCATTATGACTGAAAGTTCGGTTTGCTCTCACATGCAGACTGTCTACATGTATGATCACTCACTGTCTTTAACTCAAAGGAAATAGCTGGTTGATGGAAAAATTTCCTGGAACAAGGCAAATAAGTTTTGAGCCTCGTTCACAAGAGACATTCATATGTTTTGTTCACTAAATGTTAATATAAAGTAAACCCTTAAGCACTTAATGGAACCATGACCCCCACTCCCTTGAGTTGCTTTGTATCCTCTTATTTTATCTAGCTTAGCTTAGATTATTTTTTTTTTATTCTTATCTTGTCCTTCTTTAGACAGAGAATTGGAAATATCATTCCCAAAATCAGAACAGCATATAATTTATTTCTGTTTCTCTCCTAAGAGATTAAATTTGAAAGCTTGAAATCCAAAAGACTCAGGAAGGTTTCAGTATTTGATCTTCTCATGTTGGCCAGCCACATCCTTTAATCACTTTTGCTTTAGATTACAGCTTTAGTAGGGCTGCTATTCCTTGGGTCCGTCATGAATCTAGGCTTGACATACCACTGTTATGAGACTTGAGTTATGTCTGAACCTTACAGTTATGATGCCTCTTGAGAAACAAATGTAGAGCAAAATCTCATTAGAATCAGTGATTTCTTTTACTGCTTCTGAACTGCCTCTTGTACTGATGAAAGAAACCAGTGACTGAAACTTTGTAAGTTTGACATGTTTTTGTGTTAGAATATCAATTATGGCATATGTTCTGTCAGTTTAGAAGCATAAAACAGGTGCATTTGAAAATACCGGATAATATGTGTAAAACTTGGGAAAAACACTGGACAAACAAACCCAGCAGATATTTTTGTAGTAGCATGAATAACTTGCATTTACTTTATCACTGTAGCCTTCTTAGGAAAATGGTAGAAAATCTCTGGTTGCACCACTGCATGACAGAACATCAACTAATGCAGGAACTACCAACAGATTGAAAATCTACTTATTACATGGTTGAGTGATCTTGGAAGCAAAGGAAAGCAGCAAGTATGCAGAATAATACAACACAGACAAGGCTGACAGTGTACTGACTTCTGCTCTTTTAAATTTACTTGTCATTTTGATTATCTCTTCTATTGTTGTGATGGCCACTTGAGAAGTGAATTCAGTTATGTACGTTTATGCCAGGTTTTAGCAGACCCTTCCAGACGTACTTTCACTTGGTAAAAAATGGACCTTATCTGAAAAGGAGCAAGGTCCTTAAGCAGTAGCTTCAGCAGGAAGAGAAGCAGAGGGAAGGAAAAAATAAATACTTTATGCATTTGTGTGATTGGGAATAATTCTGATCCACTTATCTATAGGCAACAATTCTAAATTCAGGTTTAAATAAGAAAATTAAAACTACATCTCAATAGGCAATAATTTTCAAACGACTTCTGCCAAAGAAATAATGCAGACCACAATATCTTTCTCCAGTTTCTCTTCACAGACAATAGTTGAATTCATTTCAGGCAGGAATTCCCTGATGCGGAACATGGAAGCTACACAGAAAATGAATTGAACCTGTTAAAAATGCAGAGTGGTTTTACAACTGTATTGATTTCTAAGGAAAGGTGATGAAAGAAGTGATGGTACCTTCTATTAGATAAACAGAAAGGGCTAATCTCCCACTTTAAACATATCAGTGTTCACTTTCTCAGATGGCACTATCATATAGGAAATCTTTAGGTGTTCTGTTCTGTTCTGAAAGGTTATCATTTGCTATTAAATTTTATAAGTGGCTTAGAACAGGTTTTATATAGAAAAAATGGAATTTATTACATCCCACATGATGAGTTTCCTTGAAAATGTGGCTACTTTTTGCAAAATGTCATTGGAAATTAAATTTATTGAAAAAAAAACCCTAAAACTTGTCTAACTTGCAGCTGCTGAGCCTAGTTGAGTATTTCGTATACTGCACGGACTATTCCATAGACATGGAAAAAGGCTGCAAAATCATGTTAGTTATATTAGGAATTTATGAAAAAGAGTAAGGTAAATCTATTGCTTTGCTTGGCTGCAAGGACGTGAAGACTCACTGTCAAAACCTTCTATTTTGACTGCATACTTGATATCTCTAACAAATTGCCCTGATAATTTTCAATGTAATTCATTTAATTTTCATGTCTTAACATCTTCAATGCAACAGGTTTAGGCTTGCCTTGGCACTTCATTTCTTGTTAAATAGTTTAAAAACACATTCAGCATAATAATTCCATTTTTTTCATCATTGTTCATTATTGTTTCTTTCCTCTAATTCAAGTAACATAATAAAATTATATGTCTGTCACAAGATTATTTTTCTTTTAATTTAAATAGCTGAAACAAATGTAATTGCCAATAGTTCTTTCAGATTTAAATTCCATGTATTTGTTCTGAAATACCTAATACACTGATATTTTATTATTTTTTTATTATTTATTTGCATATATATTATAGACACTACTCTTTTAGAAAAGTTGCAAGTAGTATATTCAGTTACATGCATTATCTATGCCATACAACAATGCCATATCCAAATGTAATGTAAACCTCACTGATTTCTTTGACGCACATATATACATGTACACACACATGCTGTAGAGAATTAATAACACT
Organism: Corvus kubaryi; assembly: GCF_017639235.1. Classification (NCBI taxonomy): domain Eukaryota; kingdom Metazoa; phylum Chordata; class Aves; order Passeriformes; family Corvidae; genus Corvus; species Corvus kubaryi. The sequence continues at coordinate 8,200,536 of NW_024582091.1, forward strand.
CTGGTCTCCTGATGTATTTTTCCTGTTTAATTCATATTTTATTTATAAGTATTTTCCTCTGATAATATTTTTACAAAGTTTTCCTGAAGTGTCTCAAGGGAAAAAAGTTTGAGACTGTAAATTTACACAAGTTTAGTCGTTTCCTCACTTCAGTCTCCCACTGATTGGATGTCTGTCTGTCATCAAAGCCTACTCCTTGTACTGGTAGATCCCTTATGACTGACTATACTGTAATTGATCCTAGGAAAAATAAACTTTACACACTGTGTTTGACATTTTTGAATGAGTGCTCTCATAATGTAGAACAATCAAAAGGGAATATACTATACATTAATTACTTTATTAAAGATATACTATGGTTTTGAAAATAATGATTTATTATAATTAGTGTTCTGGACCATTTCACCTCCTTTCTTGGGAATGAAATAATGAACTCAAAAACTATCAGGTGAGGTTGAAACTTTATAAATAAAGCAACACCTTTTCTGTATGGGGTTCTAAACACAATTTCCTTAATATACAGATAGGCATTGAGAATGATGCACAGTCTTTTCAAGATTCAGCTATATCTGTCTTGACTTGAAAACCGTCTCAATGTTTTCTATGTATAAGTAGCATCTCTACATTATATTAAAAATATATTATTCCTTCTACATCCTACCTACATCCAATAGCTCTTTAATTATTTATTTCATTGTAAAATGGTTCTGAGATTATCAGAATCAAATTCTTAGGTTGCAGTATGGACTACAGTTTATTTCCACGACTAATTATATTTTTAAACCTGTTATTTTTAAAATGATGTTAAGTGCTTCTTTTTAAGCCATGAAGTAGACACCATTGAGGACTCATGAAGAGTTAATAGACAATTGTCCACAGAATTTTTAAGTCAGTGGTTAAATATTTTGAAGTTAGTGCAATTTCTGTATACTTCATGCTGTAGGAATTTTTTCATTTGATTAATATTTTGTTAATTGAAGAAGAACAATAGTGAATGAGATTTTTATGATAGGAGACTTGTTTTCTTTCCAAGTTTGAGTTGTTTCCCACAGAAATTATAAAAGAACCGGCCAGTCTGCTGGCCTATCAAGCATAAAAGGTTTAATTGTCTCTTCTGGCCATGTTGGCATAGTGGATGGAAAACCCGCTGCTCTGCAAAAAGAGCCTGTGGCAGGGTAGGCTACTGCTCCACTGAATTGTTTTTTGTTTCATCCTGCCTGACCCTCTTCTCTCTTCTGTTAAGACCCTGTGAAAAAATATGGAGGGAAAGAAGGCAATCAAAGCAAAGACAAGAAGAAAAAGAGTTTAGCAGTTCTCTATGAAAATGTCCCATATCTTCAGACCTTGATAGATCAGCTACATCTGACTTTATCTGGCAGCTTTATTTTAACAGCAAGGTGATCAAGACAATTATGTGTCAGGTGTTTGTATTTTTTTTTCTGATGTACTAGTCCTGCCCAGTACTTTACTGGCAATCTTTAACTGTGGAGAAAATGTCAAACAAGATTGCCTTCAAGAAACAAAAAAATGGGTCTCAGCTAGACTGAGGTAAGCTATGCTTGCAAGTATTTTTATAGTATGGTTTGATGATTATAGGTAAGATGAAGTACAGATTACATCTTCAGCAGACGACAAGAATTGTCCTACTTTTTTCAGAATAAATAGTCTTGAAATAAATTGGAAGAGAGGATACAAAGGGACTGAACAAAAAGACTTAAAATTAGAATGCATTTTTATTAGAAATCTATTTATTGCTTTTAACATAAGTTATATAAGACATGCCTTTCAAAGACATGAAAAACTACAGGTTGTTTCTCAAAAATCCAGAAATGCAAACAGATAGAAAGTTTCTACCATAAAACAACAACAAAAAAAACCCAAACCAAAAACAAACAGAAAAGCCCCCAACAAAACACACATTCAAAGTAAGTGCTGTTGTTAAATGCTTTTTTAAGACTTATTGGGCAAAAAATCTTATTTCCAAGGAAAAACATTTCCTAATTTTTACTAATTTTGTCTGAAAATAAATACACCATTGAGATAGATCACAATTATAAGATAAATGGGAATTTTCCAGGAAAATCTTTTCAAAAATATTGGCAGCACATCACTGTATTTTGGTAGGCTCCCTGAATTTTTATTATAGAAAAGAAAGATGAGAAAAAAATTGAGAGACGGATATAAAAAAGAACATCACATAACTAGTTATTTCTGTTATTTCTTTGTACTCGATAGAAGAACTATAATAATTTACTTCATGGTTTTATCATTATATCAGAACTTCTCTATAATCTATTGCACGCATATTTGTGTATGTACAAAAGCAAAACTCATGGGACACAAGTTGTTTGAAGAGAGAATATTCTTTAAATTTTCCATATAAATTTCACAAATTACAGGGGAAGAACAGTTCTGATTATTTTGTTTTTCCTAAAAAGAGATTCCTTCTCACTTATCTCAAAAAAGAATTTACCTTGTAGAAACATTGAAATCTTCGAAACAAAGTGAAATATTCTGGAATATTAAACATTTACACAATAGCCAGTATGCTACCTACCCTATAATTGATTGTTATTGAAAAATTCTATTTGAGTACTTTCTCTCTCAAAGGGAACATTGCAGCCAACAAAGCTTATGTTTGCCACAGAAATGGCCTGTATTCAAGCACTTTTCTTTAATGACTGGAGACATATACCAAAGCAAGGTGGTGTTGTACACTCTAATGAAATAATAGATATTGAGATATTGTAATTCATAGAAGTAGCTTGGAGATTAAATAAAATACAGCATACTGGAGATACTAATACCATTATATGCTATTAATTTTTAATGCCAGAAGGTATAACTGAGATTACATACTCTCAACTTCTGCATGACACTTGTAAGTCACTACAGATAAACACTACTTTCCACACCATATTCTCATTTACCTTCTAGTTGTTTTCTGGGGTTCATTTAAAAGTGTATTTGTAACATCTAAGGAAGGCAGAGACTATGTAATGCTGTGAGAAAGGAACCTGCAAGTAATGGAGTGTGGAAAATATCTTTGCAGGAACAGTATTGCCTGCAGGTCAAGAGAAGTGATTATTCCCTGCTATTTGGTGGCTGGGAGTCTGCTTTTGGAGTACTGTGCCCAGTTTCTACTCCCTGGTGCAAGAAATATAGTGATGTGCTGGGGAATGAGTATGTCAGAGAACCATCACAATGATTAGGAGTATGGATCACAAAATGTGTAAGAGGCTGAGACACCTGAATTTGTGCAGTGTTAAGAAGATCAGGCTTAGGGAAAATATTAATGGAGTTTTATGCAGAGAAGAGAGATAGACTCTTCTTGGAGGTGCGCAGTGATGGACAAGAAGCTCTGGAGGACAGGAATCGCAATGACAGAAATGCTGATATTAGGAAAATAAATTAGATATTAGGATAAAATAACTAAAAACCGGGACAGTTTCCCAGAGAGTCAGGGGATGGAATCTCCATCCCTGAAGATGACAGATTTTAAGCTGAAGTTTCTTAATAACTTGACCTAATTCATGCTACTTGAAGTGAGGTCCTGGACTAAATGACTTCCAGAAATTCTTTCTAAATTATTCTATGATTGTGAGGTACAGTAACTTAAGTGTCTAAATTAGGAATAGTGTCTCTGTAAGTTTTCCAGATCTCTGGAGGGGTTAAGAGAAATGCAGTCAAGATGCTCCAAATGGCTTTCTGGAGAATTAAATGTCTCTCTTGGGGAAATAAAGGAAAACTGGGAAATGCATTGCCCTGAGCTGGGAGCAGAGATTTTCCTGCGCTTATTAAGGAAAGTAAAGTGTGCGAAGTACTTTTTTTAGACTAGTTTCCAACTCGGTCTTTGTCTGTGTCCATTATTTAAGAGCTTTATTTGGTATGAATATAGCTACTGCCTGAGTGAGTGAGACAATAAATGGAATATGGGAGGCATATAGGGTATAGAGCATATGATACAGAAGAGAGAAAGCAGTCTATAATGGGGATATTTGGATTTTAGAATCTCCTTTTCTCTGGTTACATAAGGCTTGCCATGGAATTTGTCAAATTCACAAAAAAAAATCATACACTGTACACATTTTTTTCTCTTACTGTGTGAGTAAATCACCAATAACATCAGATTTTTGATTTTTCCATTCCACAAGACTGTTCTGTATCACAGACTATTGGTTGTTCATTTTATTTTGTATTTCAGGAACACTATTCTACTGAGGTACAAAAGGAAGTTTAGAAGAGACAGAATCACAAAAGTGCAACAAAAATATATTTTAAGATCTGTCCACATTCTGTTATGAGAAAGTCCTGGCCATGCTTTTCAAAAGTATTCCAAACCATTACAATACATAGGCTAATTAACAGATTAAACTTCCTGACACACAGCTAATTTAACCATAACAAATGATGCATAGATTTAAGAAATGAGAAACCATAAAAAGAAAAGAGACTGTATAAAATATCACGAACCACCTAAAAAATTTCCTCTTGCATTTTTTTTCCTTACACATATTGCAATTAGGGAGAGAGTAACTATAATCACCTACAGAACATAAGACTGAACTACTGTTTGGCATAGTGCCACACAATGAGAGAGGAAATTGCTGACCCTACGTAGGCTGAAAGCTAGGGCTTCATTAACTGGGATCATATCATCATTTCATCCTTTAGACTCCAGCATTCCAAACACCTTCCTTTTCCTTGGACTTTCCTGATTTCCCATAAATAACGAGGATCATTTATTTAAATTGAACTGAAGAAGTATTGTGATTTCAAATATTTAATATGCTTTGAGCTGTACAACACATCTTATGCAGCAGAATCCCAATAGGATCTTATTTCATGAAACTTGGGTCATATCACTGTAGGCAGTCACATTTGTAAGCTATCAAAGGTAAAATGAGACGAACAAAGCAAACCAAAATTAGTAATAGCATGTTTCTTGCCTGTGGCCATACATACAATAAGCAATGGACGATGATGGACAATTCCTAATTTTTCTTCTTACATCAACTAATAAAGCAATTAAAACATTTTATCAGTAACACTGAACTGTCCCTGTCCCTGTCTGCATGGCAAGGAAACAGAACATTCAGAACATTTTAACTCACAGATCTTTTTTTTTTTCCCTCCAAGGTGTAGACAAAATGGCATTAGTGACAGAAGCATACTGCTCCCTTGCACAGCTTCATTGAATGTACAGCAAAGAGAGTAGAGTGCAGACTGGGGCTGGAAAAAGGCAGCTGACTCAGTGGAGACAAGGAGATTCTACATTCACATCTCACAGGGAAAGCTCTTTTAAAGGCACCAGACCATTTTCTTCCAAAGCAAGAAGTCCAGCCTAAGACCTCACCTATTTCATGGCCTTTACCTGTTGATCCTTTCACCACCTCAATTAAAAAACTGCTGAGATTATCAATTTGGTAAAAATCAGAATGTATTGGTGAAAGACTTTTTCATGCAATTAATGATTCGAACTAAATGTACAGCAATATAATTTTTACTTCCTCTTATTGGCAACAGTGGAAAGTAAATCCAAAATTGTTCCATATTGGTTAAAAAACCAATGGAGAAAAAAGGTGAATCAGATCCCACCTATTCAGTGAAGCTCCTACAAGACTTATCTGTATATACCTTGTTTGTGCTTTTATCTTAATAAATTTGTAGGCTCAGAAATAGACTTCTGTAAATTCACTGAGACTATACTTAAGAACCTGTAAGTTTTATCTAATATCTTGCTATAGTATTCGCCTGTTTTTTTCCATATTTTTGTTTAATTTATGATGGATGCACTATTTAAGATTATAAATAGCCAAGTATTTTATTTGCTGATATTTGTCAGTGATAAAATTGAAAATAAAAATATGCACTTTACAAGATGAGATTTCACAGTCATAAACTAAAATTTATCAGAGTGCATTTTCCTATAATAAACATTTAGATTTTCTCAATTTGGTAACTTTTGAGTATTTTTTAAGTGTTCTACCATGGATTTCCTACCATTTTTTCCTACCATTTTCTGCCACAGTTTCAGAGAGTCTCTTAAGGAAAGAAGTGAGACTGATAAATTAAGAGATTATCCAGGAAAGCAGAGTGATTACCTACTTGAAATTAGCTGAAATACATGCCTTGCTTCATGGATGGCTGTTTTGTGACAGGCAAAACCCAGGTATTCAGTACAAGCAATCATTTCAATTTCTTTAAATGTATTGTATTAATAGGCTAGTGAAAAATTATTTTTTTCTTATTTCTGATGCAACCTTCTTGGTCTATATTTATACCTCAAACCATAAAGTTGTACTCAAGTATGCCTCAGACTGAAAGATTTTTGTTTGGGCACTAAGACACATTTCTTGGCTTTTGTCTACTGTTTTGTCACATAGCTTTTTATACATCTGAAAGGACTGTAAAACCAAAACGCAGCATTAAGAACTAACCATAAAAATGCAGTGTCTTAGAAAAATCTCCTCAACTATGGAATCATCACCAGAGTAAGAAGGAAATACTGCTGATTGATAGCATATATATGTAATTCCTTAATGAGTAAAGCTGGCTACCTAATTCTCACAGCACAGGTATTACAAAACCATATTACTCTGATTACAATAGATACATCTATAGCAGTAAAAGGAACACAATACAGACCTGAACACTAATACAAAAATACAGTTTAATTCTAAGGACAACCCTTTGGCTGTGGCCCAAATTAGCTGCACCGTGTCAAAAAGTCATCAGTTTCAGTCTGGGTATAATATCAGTGATGAAAATCTGCTTCTTACAGTCAGTTTGGAAGCAGTCACAAAGTATTTTTTTTTGGACACTTAAGTAAAAAAGTGAACTCTATGAAAAAATTTGTTACTATTTTAATAAAGGCTGAAAACCTAGTCTTTGACCTACTTTATTTATTTAATTAGTAGACAATATTACTTTGAGAGAGAGATATAGAAAGCTTCCAACAGGAAAATCAAAAAGAAAGAAAAAACCTATTACCTATAAGGTTGGATTAATTTTCTCATACCTATATACTTTGACCAACAAAGTCAAAAAAATGTCATTAACATACCATTCGTCAGGTTTTTGGTTGGGGAAAATTTAATTCATGTTCCCTCATAGAAATTGAAGTCATTGAAATGATATGTATTATTTCAATATTATTTTTCAGCTGTTTCTATAGCACCTCACTGTCACTTTCTCCTACTTTCTGATCCTGTTCATATGCCCTAGAAACTAGTATAGGACATTATTCTGTCCCCAAGATTAAAACATTTTCTTTTTGGCACTCCAAATCTCCCCTTCAGGCGAAGGAGCGAATTAAATCCAAATCTCTTTCTGACTGAACGATTTAGCCACTAATCTGCTTTGTTTAAAATAGTGCACAATAGCGCCCACAGCTTTTCTTCTGCATGTGCTGTTTTCTAAAAAGCAGTTTCTACAGTAAGAAAATGCATTTTTTGACTTTCATTAGGTGTGCTTTCCACACCAAATAGGGACCTTCAAAGCCCTTTGTACTGCAACCTCAGTTGTAAGGTAAGTGCTAGACTGCAATAAATTAGAATGGCCTTAAGAAATGGAAAGTACATAAATTAGGAATCCCATAAAATAGAAGTCCTGTAATCTAACTTTATCTAAAATTTAGGCAAGCAGTCTTTAAAAAAGTCATCTGTATTTCCTTTAGAATCTTAGATACCTGTCTTAAAAGAAATTCGCTTGGTGAGTAGCTGAGAAAAATGCACAACTATTAGATAGTTAAATTAAATCAGTCCCATTCCTTTGGAAAACAAACAAACAAACAAAAAAAAATCAGAGAAGTATCTAGTAGCTCCAGATGTACTGGGTTGTTCTTGGATTACAGCTTTGAACTCAAGGTTTCAGTTCTGTCCAAGACCTGCTTTGTTTGCTTAGTACCACTGTCACTAAAAGATAGACAAGCATCTAGAAGCGCTTACAGAATTAGATGTTTGAAGGCTCCTCACCCCTTTTGAACAAAACCTAGTTGTTAGTACAGCAAGTCAGAAATCCAGGTTTCACCTAAGAGTTTTCAAAGCTCCAGCTCTGAAAGTCATGATGAAAGACTTGAGCTGCTTCATGGATCTGTTGCTCTGTACAGAAAGAAATGAGATTCCAAGAGCAAGATGGAAGCCAAGACAGAAATTAATATTGTCGATGGCTGCAACACACCATCTTCAAGTATGGGACTCGGGTCTCTAATTATTTTTAATTTGTGTTTGGTGACTGAATAACACAAATATGTAAAAACAATTTAAAGAATAGGAACCAGGGCACTCTTATCTTGGTTGAGAGTTCTATGGATAGAGTTTGCATGCTTTTGATTACTTTCTCAAAGCTTAAGATCCTTCCATTATACATTTGACAGCGATGTGACAGGAAGGAAGCAGAACTCATCAGCCTAATGAGAGTAATTTACAAATTAGTGATGAAAATGTCTGTTCTCTTTGAATTATTTTTTTTTATTCTCACAGCCTGCAGACTAATAGTCTTTATCCTCTTATACAACTCCAAGTATTCATTCGTTTAGAGGCAATTGATTATGATAATTGTATTAAACATTATTTGGGGGGTGTTAGGTATACTAAGAACACAGTGAAGAAACCAAAGGTTAGGAAAAATTTACTGCTGGCTAACTTACAAAATTTTAAGAGTCTTAGTAGCTATGGGTTCTGAGATGCTTATCTTTTCTCAAATGGCAGCAACTTGGACATGACCTGTGACAGAAAATTAAGCAGCATAGACAAGTTTATAGGTGAAAATTATATTCCTATGTACCATAGATTAGTAGATTATAGGCTAATTTTTGTTCTTTGATTGCATCCTTACGTTTAAGTGTGTTAAGCCTGAATAAAATCTAGTGCAGGTATTTAGGTTCTTCTTCTTCACATGGTATGCCACCTGGATCTTCATATTAAGCTGAATTATCTGCCTTTTAAATTTGTGTACAGAACTCATGTGGGACATTAGTTTGTCTGTGTAAATCAACAATATACTTCAAAATATTGAAGAGTAAAATTAACTATGTAATTACCATGCATTTAATTGACTCTTTAAAATATCATTCATGATCCTCTGTTCCAATGTTCCAGTAAAATAAGAATATATTAGTTGTGTATACAGTAACTGGTGAAATAGTCTACCTATGCTCCTCCTGATAACCTTTGTAAGACAATAGTTGACATTTGAATTTTTTTGTTTACACTGGAAATTTAAAGGTGGGAAATATCTGTAGATATGTTAGCTAGCCTAATACCAAAAAGAAAAAAAAATCATTTTTAATGAATAATATGGAAAATGGATGGACTGGAAACTGTGGGAACTGTTTAATGAAGAACCATGGATTAATTTAATTAATTTTTCTCTGTCATAATACTTGAAGAAAAATCTAGACTCCTTAAAATTTATTTACATGTTTTTTTCAAGAAATTATATTATTTTTTGAAAGCAGAACACAAAAAAGCCCACAAACATAAAGAGTAAATAATTGTTCATTGGAAAGGAAACAATAAGTTGTTATCTATAAAAACAACTAGCTTTATGTGGTTTGATATACATAAAAAAGCCTAAAACAAGAAACATTTTTATAGCCATCTAGTCTATGGAATAAATGCATTTGTAAAATTGAGCAATCTGAATTTTTTTTCATTAAACTTCAGGGCTTAAATGGGACTTTCAGCAGTCTGGTTTTGTCATCATGCAATTTACCTGTTTTAGAAATCTTCAGTTCTAATCAACATTACGAAACTCAAAAAAGATAAAATATTAAAAGCATTAAGATGTCTTTTTGTGAAAGTACAGTGTTTCTACCTAAGGGTTGCTTTTTTTTAATTTTAGGATGCAATAGGTGTATTCATTTTAGACAGCAATTGAAACTGTAAATTTAATAGTGGTATACCTTCTCAGGGTTTGGAAAATTTGTTGTCTTTCTTCTCAAGATAGTTTTCATAGTACTTTACTGTACTGTTTTCTGTACAACTGCTATTTCAGAGAAACATATATGTCATCATGCTGAAGAAAGAACTATTTATTTTGTCCTGTTCTTTTTTGATGGTGGCTTTGTAGACAGACTTGAAAATCAATCACAACCAAACTTTCATCCAAGTGTTTGATCAATGCCCCATCTACTGTTTTTAGAGTTTCTCTTTGGTTTTGTGACTGCTACTGTGTCTGAGTAGGTATATACACCTGTAGTTCTACCAAATGTTAACCCACCAATTCATCAAGATAATATTCCCAATATAGCATTGCACTTGAAATTTAAGGTGCAAGTATTAGATTCTTTCAGTAACCAAACTTGTTTTGCCAATAAACTAGAAAAAAAATCTGTTTCTTAGTATTTAAAATTATTTATATGTTCTCAATAAATCTCTAAAACTGGGAAACTTAACTGCAGTTTTTATTCTGGGAACTTCAGGAGTCAAGTTGGATTTTCCAGTTAACCGTGTTTTGACATCAACGAATTTCTCTGCTCTTTTCAAATTTAATACAATCTGTACAATCTCTAAGTACTGAAGCACTACTCTTTTTATGTGTTCATAGCACAGAGAACTATCAGGAGGAACATTATCATTTTTCAGATGGCATTTGTTATTACAGTAAACAATAAAGTCCTAAACTATTCTGATTTGTGAAGCTCTTCTGTCTTTCCGCTTGCTTTAAACTTGACAATAATGGAAGCTTTTGTCTTCACTGTGCCGCACGAAGAATTCACATAACAATGATGTGACTTCCTACTGTTGGATTAACTAAATTAATTTTAAGAACTTCTATCCTCTTCTGATATATCCATCATTTATACAAATCCCTTCATAGGAAACTGTCATTAAGAGCCTACCCAGTATGAGTCACTGATATGAGTCTATATAGAAACTTACGTTATATAGATTTACATTGCATATTACCTCCAAATTGCCTGAGATTGACACTTTGGAAAAATAATCATCACAATAGACATCATATAAGAAGTAAACAAACCTATTTAATAAAATAATTTATAATGTGAAGAATATTTTTTGTAGAATTTGTCTACTTGCTTTCTAAAAGCAAATGGGAAAAGAAAAGGAAAAATGGATAAATTTTCTTTAAAACTATTCTCTGGAGTAGTTTCATATCCATCTCTATCGAAGTTCTACTTCTTGTTTTATCCTTTAATATTTTTCTATGAACAACTGTACTTTTAGGTCCCTCCTAAATTTTTAACCAAGGAACAACTTTCAATGGTATTTTGATATTTATTTCATGACTTTGAAAGGTTTTCTCAGTCTTTTCTGGAACTGTACCTTCCTTCTGAACTCTTACACTACAACTTAATCAATAAAGGTAATGTAAGTGTCTCTTTTTATTATTTTCTTTCTTTGAAAACTACACCTCAGCAATCTCACCTTTTCAATGCCCAACTCAAGAAGTATCAATAATGGACACCACTAAGCAATGTCATTTTCTTTGGCAATCAGGTTGGTCAAACATGAGGAATCTTTAGTGAGTCCATGCTAACTGCTCCTGATAACCTGCTTCTCATTCATGTGGATAAAGATGTCCTTCAGAATGAATATATTCTATATAAATAGATGAGACAGTTCATGTAATATTTTTATCATTCTTCTATTTTGGAGGTGGAGAGTCTTGATAAAACATGATTTTAGACAAGAGTTAAGACCCTGTTTAGGAGAACAAAACACTTGATTTTAACTTTCAGCATGTACCTCTGCTGTTTTAGTGGGACTTAAATATTTGCCTAAGCACAATAAGAATTGTCAACTAGTTTTTTAAATTTAGTTTAAAGATGGCACCTAGAAAATCAAGATGAAAGCAGTAAAATTAACATTCAGAGCCCCACCTACAGCATTATATGTTAAATGTAGAATATATTTTATTTTTACATTGAGCTCAGAGTAAGCAGAAAAAATAGCCATAGCTTTTCTGGTCTAGTAAGCTAAAATATGAACCTAGTCACTTGTTAAATGAAACTTGATCATCTATTTGAAATTACACACATTTGTGTTTATAACAAGTAAAAAGATGTCTAAAGGAAAAGTCCAATTAAACTATGTCATCTATCTGAAAGACTAGTTTTCTCCAATTCTTTCTAGAAATAATTGATAGGAATTGTATCAAAAAATATTGTCCACATGTACTTGGAAGTTTAATTGTGTGGAAGATGAAAATGAAATTGACAGTAAATACCAATAGCGTCTTGAAATTTTTATTCTTTCTTTTTTTTTTTTTTCATAAGGGATTTGCAGTTAAAGAATTGAAAACAAACAATATTCACAATACAATTTCTTTTCTTATTTGATTACTTTTTGCTGAAAAATAGAAGGAGGAACTTTCACTTCCTCCTCTGAAACAAAATTCCCTGACAGATAACAAACCATTCAGTGTCTATTCACCACTAATATAAACATCATTTATTCAAGCTTCTTTTCTGAGAAATCCATAGAATCTACTACATAGCCAAAAGTACCTGATAATGTTGTTTAAAAGTGTCTTGTATTAAGAAACCAAACAAACAGTAGTGATAAAATACTTGGAACCTTAATGTCATGTTTTGACAAAAATGACTGCAAACCCACATATGCTTCACATATGTTGCATGATGTATATTTAAATAGGAATACAGGCAGACATGAAGCTTTATGCTGTGCCAATGGTGCTCATTATCACAGTTATACCTCTGGAATACATGACAGTTTTTGTTCACTGTATTAATGGATAAGGTTATAAATCACAGCTTACAATCACACCTATATGCTCTGTGTCTGCATGAATCTTTGACCTGGAAGGCCATGGTGTAAGTACTAAAAATAAAATTACCTAAAATAACAGTAGATGGAAGACATATTTGCTAGAGTTTAATCTACTCTCTCAATTTTGTGCTATTTAAAATCTAGTTAATGAAAGGAATTTATTGTAAACTCACTAAAGCTGCTAAATCATATGAAATAGATAAAACAGTGACAGACAACAAACAGCAAGTAAAATGAAAAAGGACTGCCCATCAACTGATGATGTACAGTATTAAAAATTAAGATATTATATGGTCACCCATAGAAGGAGTTTGAAATTTTTGAACCCAGAAATTCTATTACTAGCTTGGAATTGGCTGAAATGCTCTCACTCAAAGAGTTGCTCAATGGTTCAATGTCCAAGTGGAGAATCAGTGATGAGTGACATTTCTCAGGGGTCAGTATTGGGACTGACACTAATAAATATCTTTGTTGGTGACTTTGACAGTGGGATTGAGTGCATGCTCAGCAAGTTTGCAAGACAACACAAAGCTGTGTGGTGCAGTCAACATACTGGAGGGAAGGGATGACATCCAGAGGGACATTGGCAAGCTTGAGAGGTTGGCCTGTGCATATCTTAGGAAGTTAAACTAGGCAAGCAGAATTACAGACTGTGCAGAGAAAAGATTGAGAGCAGCCCTTAGCAGAAGGACTTGGGGGTGTTGGTGAATGAGAAGCTCAACATGAGCTGGCAATGTGCACTTGCAGGCTGGAACTTGGGGTGAGAGAAACTTATCCAGCAGGTCGAGGTAGGTAATTCTGCCCCTATACTCCACTCTCATGGGATACCCAACATAAGAAGGATATGAACCTCTTGGAACACGTCCAGAGGAGGCCACAAACAAGATCAGAGAGCTGGTACACCTCTTCTATGAAGACAGGCTAAGAGAGTTGGGGCTGTCCAGTGTGGAGAAGTTTCAGGGAGACCTTATAGCAGTCTTCCAGTACCTGAAGAAGACTGACAAGAAAGATGGAGAGGGGCTTTACAATGATGTGTAGATGCAGGACAAGGGGTAATGGCTTCAAACTGAAAGAGGGTAGATTTAGACTAGATATTGGGAAGAAATTCTTCACTGGAATGTGTTCAAGGTCAGGTTGGATGGGACCCTGAGCAAGCTGGTCCAGTGGAAGGTATCCCTGTCCATGACAGGGGTTTGGAACTAGATGACCTTTAAGATACCCTCCAACTCAGATTATACTATGATAAATCCCTGTTCGTGCCTGTTTCAGCAATTAACCCATTTGAAGAAGAATGTCTTCATTTTACCTTGCAATAGAGGCAGAAGGTGGGAGGTTTTATAATATCAGCATATTTGTAACACTGATAAACATTAACATGGCAATATTAGATAAGCACTGTGTAAAACTGAAAAAGGAGAATACATTAAAACCAAAACAAATTATATTAGACTGCTAATTCTTCAAATCAACATTGAGTCCTGGGCTAGTATTCTTATATAAGTCAGTTTTTACACTATTGTTAAATTTTTGAGGTGACTTCTATTAAATTTGAAAACTGTGGAGGAGGAAAATTAAGACTATGAAAGGAAATGGCAGCAGAATACTTCTCAAGTAAGATTACACCGTCCCTTGGTAAGAATCAGAATATTGTGTTCCAATCTCTTAATAGTAATTTTTTTTCTATTTATTGCACCACTTGAGATATCAGGGAGAAGTTTAACAGAGTATATATCAGGGGTACAAAGGATGAACCAGGCTTTGAAAAAACTTTGTATCTTAGAGGAAGGCAAATTTTAAGGTACTTAAAAAATTATTACTTTAAAAAATATATTATTTTTAATAATTTTTGAAATGTTGAGATAATAAATGGTACCAACTGTAACTGATATTTAAAAATTCTAAGATGGTGGAAAAGTAGATGTAATTCAAGTCTTAGAGGAATAAATTTCAAAACAGGATGTCTTTATCTATGTGGAAGTATGAGTAGTTCAAATAAGGGATTAAATTATTAATTATTCCTACTTCATAGAAAGTAGTCTTGCCATGATGCAGATCTGCATTCCCAGCTCCAATGGACTTAGTACTATGCTTTGTTTCTTTTCCTGCATCACAGAATCAGAGAATCACAAAATGGGTCAGGTTGGAAGGGACCACAGTGAGTCAAGCTCTCCAACCTCCCTGCTCAAGCAGCATCATCCTAGAGCACATGGCACAGGATTGTGCCCAGATGGTTCTTGACCAGTGAGGGAGACTCCATGACCTCAACCAGTTCTCAATCCATCCCACTGTCCATTCATCTGAGCCACAATTCTTGACTTGGCCTGTGAGGATTTCATGAAAGAATCTCTCTTTTTTTTTTTTAATGATTAAATGTTTTAATGTTTGAATTAAATTTACAGCATATATGTAAGGTGATTTGACAGAGCAAAATAAATAGTGTAAAGTTACAGTTATCATGATATTATTTTATGTTCTCCTGGGGCAAAGAAGAAATATTGAATAAGGAATGTCTCCTATGCAAAGAAGTTCTTTTGAAATTAAACAAAGCAACATTTTAAATACTTTTCTTATTCAGTGTCTCAATGTATATAAAAATCTTTCACAATAAAGCCACCTCTCTTCTATTCTTTCATACAGTCCCTGCCTTTTGCCACTGTGCTTTGAGAGCAGGAGATGTACCTGCAATTACCATCTCATAGCCTCACGGGTTTTTGTGGCAATTTTTTTTCAGAATAAAGAAAATTAAATTCTAAAATTACATTTTCATCCAGACTTATTCCATTTTCATCCATTTAGCTTGTTCATATGAAATTCAAGGAATTCTAGAGTGGATGGGACAGACTGCAGTGCTAATGAACACTTCTAAATTTGCCAGCCAAGATTTTGTGACTAGAAAACTCCTCAACTCATGGATAGTCAAAATCCATTTTTAAGGGCTTTCAGCTTCGTGAGATTTATAAACACAAACACAAAAATTGAGACAATGTAAATAAACTTCACAATTAACTGGAAACATACTATAGGCTTTGCAGAGGTAAAGTACAAAGACAACCTGCTCTATCTGCAAATTCATGAAACTCTTAGAGAAGGCTTCAGATTTCAGAACTGAAGGTTCAAAACAAAATCCAGAATGTTTAAATAAGCAAATTGCATTAATAGGATTGTTGTGTTAAACGAGTTGCTTTTATCAGGAGAAAAAAAGAAATAGAACTGGGGAGCTGATTTAAATTTGTAATGATAATTCAACAAGATTAATATGTTCTTTTTTGTTTAAAAAGAAAGCACTGAGAAGCATAATTGATTAAAGTGGTTTTGATTCAGATACTGTAATATGACTAGATGCTAGAATATTTTTTTAAAGTACTATTGTCTAGAACACTTGCGTGCCAGTGTAAAATTTTTCTCACTTGATCTTTCCCATCACAGGCCCAAGAACATTTCTCAGTTTTATAGTTACAGAGATTTCCTGGTTAATGGTTCCAATAGAAGAGAGATGAGTCTAGAAGAGTTCCCCAGTGCATCTGAGGAAAATGAAGATCATAACTGTTTTGGGATGAGTGATCATATGAAAACCCTGAGGCTGTTCCGATTAGAACATTTGAAAATAGAGTAATTATTCAAGATGACTAGTTGATATTGCGTTCTTTTTCTTATTTTTCACATACAATTTTTTGTTTTTCTGCGCTTGGTTTCACTTCAAGAGTGGTATCTCAACTGAGCCATGTGTATGGGGGCAAAGGATTCAAAATCACATTATGGTCATTGGCAATGTAGTCAATAAAGTAATTGGAGAAACTCAGATCACGTGTAGTGGGCACCTTGATTGTATCCCTTCAACCTTAATATTTTCATTGTAAGGAGAATCTGCTTTGGCTAGAGTCTTTTCAATTACCATGTCTGGAAAAAGCCATTAACAGTCTAAATATCTTATATATACTCCTGAAATACACCTTTCAGTGTAGTTTTGTCAAAATCAACTCTCTGAGCTCCAAGACCATGATAGCTTGCAAAACAAATTGCAGTTTGTAGATACAGTTGGGACATTTGTTGCTCTTTATGCAACAATGTTAATGTAATTAACTTGTGGTGCCCATCATTGCAACTGTGGCACAGTTTTAATTTACTGCAATTAGATATGTTGACCAAAACATATAATCTAAACATAACTTTTTAAAGATATTTGAGACACTCTACTTTTCCTTTTACATCTCTAGTTGCTGCAAAATAGCGTGGTTTCTCTAAAAAGGTTTTATGCCATATTTACCTATTCCAGAACTCTAGTGCCAGTGTGTCCCATTACAACCTAATCAATATACATATTATCAAGGGGATAAAAGTCCCCTTGTTTTAATCTGGTTTCTGAAAAAATTAGCATCTATTATCTGAGTCAGAAGTGATTATTTATATTAGGAACTTGAAAACAATATATAAAAATATTCTGTATCTCTTGATTTAATTTTTCCTAATGAGAATGAGACATCACATTGATCTATCACTGGTCAATCCATTAGCTACAAGGCCTATATAGCTTTATCTACCAAGTGGCATTATGTAAAGAATGTAATTTTTGTTATGTAAATTTTTGTTATGTAAAAAAAAATAGCTTGAAGTTGTATATAGAGTTTTGCGGGGAAAAAAAATGCAATGGTAACATAACAAAGAATTACAGTCTTCTTACAAGGACATCTTATCACACAGTTTTCCACTAAAACCACTTCAAAATATGCCTCATTATGTAGCTCACTAATGGCATTTCAGACCCTCAAAAATGTCAGGAACTTCAACATTGAGTTCAGACGAGTTTTGAACTCAAGAGAAAGAGGTTCTTCACAGCTTGAGATCATTAATTTGCAAGGTATTTGTCAACTGCATGGTAAGCAGATGGAATGTACTTGTCAGGGCGCAACTTAAATGTGAAACAAATTAAAAAGAGAGAAAATTTAAAATTATGTCACCAAGCTGGGAGGACATCCAAATACTTCTAGCCATGAGAATTAAATAGATCTGAAGCTGATATGACAAAAAAAAAAAAAAAAAGTCAATGCACAGAATGAAATCACTTTTTCTTTTTTAAATGTATCTTCTATCTTTTTGTGAGCTTTTCCATAGAAAATTCTAGCTGATAACTTAGTTCAGGACAGGAAAAGGCCTTCAGTTATGAAAAATAACTTCAAGGTATAATCCTTTAAGAAACAATACATAGTCTAACTTTTTTTCTTACTATGATGCCTTTTTAGGCTTAATATTTTAAATCTGAATCAACAGTGCAGTTTACGGTATGCTCTCTGGACAAAGGATAAACTAGCTTTATAAAATTGATTTAAACATATGTGACTCTGAAACTACTATGAAAGCGGTTCTCCAGTCTTTTTCTGAATTGTTCTGATATAAAATACAAGCCAGTATCATGATCCAATACTCCTATGTAAAATGAATTATAATAAAATAATTAGCATTAATCCTTTTAGTCTTCAAGCATTTTTCATCAGCATTCCATAACCCTCAGGACTGATATGTAGAAGCAGAAGTATTTATGGTAGTCACCCTTTTTTTGACATCTTCTGTTTGTAAGTTGTTGTCTCAGATAATAGTAGGAGAGGGTACCATGAAATATTGGAATACATACTATTAATGGTACATGTAAGAATTTCTCTTTTCTATTTTTTGGTGCTATCTGTAAGATTATTTATATTCTGTATATTCCTGTGTATGTAAGTACATGTATATGTGACATTGTGTCTATCTCCATGTGTTTAGGTAGGTAATTCATACAGTCCTGAGGGTCGATTAGGCTTCAGTTCTTCTGTTATTTGTCCTGCAATGTATCTTCTTTTTTTAAAAAATGAAATATATGTATATATTAGACCCAACTTCCAGGTATTTTAATCTCCTAAATTGAAATTTTTAGTCATGTGATTTAAAGAAAAAAAATCCTAATGGTAAAATAAGATTGGTCCATTCTTCTTGGTTACATTTTGTTTTATTTTTCAAATCTGTATTACTATTCATAAATCTAAACATCTGGTTGAACTGTAACATGATGGCAATTTTTCATTTCATTATGTCATTAAGATATTACACCTGAATTTAGTCACTCATCACAAGTATAAAATGTAATTTTTATTAAAGCCAAAATCATCTTTGGGATTTAATCTTTCTTGATTGGTTGGAACTTTTACAAAGTTTATATCAGTGATGAAATTAGATCTAATTTATCCAGTTTGATGTATCTCCCCAGTCACATTTGCAAAGATGGAAATATGTTAAATGAGTTACATAGATGAAGAAAAAAGATGTCCCTTAAGAAATTCCCCTTGATGTATATAATTAAGTGTCTTGTTAGAGACAACTCTAGTGATTTACTTCTGCTAAAACAATATTTTCTCCTCATTTATTATAATTAAGGAGATTGTCATGAGGTCACTTATTTGGCTGTTCATCATTCTTTGAAGTTTTTTCTATGAACCAAACACAAAGTGGCACAATTATTCCTGTCAAAGCCAAGGCTTTCTACTTCAATATTGAATGTATTGAAATTATTCTTTTCTATTTCCATTATTTCATCAGAAAAATCACTGAGATAGTCATGTCAAGTGCTGACTAATTTAGATAGTGAACTGCAGAGGGGGGAATATCATGTGTAGCACAGAAAGCCTCAGTAACAAAACAGGAGAAACTGTTGCACAAAACACCTCTTCCCAGGACAACCCCTTTTCTCTGGGCTACTCTCACACCTCCATCATCCTCAGCCCTCAGTCCGAGGTCCACAAAAGGGGATGGTTTTTCAGGGAGTGATTGTGGGAGGGGGACAGAGCTGAAGCTGGAGCAGGGTAGGCAGCAGTCGCTGGTCCCAGGGCAGGGGTTAAACCAGGGACACCCAGCCCCGGCCACGGTGAGGCTGAGCCACCTTTCTGAGGGGTCAGAGCCAAGACCAGAGCATCCCACTGAAAAAGACAGAAGTAATTTTTACTGGACTACAAGTGATGTGTTGTTGACAACCCTGAAGACCTCAGGATACAAATTATGCGCACTTGAAGGCAGAAACTTAAACTTAGGGTTATTGTATTAGACAGACTGATTTCCTATAAAATATTTGCTTAACTTGCAATTGAAACAAACTGAAGTGCTAGCGAAAGGAAGACAAAAGGAAAGATCAATTTAGCAAACCCCTACATTTTATTGCCTGAAATTTTTAAAATATTGGGAATCCTTAATCTAGTTCTATTGTTACTAATTGAGATTGTTTTCCTGTATATATGTAATTTTCAAATGGAATAATTAATCTGAGAAAAATTGAAATATAAATAATGAACAAACGTGGAAACTGTATAATGTTTACTTTGTATGGATAGGTCTATGTATATGTAAAGGTCTTTTTTATTCAGCATTAACTTCCTTGTTTTTGTTAAGGTGCAAAATTGGCAAAAGAAATATCAGATGTCTCCATCATGAATAAAATTTTATCCTGTCATTGAAATTAAGGTGGCATTGGTATATGATAGCAGAAGAGCAGACTAAATTTTTTTAATATTAAATATTTGGTAATTAGGTTTTGAAACAAAAAAATCTAGTCTTTTATCTACCTCCTGTTTGAGGAAGCAAAATCATCAGCAGTTTCCAATAATCCTTCTTGCTAATGTAATCAGATTTTTAAAATATTTTTTGGATAGTGGCATAACCAAATAGGTTTCACAACTGTTCAGGGATTATTTGTTAGCAGATTTTCATGATGAATCAGACCAAAGATTCATCATGCTCATCTATTGACTCCCAGAGTGTGAAAAGCTACAAATATGTAGAACAGTATTAGAAATGGGCCAGCCTTACTTCTGGGAGTTTAATTCAACCTTCAATTATCTGTAGATCAGGGAGTTTCTGAGCCAGAGGTAGTATCTGTGTGTTCACGGTCACAAAACTGATGTCTTTTCTACGAACTTCCCTGCCATCCCTGGACCCCATATAAACCACAACATTCTGTAACATTGAATTCTACAACTTATCTAGATTACTATGAGAGGATTCCTCTGCCTTTGTTTTTTGGTTCTTCAGTCTCCATAGGGTTAGGTAAGGTAGCCAATCCCTCCACTCTAGAGACTAGCTTTATTTGATGTCCCTGTTACTGATTAACATTAAAAAGTATTAAATCTGAGTTGCTCTCTGATTTGTACTAATACTAGTTAGTGCCACTGATCAATCAGAGTTTGAACAACTCATTTCACTGCAGAATTGGAAATCTGAAATCGAGGGGAAATGGAGGACAAATGAACTTTTAGTTAAAGGAAATTTACGCTTGCAAACATTTATTCACTGAAAAAACCATTCCAACAGTATTGATTTGATTCTGTGAATTTTATGTCATGAACCCAGTCTGCGCTCTGGTTGATAGAGGACTTGGAAAGATAATTTTTGTCCTGAGGTGACTGTATGATACTGTATTCCCCATCGTCTGCCCTATGCCAGACGTGAATCCTGTGCCTTCCTGTGTCTTTAAGCTGTTTCTCAGAAGAGGGGGGAGAGAAGCCAGGTGAACGTTTTCAGAGTGGTTTGTATGTCAAGGACATACAACCTGCGTTCTCTCACTGCTGCGGCAGAGCGGAAAAAAGAACTTTTCTTGCTTTTCCCAGCTCTTGGTTCCTTTTCTCAGGAGAGAGATTGAAATTTAAAATTCTTTGCTTTTTTCACTGGCCTGCTAGCTGAGGCAAAAACTCTTCCGGAACTGTTCAGAACACCAGAACATCAGAACATCACCGGGAGACCCTACACTGTGGCCCGGAGGGGCCACACCGGACCCCAGCTCTGGAGAGAGAGAGCAGAACCACTCCTACAAAGGACTCGAGTATTTATCAGGTTCTTTCCACAGCGAGAGGTTTTATTATTTAGCATTATTTTTTTTCCGTGCCTGCGTGCACTCTGCTTGTTAAAAATAACTTCTTTTTCTGTTTCCTCTGAGGAATTTTTTCCCGAACCTGTGGGGGAGGGGGGATGAAACCTGCCTTCTTTGGAGGAGATGTTCCTTCCCGAGCGTTTCCCTTGTCTCAAACCTGGACAATTCTTAAAAAAGAACACCCAATTTCTAAAATATCCAGTATCCATTGTTTTAGGAGATGAGGTGAAGAAGTTATGAAATAATTATTTAGTAAAGTGTCTAATGTTACTAATTTCTTATGATCTTCTAGTGTAAACATATCAACTAATGCATTATTCTTTTTCCTTCTTGAGTCAGCAAGGAAATTCAGAAATTCTTTATAAAATAATTTGTGGAGTGGAGATGAGCCAAAAGACTATTTTTACTTCAAAGCTGTAAACTCATAATTTATCTTTGGTGGGTGTTTCCTGGTTCATAGGGAAAAAATGTTTCAAAATTTTGTGATGATTTCTGTTAAAATGCTGTATTTGGAGTTTTATTTCTAACTAAAGAGATAAAATTGGTGTTTCTTTCTGCTTCCAGTATGTCTTTTCTAAGAGACATTAGATGTTCAAGGAGATCTGAACTGTCACAAAATCAGTGTTAAAGGCTATAGATAGAGAGACAGCAGTTTGTATAGTGCTTCAAAGTAAGAAAAAAGCTATTTTGAAGTCAGCTCATTCTAGACTACTGGCTGCAATTTAGCAGTTCTTTCTAGACAGCTCTGCTGATCTGAGTCCTGACCTAATACCCATAAAGGTTACTTGTAGTTTGTCAATGTAGACATTAGATGAATTCTGTTAGGATCTTTTGCTGTGGAAGAATGCCTTCAGATTTAAACTGGGCATCTCTGATAAATTGCTAAGCAAATACTGGTCACATTATATAGTAGGTGAAAAGAGAAAGATATGATCAAAGACAGCTATAAAAAAGGCTGGGTAGAAAGATAACTATAGAAAATCATGAAGGTATGCTGTAGGGCATAGGTGAATTGAGTCTATTGATTTTTATATGTTGCACTATAACTTCTGTTCACAGCTAGATGGTGTTTCCCAGTACAGAGTGAACTATTTGCTGTCACACAGTAGAGTGTAACTTCTTAGTCATTAACGTCTGTTGTATTTTGTTGAGTGAATTGGACACTAGAACCAAGATCATCATTGTTTAAGATGCACCAAAATGCTCTATGAACTTTCTTAATTAAAGGCCATTCTACCATCATCAGTAAACTGTATTGACTGAGGCTCAGAACGCAAACAGGTTTTAGAACCTGCTCTGTGAATTCACACTTTAGCAATTTAACAGAGCTTTGCTGAGGCCACTATAGTTTTAATTTAAGCTACAAGATCAAGGTGTGAAAAAGAATATAGAAAAAAATAATTATTTCCTCTTATTTAGTTGAATATTTTGATTTTGTCCACTTTTTAAAATAATTGAGATGATATAATAAACCTTACTAGTCAATTTCTGCTTTGGATTAGTCTCCAGGGTGTTTTATTTCTGCCTCAGGAAAAATTTTTTACATCCTCAAGTAACTCATTTATATATAATTAAAAGAATGTGTTGTTTTTTTTCTTCTGTTTCCTTGGTTTGGTTTGGTTTGGTTTGGTTTGGTTTGGTTTGGTTTTCTCCATCATATATCACATCATCTTTTGTTTCAACATTTGCTGTGGTTACATATCTTGAATGGTGCAATAGAAAAACATTACTGTCTCCTCCTTTTCCTGATGTTTGAGTAACTAAAACCATACATACTTTCCAAAGGTTTCCGAAAGCTGCCTTTTCAAAAAAGGTTCATTAGTTAATAATTTAATATACTGTTGTTATTTTTATGGTATTATATATCTTCCATGACTGATGAAATTTTTGACGTGCTAGTAAGAAAGGATAAACTTCAGCAATTAGAGGTGAATCATCAGGAGATGTTGATTCTCTAGAGTACCAAAATCTATAACAGTGTGTCACCAACAATTCAGAGTAAGTGATGTCTAATGCCATACAAAATAGTCATTATTACCACCCACTGTTGCCTCTAACGTACCACAGAGGTATTTATAAAATTGTTCTCTTAATCTTATGTCATTTATATTGAAAAATACAATGACTACCACATTCAAAGACATGCCTATAGTAATTAAGAAAAGACAAGAGAATAGTACCCGTGGGGGATTTACTGAAATACAAAAAAGGCTTACTTTTGTTAAAACAGGAAAAGACTAAGTGTAAGATTGTTATTTCCCAAGGAACCAGAAAGAAAAATATACTCTGCAATAGATGGAATTTCTGCTATCAATATGTGTAATTTTTTTATATGTAGAATTACATAGATACAAAATAAATCTTCAACATTTTTTATTTATATAAATATTACAAGTAAATGCATAGAGATACTTTTAAATATGTATATATACATTCAGAAAACATGGTTGCTAGTGACATGGTCTGTGTCAAAAGGGATTGCTTGAGAGGCTTATGGACCAGCTATTTGCACTGCACACTAACAGATGTTGATATATTATGAAGGCTCCTGAGTATTGTGAACACACTGAAATGATAAGTTTCTGGGTAAAAAAATATGCATTTGTTTAGAAGCTTTCCGACATTTTCTTTTAAAATAAAATTTGCCCTCTTCAGTTATATCAAAAGAAAAAAGTCCATAATGAGGACAGAGAAAGATGTTTGGACACAGAAGAGTTTTTAAAAATAGCATTTAAGCGTCTCTCTCCATTAATATTTTCACTGTCATCCCACTGCTCGTCATTTAGTTTTTTTAAGATCTCTCTCTAAAGGTGCTAAAACCTCAGGCAGGGTAATATTTTTTAAAGAATCAGGTACCAAATAGTTACTGCAGTGCCTCACCTTAGTATCAAAGCTCTTTGCCACATTTAACAACCATAATTCTGTATATTAATTTCACTTTATGCTTTAGCCCAATATCTACAGGCATGAGAACTTCCTTATCAGTCTATTCATAACTGAACACCAATATTTATTTGGAACTAAAAATACTTCAAAATATCATGAAACTGATTTTAAATTGTGAAAATTTAAAATACTTATATCCTTTTACATGAAATGTTCTAACTTGTATGTCTGCCCTTGCAGGGGTGATGTTTATGCCATATGTAAGTCCCCTGCCTGGCATTGCCTTGCCTTGCCTTCCCCTCCTTTACCTTCCTTGCCCTGCCCACCCCTGCCCTGCCCTCCAAAAGATAATTTCCTAATTAAATAAAATATCATTATGAGTCTGTTTAGGTGAGAAATTTCTCACCTTAATTTTGGCATTTTCTAAATTTAATTGCTGGATTCTTGACATTAATATTATTTTTCTGTATTCATTCATATGTTGATTATATGGGTTTATGGGTAATGCAGCTATAATTGTTATGAATGAAGAGTTTCCAGAGCATTAAAGCCAAACAGAAGAGTACAATAATCCATTTCATATATTAGCAATAAATAAATATTAATTTTAAACTAATTTTTCAATTTAATCAAGAAGGTTTCCTTGAAAGGTCCATACAGAAGTATTTATTGCATAACATTTTAAATTCACAGCTTTTAAATGGAAAATAAATATCATTCAGATGGTTTTGTTCATATTCACGCCTATTCCCATTTCTTCATTTATATCAACACTACGAGCTTTCTCGTTTTTCATGACTTCAGTTTCTTCATGGTACAATGAATAGATGTTCCATGAAAATTGTGTTAAAATAACACAGCGATTGCCATGAATATTCATAGGGCTAATTTTTATTCTTGCTTCTTGATTGTGAGAAAACATGGGAAAGTTTGTACATGCAGAAAACAATGTAAAAAGAGGGTTTGAAGTAGGAGTTTGTGTATTTTAGCTGTAGTTCTCAGCATGTAAATTTCTATTCAGGATGAGATATTCACAAAAATAGTGCCAGTTACTTTGAAGAGGGGCAGAGTAGGGGAAGAACAAAAAGCCCATAAAAAAAATTCCTGATACATCATTCAAGTAAGATGAAAGAAGCACAGGAATATTATAACTCTATAGCAATTAGAAACTAGTATAGTAATAACATTCTTTGAAGGCTTAGGTCTTCCTTCCGTGTTACATGTGCTAGAGTGGCCTTCAGAAATTGGTGATGTCAGCTAAGAGGCTACAGAAAAAAACACAGAAACATGAAAAGAGAGTCATTCAAGCACTAAAATAATATCTGAAGTGAGCTCTGATCTGCATGAGGAAAAGGGATCTGCTCAGCCTTACAAACAATCTTTTAACCCCTTTTCCATTTAGAAAATTTCTATGTACAGGACAGGTCCAATTTTCATTCCCATTTGCTGGGTCACCCAGGCTGTGTCCTAGCTGCCATTCAGAATGGGACCTGGCTGCATGCTAAAATCTCACAAGTATTAACTTATTTTGGAAGGCAAACGGAATATTCTTGCGGGGTGCTTCCATAGAATCCCTTTAGTAAATGATGGGAGGAAAAACACAGAGAGACTGTACACATTGTATAGCATACTTGCCCTGCCCCTGCAGACTGTCATTTTGTGCAGGACAGAGGTAATGAAGATATTAAAGCTCCTTTGTTCCTCTGTGCAGCAAAATACCAGATACTTGTAACAGCCACTGCAAAGAAAGAATGAATAGCTTTGCCTACATTACCCATTTATAGTTGTATGCATGCAAATATGTTGGTGTGTTTATGTACATACAGCTAATCTGCTTCCTGTACGGACTTTTACTGGCCACGGGTTAAAATATTTTCAATAAAACCATCTGAAAAAAAAAAGAAAGTGTTCATAAGGAATTGATGAAGAAATTGAATGAAGGAAACCCCTTGCCTTTAAAATATCTATGTAGATTGTAATTTCAGTGTGAAAAACCCCTCTGTGCCTCAAGATATATTAGTGATCAGTAGGCTTTGATACATACATTTTTAAGTGCTTCTGTATAATTTTGGCTGTTGCCAGACTAGTGTTCCTAGCCATTTTATCTCTGTAGCAATTAAGAGCTTTTCTTAACTAGGTCATCTAATAGAAAATGGAATGATCTTTTAAGACAGATTTTTTGTTACTGTCCTGGGACAGGTATTTGCTTATGATTCTGCAGAATGACATCACACAGTCAGCATCATCCACTAGCCAATTCCTTAGCTCTATCATAATTTAATACCAGCATAATTTTCTGGCTTCTTGCACCTTGTGTATCACTGACATCACACAAATGGACTGCAAAATGTTAATGGGTCAGAATTCTTGTGCAGTTGTCTCATGTATTGAATAATGTTGTGTTTGCATCCGAGATCATCACTGTAGACTTCCTTTAGAGCCAATGAAAGAAACAAGTTTTTTGAAAAAGAAATCATTTTAGATTGGAATTAAGCTTCTGTATTTTTTCAGATTATTTTATCATAAACCTATACTTCCACTGACTGTGCAGAGATGTATAGACTGTGTTAAGGTGACTAGACAATATATGGACACCAATATTGGATAATTTCTACGGTTAGGTGAGGTGCAACCTATCTAGATTCTCTTTATAGTCAATGAAAAGGCATGACACTTCAACTGAATGATTCATCTTTTCTCAAAGTAGGTAACCACAATGAGTGAATAGATGAATCACTGAATCACACTCTGTTTTTCTACATGGTTTTATCTCTCTGAATTCTAAAAATATTTCCTAGGTGGAAATTATTGAATTGATTTCCCATGCGGCTAAGTAATGATTAGAGTTAATTTGAGAAAAGAGTATACAAGCCCCTGTATACAAGCAGTTCTTTCTCAACTTCTCTGCTTCAATTGCATTTAATTATTTTTAATATATTTTGATTTATATGTAAAAAATATTTACCTATATAATATATTTGGGTTTTCTTCATGCACGCAGTCATAATTTTTCAAGAAGATATTAGTAAATATTTCTTAATTATGTATTAACTAATTATCTGTTACTCAATACTACACTTCAACTAGAAAAATCAGCAGTAACATTGATCAGAATTTGCACAAATGAAGCACAAATATATTTTATTATTAATAAAAATGTGTGGATATTAATATTTAACTCCAAGGGTCAGACAGGACCTTAACCTGCATTCTACTAAGGTTCATAACAACCACTTTTATTATTTATTTGTAATGTTAAATATAATTTTTGTCAAAAATAGTCAATATCAGACTTGTTAATCTTTAGCCTATCATTGCTGCATTCAAATTACTTTGTAGTCCTTCAGTCTACCTAGCCACCAGCTGAAGCAGGAGAACACATGAATATTATCTCAATCTCTACAGTTACAATCTTTGTTCATTCCTCGAGATGAATACAGCTAATCAGACATTTCCTAGAAACCAGTTTGCTATGACAGCTTGTTGTTTCTACTCAGGACTATCTGTGAAAAGTGACAAGTTAATCATAAAAAAATGAAAGTATTTTAAAAGTTCTTTTCTCAATCCTCTTTCACCTGAAGATGAATCTCTTTGCTGATACCGAAATTCAAAAAGGCAGAAAAAACCCTCTTACCTGTAAAGAAATTCCAGTCTCACATTGAAGACTAGAACATAGACAGACTCAAAATATTAGGAAAGATAATTTTCAACAGAATCACACTACGAAGCATGGTTGAGTACAGAAAATATAACGTAGGGGCAGACAAGCTAAGACTACCTATAAATTAAATCTCTTCCTTCTTCCCCATTGCCAACCAGGGACATGCACGGAACGCCAAGAGGTTCTCTCTTTTTTCCTTCCTACTAAAACAAAGGAATAGTACCAGACACTTGTAGGAATAAGACCTGGAATAACAAGACCTGTTTCACCCCACTTCTTCAAACTTGAGACCTGATTCCCTGGCAGTATAATCAAAGGATGGTAAAGGAAAGAATTTAATCTCTTTCAAATAAAGTTATCAATGTTGCTGACAGCAAAGTTTCATTGCAATGATATTTATAAATGTTAAGTTTAAGGGATGTTTAATTATTTTCTTGTTTGATTTTTTCTTTTTCTTTTTTTTTTTCTGGTGAACTACATGGAAAAAACCCCCAAACACGTCATTGCAAAAATGTATTCAGCTATCCTGAATAATTTCAGGGGGTAAAAAAGTGGGTTTTATTTACACGGTAATTTTTCTCTTGCTTTTAATGGCCTCCAGACTAACAAGGGAAAAATGATAGGAAGCTCTTATCTTTATTGATCCAGAATTTTGTGACTTCTTCGTAGGAAGCAAAGCCACAGCTTTTCAGGAGGGTCGCAAATGAAGGTATTGATCCCAAGGATATTTAGAGTAAACCAAGTGGTGAAATTTATGCCTTATCTTGTTTTAAGTCTTATATGTGTTTCTATAGTAGTGTTTATCATCTGCATGGCCATATGGTTTGGTCCTGAATTTTTAAATATATTTTACAGGGAGGAATGCAAACAAAGCTATTCCTTAAACATCTGCTTGTACCGATTAAAAACAGGCACCATATTCTTGTAATGAAATTGTATGTTCTTTACTATATTCTCATAAATTTATTTCCATAACATCTAAAATTGTATGTGTAGTTTTAGCATCAAAGGTATCCCAATGTAATGGACAGTCTCTTTGTCGTTATAGCCACAGAAATTTACATGTACCATCCTCTATAAACGATCACATGGAGCAACACAGTTTGCATAGTAAGTATTTCTATCCTGGTACAACAGATCCCAGAAGTTTCTATTATAATCTGATAAGCAGGATGAACATGAAAAAAATATAAATCTTTTCCTTGTTTTATGAACATTTCATTAGAATTCTATCCAAGATGATGTTTTGTGAAATGTTTAAACTCTACTAAAACACCAATATGTTTTTGACATTAGTTATTTTTAAGAATTCATTCAAATATTTCTGACTGTCTTTTCCCCTAATAGCTGCTCCTCCTCTGAGGAATAAGTCTTGTTTCATTTGAGACAGAAAACTTGTTTAGGCATGCTTTTCTTTTTCCTAACTGCAAAGAGAGCGGGGGCCTTAAAACATATTCCAAAGAATGTTGACTTACTTTTTTTCAAAGTTGTAACAATCTTGTAGAGAGTAAAAGACGGACAATTTTTTTATTGAGATCATGACAGCCAGAATTTCACCAAGAACTATAACCTTTAATCTTGGGATGTAGCACTGACAAAACCCCATGTTTTTTGTTGAAATTCTTCTGTCTAGATCCCTAATGTCAGTTGAGAATTGCATTGAGTTTGGTATTTAGAGAAAGCTGTGAGCAATAACTTGCTAAAAATTTATTAGCTCATGATGAGTATAACAGAAGTGACATAGCTACTACCTCTCAATTCAGTGTTTAATGAAAAGTTAAGCAGGAAAAATTACAAAGAAAAAGATGCCGTCCTTCATTTTCTGCAGCAGAAAGCAATGTGTATGAGTGATAATGAATGACATAAATAAACTGAACATACTTGAAAACTCTGAGATTACAACCTATTGATCTACATCATTTAATGAAAAAGTCACAAACAAAAGCTGGTTATGTGTTTTATATGAAAAATACCATAGAACATAGTTCTAGTCAAGACAATAATATGCAATTATCTCTTTTTTATTCATATTATGGAGAGAAATACAGCAGTATTGCTTAAATGATGGTGAAAACAATTTTTTTTCAATGCCACACCCAATATCTTATTTAATTTTTCGTAAGTTATTTTTCTACTTTCTTCAAGTTTTTTGAACACAGTTTCGTTTCTCTTAATGACGTGGTGTCCTGACATGATAGCACCTGCATAGCCATATAGAAATTATAGGTTCATCAAACATAATTTGTTTACAAAAGCAAGCTTGAATAGTCTAGAAGGGTCAGATAATGCAGCTATGTCCAAAGAAAAGGCACTTGAGGCTGAAATGACAAGTAATGCTGCTTCAGAGTTGCAATGAAAGTGATAAATCTGGTATAATTTGGAGCTCTTTCTGAAACCCGAATAGAAGAGAGCCTAATTCAAAGTTTATCTTACAATCTTTTTCACCCCCATTTAATGCTTATTAAGGATCCTTAAGAATAAATTTAAATTGATTCTGCACTAAAATTCTATGATCCTTTACAAAATGAATGTAATGATACCATATTGTTCAGATTTTGGGCACCATTAAACAGGTAACATAATTAATGTACAAGTTACATATTTTCTAGTCTCTATTTTTAGCTGCAGGAAATGCTACTAAAACTGTATTTTGAAGAAGTGAAATATGATCCTGCAGTGTAACTACAGAAAGTTGGTGGTCATTGTCCAAATTTCCAATATCCAAATTACTGAGTCCTTTTACCACAGATATGACATAAAGCAGAGCTTACATTGTTTTGCTTAGAAGTCTAAGAATGCTGCCCGACTGACATGCCAAGAATTCATATATGTAACTACATGATAAAATCATTGTTATCACATTAAATCATGGTTTAGCATAACTAGAAAACTTTAGCCATGGTTCATGCAGCAACTGTTTGCAGTTTTCTCAGCTGTATAAATGTTCATTATGAGAGCAAAGGTACCTTACTTATGGGTAGTAATACACAGATACATAGATGATGAGGTAGAACAAACTAAGTGCTTAATGCACCAGAGGTATTTTGACAGAAGAGCTACCATAGCAAAGACAATAGAACACTGAATTACAAATTAATTTGAGAGAGAGAGAAAACAACAACAAAAGCCACCCATCATTAACATAAACACAGAATTCAAGAATCTGATCCAATAATTAAGCTTGAAGAAATGGACAGTGCAAAAATAAAATCATGACATAGTTCAATTAGCAAAGTGATCTCCTATGGAAACTTCAGGAAAAATGAGATTATTCTAAGGACCTATTTCTACTTTGAAATCAATGGCAAAAGTCCAGCTGAAATCACTGTGAGCACAAAAAAGCCCTAAAGAATGAAAGAAAGAGTCTGGCAATATTTCAGGACTCCATTAGTTTTAATGATTCATGCAGTGCCAAGTTTTTGGATATGTGAGACTGAAAAATAAACAGTTTCTCTTCGTAGGTATTACTATTACAGGTACAGACATTTAGGAGACATTGAAACACATTCATATGCATAGAGTAAATATTGTGATTATGCAAATTTTCCTGTTTGTAAAATAGGCTAATTAGGGTAGAAATCCACTAAAGTGGAAAAAAAATCTAAGCATAACACCAAACCAAAGTTTTGAATAAACATTCTTCTAGAATTTATTGAGAGAATGTCATATTTTTGTTTGCTTTCAGACCTGTGTCACACAGTAATTTACAAAGATATAACCTAAAGAAAAGACATTTTCCTTTCATAAATCTACAGTATCATGAGCAGGAATCTCTTCAGAAGGTTGGCAAAATTTCTTCTGACACGATGTGTGTAAAAAGAAATCTGATTGTAGAATTATGATGACTGATGTTGAGGCATTGATGGGAAAGACTCCAAGCTCATTGAACTAGTGATTTCAATTGAGTGATTTTTCCACTTTTTTTATATATTAGATAACTGTAGTATATGTATTTATATAATCATTATGTATATTGGTTAATTACTTTGTCCAAAATTAATATCCATCTGTAGGAGATAAAATATTTATCAGATAGGTAATTCATTCAATAAGTATGGCTTTTTTCTCAAGAAGATATTAATTAAACCTCCCTACAAAATATTATGATCTACTAAAGAAAGAAAGGTGAACAATATGGTCAGGGTTATTATTATTAGCCTGTTGAAATATTAATGAAAAACCACTTCTGAAAAGTTTGTCTCTAAAAATAGTATCAAAGCTTTTACTGACTTAAGTTAAATCTCTGTTGCAGAAATAATTCATATCTGCCAAAAATTATATTTTCATTCTGTTATGATAACTCACATAGCCTAAAAGAAAAAATTGTGGTCCTGGAACTAGATGAATGAGCTTCCTGCTTTCTCAAAATAAAGGCTGAGTATATGACAGGATACTATTGGTTAACAGGTAGTATTGGCTAACAGCTAATATTGAGCTAGATAAATCTCTGCTCTGATTTTATGTAGAAATTCTGAGGGAGGTAATCCGTTTTTATGGATTGTATTGCTCACTAAGGAAATATTTGGTATTATTAGTTCAAGTCCTTTTGAACATTTTTTTTTTAATATTGCAGTTGATTGA
This sequence comes from Corvus kubaryi, assembly GCF_017639235.1. Classification (NCBI taxonomy): domain Eukaryota; kingdom Metazoa; phylum Chordata; class Aves; order Passeriformes; family Corvidae; genus Corvus; species Corvus kubaryi. Next base: position 8,233,306 of record NW_024582091.1, read on the forward strand.
TTGATTTGTCTTATCCCTTATTGCTCCATCCTGATTATAAGTTGTGCCGAAATGTAGTTTAGAGTTGGAAAGTCAGCCAAACTGGCATTTTCCTAATAATGAATTTCACTGATATCTGCCATTCATTTTAGCTAATCAATAATAATGCCATTTTAAGAGTATTACTGACTTTACATATAAATGAATATAGGGTATTTCAAACGTTAAAGAATTGCCTTTTTTTCAACTACATTTTTTGTTAGTTTTGTGGGTTTGGATTTTTTTTTTTTGGCTGTTTTTTTGTTGTTTTTTTTAAGGATATTTAGGACAGTTCTAGACTCTGAGTGAAATAAGTTATGGCCCCAATAACATGAGAGGGTCTCAAAAGGCTGTTTTTCATTCACACATAGTAATACTACTTTAGTATTTCACACACTGATTTTGGGTGACATTTTAGCCAGTGAAACTGATATTCTGCCAAACTAAATGTTTGGCTTGATAGGTGGAAATACCTTAGCTTTGCAAATTCTGGATAAGTTAAACTGAAACCAATGACATCACGTTACACTGTAAGACAGTTCAAGCACCACATCACAATTCAGTTTTCCATGCACCAGGAAGCCAGTGCACTAGCTATAGTAAATCAATCAGCCACCTCAAGACAAGCCATTTCTTGTCATAAGTCCAAGAGTACCCAAGGATGGAGTTAAGAAGAATTCTCAAATTCCTGCTTATAATTAACTTTAGGTTCAAAACTGAAGTTGTTAGGTACTTAAAATTCTTGTTATGCTTATGGCAAGAATTGCCTTCTCTCTTGACTCCATAGTCAGAGCTGCTGTGAGACAAAATCTCAAGGAAAAGTCTTGGGCTGTATTCAAGAAGTTATATAGCTACACAGGCAAGAAATGCCTTTGCATCGAGAAGAATTTACTGTAACATCAAAGGAAAATTTTCTCAGGGCAAATTGACTAGAGGTTATGTTTTCTATTCAAACCTTTTTCTTTGAGAAAAATGGTGTTTTCTTGGGATTGGCTTTCCATGGTCTCAATCTCCACAAAATGAAGTTGGATTTCTGAGCAGATGGGAAAAGATTGTCAAGATCTGCAGTGATAGAAAGCATGACCATGAAACTTTCCAGTAACATAAATTATGTTATAGTTTATTGCATTTGGAAAGAGCTCCAGAGCATTGGCATATATTATGACAACAGAAAGCACTTTAAAAAACTAAACTAAGCTAAATGAAAATAAAACAATAACATAAAATAAAGAAACTATAACTTATTTTGATGGGGAAAAAAATACTATTCCCCTGTGGAAGAACTTTCATGAAGATATTTAACCACTAAAGTTGGGGCAGTACCTGTGATAACTTTTTCCAAAAAAATATACCTGCTGTTTCTTCCTTCTGTGGAGAACTACTGGTTATGTTTAGTAACTGCCCTGGGTAGCATTTCAGTTCCATTCAGATATATATCTGAAAATAGAATGGTGAGCTTAAAATAAGGTGTAAAATTAAATCCCTGACATAAAAATAATGAAAATTGCTAAAAAAACCCTTAATCTAGTAAATATCTTGTGATTTGAAGTTGTATTTCACTCTTTTAATACATCTTCATAGCTTGAGAAAAATTGTTTTTTCTGGAAAACTGCTACATGTATTGATTATACTACTTAATTTTTAACCAGCAGTACATTTTATTTCTGCTCCAACAGTCACAGTAGTGGACAGCCAGGCAAAGGCAAAAAGCTTCAGGGTTCATGACGTCTGAGAAGTCTTGCTCTGCCTGTGAAATTGGTAATACATTGTTTTCAAACATAAAAGCATGAAAAGGAGAGTTTTAGGTATTAACTAAATGGAAGGGCCTAGATATAATGTTCTATATGGAATGCAGATTATATATTAGGACATCAAAATTGGATAAATTAATTTTTTAAATACACTTTTCCCATTTCTATATCCTCTTCACCAATTATCTGAAAAACAGCTTGTAATCAGCAAGAAGTTTGGCTTTTCTTATACCCATTGTATATTTTTTTATAATACTATGTAAAGGTCAGGACAGAATAATTTTATACCAATGTTCCCCTTTCAGGAAGTACTGCTCTGTGATCTGTATTTTAGAGGTAAGCCTAGGCTGATACAATTGGCCTGAGTTTTTTTTTTTCTCAAATATAGTTATGGGCTGTTTCAGTTGTAACCATGTGTGGAGATACGTAGATTTATATATTCAACAAGAATTTCATCTGCTGTCACATTCTGTGAATCTCTACCTGCTATTTATTGCTTAAGTGTTTTGCAAGCATGAAAATAAGAGAAAATGAAGCTTTATATGCCTTTTCACTGCGTGTATACAGTGAAAATTCTGAATTTTTCTTCTAGAGATTTTTAAAACTGGGGGAAAAGTAAAAGAGAAAAAAGGAACAGGAAGGACTTTATACTAAATTTTCTGGGTTTGCTTTCTTTTATTTTTTAGCAGCAATGAATGTTCAGACCTGTTGCATTAATTATAATAGTTTTCTTAGAAATTTAGCTATGTCTATATTAAAATTACCTTCAGTTGGCTCATTTATAAGAAAAATATGTATTTTATGAGTAATTTATTAAAAATGCCCCAGATCATGAATGCTGAATATAGTCTTTTCTGTTCTGGAACTCTCCTCTCACGCTCAGCCGGCAAAGCTGACTATATCAATGAATAGGGTTGTCAACTACCAAATGTGGGGTTGGTTTTTTTTCCTCAGGACACTAAAGCCTGTTTATGTCTTTGGCTTTGGTAGCTATAGAGTCTGCAGCATTATGTATGTGGGGCATGAGTAGAATGTTAATGATTTTAAGTATTTCAGACTAAATTACATCACAAAATTACAGCGCAAGTTTCTGATAAACAGTGGTTGCACTTCCTGGTTTTAATACACATCTATTAAAGCAAAATGTGAAAGACAAAGGCATAGTCTTGCTGGTTTTAATCATATACAAACATGCACAGTAAATAAGTGACTTTGATTTCTTTGATTTGTTGCACAAAATGCAAATATATGCATAGATGGAAAGGTTAAACTGAGGGAGAGGGGAAATAAAACAAAGGAAAAAAGAAAGTAACAAGCTGCTTTTCAACCTGCAATCCCCACCCCCATGAATTTACATGCAGTTTTAATTTATTGCAGGTATTTTTCTATAAAATTTGAATGCTTCCCCAAAGAATTATAATATGCTGATGAGTTTCTAGTGATACAAATTCTGCAATACTTAATATCACAATATAATTTCAAGCAGATCTGTTTAAGGCTTCTGTTATGGATGGCAGCTTTCAATTACACTGATTGGTAGAGCACCTTGGTGAGTAGGTGACATTGTAGGTGAATTCACACTTACTCTTACTTATCCTTTCCTGTACACGTATGTCTCTTTCTGGATTTAATGATGGCCTGCTCCTTAGTATTTAAAAACTCAATATTGTGTTTTTCTTTCACTGGCGCAATGAGTGTTTGACCATGCTGAAAATCTTATTATAAATGATGACAGGAGTGATGACTAAGATCCATAGAGAACTCACAACAAGGCTACATTCTTTCAGCCTTATCAATGTTAATGTTCAGAGCATAAATTAGAGGAAATAAATAAACATCTGTCAAGGGAGAGATCTATATACATTGTAAGACATTTTAACACAAGTTTTTATACAATATGTAAAACATTTCACTGTGAAAAAAATATAATAAATGTTGTTTTTTTCATCAAATTTCAACAAAGGTGCTTACAAATTGCAAAGCAAAGATAATTTATTTCTAATGACATTTAAAAAGCTATAAAGCACTTTAAACAAACCCAAGCCTGATTACCTTGTGATCTGCAGCTATTTTAGGTAGTTGACAGAAATTTATGACATATTGCCATGGCAACAATGGGCTATCTCAATACGGTATTTCTTGTGAAGAGAATAAATTCTTATGATGCATTATAATGCTTATAATTCTTGCTCAAACTTCTACGTGTTGTGTACAAATTAAAAGCTGTCTTTTTCTTCTTTTTTACCCCCTACTTCTTATTTGTTATAATAAGTTTATTTTTTTTCTTGATACTTTAAAGGATTCTACCTGTGATAAGTTTCAATCATGCTCAATTAGTCCACTAGATGGAGCATCTAGCATTTCCAGGAAAAAGGGAAAAAAAGGTATTTAGAAAGCTAATTTTCACAAACGTGTTAAAGCCACTGAAAGTTTAGGAGTAGAAGGAAGGAAATCATAATCTTTTTAAAATACTGTTTGCAAGGCAGTCTTTTGATTCAGCCTCATTTACCAAAATAACTCCATTTGAAGAATTATTTAAATTAAAAAAAATGAAAATAAATTTTAAAAATCCACAAACAAAAACAAAAATGGGAGGAGGGGGGCAGAAGAGGAGAAATGCTTTCAAGATTCTCTAGTAAGATTTCAGTGCTTTCCTTCATTCTTTGAGATTTCATATGTTTCAATTTATATAAGCAGCCTGCAGAAATCTCTGGAGGACAGCTTATGTTAATGCTGAAAAAGAGTAATTTCTGTGGAAAAGAAAAAGAAACTATAATTAAGCCTGTGTAGACTAGTGTGAGTGACGAAAGGGGGGAAAAAATGAAAGATACACTTCAATGAAAGGGAAACAGCAGTGGATATTGTACTGCCATAGGAAGGCTGTGAAAATCAGGCAGGAGCTCCAAAGCATTCTTTCACTTCAGTGAGCACTGAGAAAGTAAAGCTGAGCAGCTGTGAGTTCAGAGGTAGTAGGTCAGCAATGATCTGCTCAATCCACAGACTTGGGCAAACCAATGATGTGCATCATTTGGGAGGTTGAAATATATAGGACGTTGAGTAAGAGTTCCCTTACTGCCCCTACCTTCTTTCCCTTACCCCTGGACAAAAGGCATTTATTTTCAGCAGCTAAATAAGAATGGATTTCTTAAAAGCTGGCTTTTGGCCACGTTAATTTATGCATACGCAAACTTATGCTTCACCAGTTTACTAAAACCCATCATTTAAGGCTGTTCAAACATGCAGCTGTTTAAATGAGGTTGGAAGCAATTTTACCACACGATGCTGATGTCAGTTAAAAGCTGAGTATTAGCAAAATGGGACGGCATCAATGGAGTGTGTCTCCTACTGCGATCTGTGTTCTCTGTCTAATGGATCAGGGGGACAGATATGCCTACCTCATTGTCCTGTAAAGCTAAATTCAGATCTATTACCTATTACAGACATGTATGTATACGAGGGCAAGCATTTTAAGCAGAATGAGAATTGTTTTGGTTCTGGCAACCATCCAGGGTGAGTCTGAATGGAGACTTTCAAGAAAAACAGGATGCAAAACTGCCAAGTGTGAAAATGGCTACAAACGATAGTTTATGTGGGGGGAAAAAAAAATCAAAAAATAAAAAGCACTCAGAAATCTAGACATACAAATCAGGCAATGTGGGTAAAGAATGCATTTCCCAGCGTGTGATCCCATGAAAACAAAATGTCATGTTGTATAAAAGCTGTGGGTAAGATCTACATCAGTTCTGGATACTAATTATCAGCTTCATGTACTGATGAAAATGTAAATTTCTTTGAGATTAAAAAAAGTGCTCAGAAATAATTGTAAACTGCTCTGAATTATGCAGATAAACGGTTATTCTAGGCAAAAGCTTGTTGATCTGCAAATGGGCCTGCTTCGCTCTGAACCATATAAGAAAATCTTCTTTTTCTGTGTTGGTTTTATCTACATTTTTTGATTTTGATTTTTATTCCGCAGGTTTTAAGTATGAGCTGACAGATACAAAGGTACAGTATTTTTTTCTTTACAAAATACAAAGAAAATCTCCATGAAGGATCGGTATTTAACTGTCATTTTGGGCAAACAGCAGACTAAAAGAGAACTGAAAATATATTAAAAAATATTGAAAAAAAGCTGTTTATTGCATGCTTGAAAAAATTGCGATACAGGTTTGAAATTTGTATCATACTATTAAATTTGATAGTCTAATAAAATTATGTGGGTTATCACTGCTGTATCTGACGTGGATAAGGATTTTAATTTTTGAAGTTTCAGCTGCTATCTTTTAAGATCTCAGACATAAGATGCAAAAAGATGGAAAGCTAGAGGATTTGCAAGAGCATGTAGTGACAGGACAAGGGAGAATGGCTTCAAACTGAAAGAGAGTAGGATTAGATTAGATATTAAAAAGAAATTATTTACTGTGAGAGCAATGAGGCAGTGGAACAGTTTGCCCAGACAAGTTGTGAATGCCCGATCTCTGGAAGTGTTCAAGACCAGTTTGGATGGGGCTTTGAGCAACCTGGTCTTCTGAAAGGTGTCCCTGTCCTTGACAGGGGGGTGGAACGAGATGATCCTTAGGTCCCTTCCAATCCAAATCATTCTATGATTCTATTTTTTATCAACAGTCCTGCTGAAGCAGCATTTTTCAATTCTTGCTTTACACTGCAGCACTCCTATCTATGCAATTGTCTGAGACGTAGTTTTCTTGAAATCATTCTGTTCTCCAGCTTTCTTTGAGGAGTAAAAAAAACCCAAAAAAACTTTTGATTGTCTTTGGTTTATATTTTGTTGCTTCTCCCCCCCCCCCCCCCCGCCAGAAGTTTATGTTGTTCAAATTGTGTTCAGTTTTAATAAAATTTAGTGGGGATATTTGCATTACCTTCAGCTGCAACAGGGATGACACCCCCTGAATCTAACATGCTGCTGTACTAATTCAATGACAGATTAGTTTAAAAGAATGGTTAATTGAGAATAAAATTAGTCACTTTTTAGAAATACTGAAACTGAATTAACTGAGAAGAATGTAACGATTTCTGGACTTTTTAAACATGGATTGTTAACTTCCTTGGCCATAATTGCTTCTTTGGAGATAATATGCTCTCATGTAAATACATATTTAGAGGCATTTCAGAAATGAGATTATGGGCCTAGTAGACCATGGCTGCGCCAAAGGATTTACAGCACGTACCGCAATAAAGCTGACAAAAGTCATGTATAAAGTATTATAAGCCTCTCTGAATGTCTTAGCTGCTTAACTTCTTCAATACAACAATAGACAGAGAAAACACTGTGACTTTGAGAAAAATCATGTTTATATTAATCATCAAAACAGTCTTGTAAGCTTTAAACTCTGTCATTGCCCCATATTCATAGGGACAGTAGCTAATTCTGAAAGCTACTTCACATCAGAAAACCTACACTGAGTGCAAATAATACAGTAGAAGCAATCTCAAGGGCCTTCTCATCTCTTAGATAGGTACTCTACAAGGCTGTATTTGGAAATGTAGAAGTAAACCAAGACCAAGAGGCAGAGACAATAGGACAAGTTTGACTGCAGAGAAGAGGACTGAGCTCCCAGTTAAGATGTTGTACTGGGATTCTAGGTCAACAATAAATCCAAATATTTTCTGTGTCTCAGAACCATCTCAGAACCATATTATCATCCAAATGTCATAGCATAACATAACACTGGTGATTTCACATTTGATTTTAAGTTATTTTTCAATGGAAATTATAGTTAAGACATTGTAAAATAGTATACTATCTTGATCCAGACACAGTTTACCAAATTAGAACATGGGAGTTGACTCAACTGCTTAATGGTCTTTTTTATTCATGAAGAGTTGTTTGCTTTAAATGTGTTTCATATGAGCATTTAGGTTTCCTTTTTTGATGACTACGATAAGTAGTTAAATCACAAAGCAAAACTATTTTTGAGAGGAAATAAAGGTAATTTAGGAGATCATCCATTCAGTGAGCACATGAAGCAGTATTATGTGACTTGTACAAAATTCACAAACTGACCTAATGAATTCTAATAATGATAGTAAAGAAATTTTAGTTTAAAAAAAAGGATAGATAAATAAAACAAAGATTCATGGTCTGACTTTGGCTGGAAATCCACATGTAAAAAATGTATGTAAGGGATGATCTATAGTTTGTTTTAGCCATTGTTTTAAACAAATTGCTTATCTAATCCTAATCATAATTATAAATATGTTTAAATTCATCATGTTTACAAAAAAATTATGACTATAATGTGGTGGATAAACATCTTTTTGAGAACTACCTGATGGAACCGGTGGTTCAGGCTTGCTGAAAGTTTGCTGCATGTTGTATGCTGCATACTTGGATGATGTCCTATACTGAAAATTGCATAGGGTTGCATAATATTCTGAAAAGTACAAGGCAGACTGGCAGATGTAGGGGGTGATCATTCATTAAAATTTTTTGGGCAGTCTGTCTGACCTTTTTTAACTATCAGTGATTCCTATGAAGATGGCATTAGACAAAACCAAGGGGTTTTTTTAATTGTAAAAAAAAAGGTATTATATAGGCTAGCCAGAAATTTTTGTGGTTTTTACTAGCAACTGAGTTCTTATAAAATCTAGAAAGAAATTAATTTAGATTTTTCTAGTAACAGGAAAACTCAACACTCCGATTCTCAAATTGTTTCATTTGAGTCAGCAAACAAATTAAAGAAGGCACGTTCTCTAAATTCCTCTTACAGGCTGTCCAATACATATGTAAATACAATTAATTAAAACTTCTGATGCATATGTGGGTTGAGTGCAAGACAAGGATTAGGGGAGCAAAGTCCCTCCCTGTATAAGAGAACATCAGGTTCATGACCACTTGAGGAAGTTGAGCATACATAAATCTGTGAGACTCCATGAAATGCAGCCCAAAGTCCTGAAGGAATTGCCTGATGTAGTTGTCAAGCCACTCTCCACAATATCTGAAAAGTCATGACAGTCAGGTAAATCCCGGGTAATACTCCTGAATGAGTAATCAGCCCTGGAGCTGCTTTAGCACAGCTACATCCATGGGATAAAGAGGTTTGGGCTGGAGAAGTGATAGGATCCTCCTCCATGGAAGATTTTTCATTTCAGCAAGTCAACTACCTATGTAATATTTTAGGACGACACTTTTTCTACATTCTCTGAGAATTATTTCTCTACATAGTCCCTTTAAAACTCAGATAAATTAACTTTCCAGGACTGAAGTGTGTCCTACATTTTTATCTTCATGAATTCTTAGACTTAAAATATTTTTATATTGCTGCCAGCTTATCCTTTAATATCTGACTTTGAATATTTTAACTATTTAAATCCTTCTCTTTACAAGTTTTTGAAAAACACCTTCAAAAATTACTTTCAGGGGCAATATACATTCAGCTATCCTGCAGTGGGGTAAGGAAGTCGACTACAAGATCTTTTGAGAACTCAGCTCTATTTCATAATTAGGTGACTTTCTTCAAAAATTGGGTCATTTTCTAGCAGTGTTTGAATTATTAAAAAAATATTCAAAAAGTTGTAGTAATTTAAACTGAGTTTCCATTGCATGAAATGTTTAAATTTTCCAAGGAGTTTTTATTGCTAGTCTTGAAATATGAAATCTTGAAATTTCTCCCCAAATGACATTTTTATGTCATTATATATTTAGTTACAAAAGTAATTTTAGAAGTGGCACTTAATTACAAAATTAGTTTGAAGCAATATTTTAACGTGATTTTTTTTCTTTGAAACTTTGAATTTAAGCACATTTTTCCTTGAATTCTCCAATTAAAAAATCACGATGTTTCTCAAAATCATCTGTTTCCTATGGTAAAACATGAATTTCAACAAAAAATTCCAACAATTTTGCCTCCCCTGTTCTGCCAGGAAATCTGGTTATTGAAAGAAAGATAATGGACATCCTGATTAAGGACTGTTCAGCTCTTTCTAATTTTTCATATAATATTCTATCCTTTAGACCTAGAAATGCAAGACCACAGAATAGCATATAGTAAGACCCTAGGATCCATCATGTATACATGCCATATATGTATAAATTAATTAATGGAGGAAATGGCTCATTTGAGCTAAAAAAGGGCTTGATAATAATGCATTTTATATCTGGACAAAACTTCCACTTACTTAGAGGAAAACTAAGCTTCACCTTGAAAACTGCAAAGCACGTTTTAAATAGTGCTAGAGAAAGAAAACTAAAAAGAAAAACAAAAAGAACAAATCCAAACAAAACCAACTCACAATCAAAAAATAGAGCCACTCAAACCAAAGCCCAAGGACACGATGAGAAAACCAGGAGGAAAAAAAGAAGAGGTCATTTTGTGAGTGCTCAGCTAATGAATCCTGGTTTCCATGGATTTGATCCTTATGCCCGTGCCTAAGAGGAGTCCAAGTCTAAAGCTTTCCCTTTATCTGAAGTGTTCATGATTTCTTTCCTGTGTGGATTATATGACATTGAATAAAGGTTGTGTTTATACTGCAGCTTTTCTCTCAAGAACAGCTCAGCTGGGAGTATATCCTTTATTTGGCTGTCATCTTTCACAAAAAGTACAGAAACTTAATAACCTTTTGAAGACCAGGAGTTTGCCAAATTTAAAGGAGAATGTGATTGAAATTGTCTAGTTGTCCAGCAGCTGTTTGAGGTGCAAACAGTCAGACAACTAACTCGGCAAACACATACCAGACTGTGATTATGTAGCGCCCATACAAAAACATGTTATAAAGAACCAAGTGGAAGGGCTGGTGAGATAAGGAAAGAGTGGGCTTTGACAAGCTGCAGCTAAGAATAGCTTGAATAGCTTCTTATTATATTCAAAAAAGTTTGAAACAGCAAGTCCAGGGGACCAATTCTAACCAGTTTTTAAGGCTCAAATCTATGAGCTCAAGTACACATTATGTAAGTCCTACCTTCACATAAAACTACTGTCAAGGACAAGAGGAAATACTACTTTACCTTTGCAATATAAAACAGAATTTATCTACTTCTGTCAAGACAGTATTTCTTATATGCGAAGAGTGAATGGCAGCAGTGTGAGAGAATTTCTATTAAGTAATCTTTACTAAGCAATCGTTGACTAGCATGACATCTCGTGCTGCGAGTGCTTCCATCAGTAGAATAAGTGACTAAGATTATTATGAAACTAGAATAAATATCTTTATTTTTGCCCAGGCTTACTTCGGCTATTTGCAAATAAAGCTTTGATTTTATTTAGGTCTATGAAGGTTTTTTACTCTTTTGGTGGGCTAGAACAAGAAAAATTTTCACAATTAGTTGAAAAGCCGAGCAACTACTCAAGTGGTGCATTGAAAATGTTCAGTTAACAATATTGTCACACTACTACTTCCTTCATTCATAACACCTACTGAAACAAGAGGCATTGAGATGCTAAGTTAGGTGAATAATCACCTGAATGCAAGCTGTCTATGAAGCAACTGAACTGAGGTGTTTCAGAATATTCCTGTAGCTGGCAATTTGCTATTAGTTTTGCTGTGTTGTTCAATCAAATAGTGAAAATTTCATGAAAATTCAGTTATTATTTTCTTGGGAGTAAAAAGATATTTTACAAGTATCGGATTTAAAAAAAAGTTCACCAACAATCAGTTCAATTTAAGTTTGCAGTCTCGCTTTAGTTTGCACCATAACACAATATTTCATTTTGTGGCATTGAGAATGAACCAGTCTGCCTCTTCTATTTATCTGTTAAGCATCTGTGAAGCTATGGAAAATCATGTAAATTGTTTGCCCTGCTTCTGTTGTGTAATAAGGCAGGCACTTCCAGAAGGCAAATTATCCCTAAGGCTCTTATTAAAGAGGGGCTTCCCCCTGGGCATGAACATGTCTCCGCATTGATACTGAATAAGCCTGGATGACTAGCTTAGTCCACGTGATTTTAAGGCAGCTAAAACCATGTGGCTGAATCTCATCTCTAGAGTCTATACTTGGCATGTACATAAAGAAAAAGATGGATTTGAGGAGAAAATGTCTAGAGCCTGCAAACTCCACATATAATTAGATTAATGAGAACTCTCCAGAGACTCCATCAAAGGAGGAAATTATTTGTCTAATCCAAATCTCACAGAGAGCAAATGTAAGATTTTCAATGCCTTCATTAGAATTTGTATTATGCCACAGCTTACAATGTTGTTGGTTTTTTTTTTTTTCTCATTTATATGAAAATATTTACCCCAAAATGTAAAGTAAATAAATGAAAAAGGCATTACAGGTAGGATTTATCTTACCTAAATTTAGACATCAAGCAATTAGTTATCTTAGGCAAAAATAATAATCCTGGGCACTTTTTGCAGCTTAGTGAAAATAAATAGACACCTGCAAAGGACGATCCATCTCACTAAGTTTAGACAGTCATCTTGAGCCAAGAAGAATCTCTCCTGGATGTATCTATCTTTCTCCACTGAATGAAATGGAGCAGGCAGTGATTAGCTCAGAGTTCAACAATTTGCTGTTAAGAATCCAACCCAGGCAAACTGAACCCAGAATAAACTGGATAATTTTCTAACTTTATTCCTTAGCAGTTTCATCACTGGTCATTCAGTAAAATACCTATACCTAGAGAAAACTTTGTACACAAAAGGATCCTATTTCATAAGCTTCAGAAGGAAAGCAAAGAATAGTCTATAAAAGGGGAATACAGGATTTCTTTCCCTCAACTTGCTCTCAACTCTCAAGGATGGAGATTTTTCATAGGTAGGACAGTTTCCCACAGAGCAGAGTCCTTTCCTTGACATCTGCATAGCACAGATGGCATCACCTGTATTCTACTGAACAGACTTGTAGTCTGTATTTAATGAAGAGCTTTAATAAGTCAAAAAAAGCTAACACACAAACAGAAACTTGCAAAAATTCAAATTACTTATGTGAATCCAACATTTAGGATTTCACAGCTGTATTTTGTTAACACAAATAATATTCATAATTTACAAAATTCAGATTTATAAGGCTGCACGAGTCCATCCCTATGCTCCAAAGATTTATTATATATATCAGCTATTCCAGATGCTCACTAAGTTGTAAAAGCCACCAGTGAGAAGATAAAAACTTTTTTTGCTATGTAGAATATAACCTTTTCAATTTTTTGGAATAAGGTTTTACTCATTTTATTTGAATATGTATGTTTTAGTTGTTGAAAATCAGGCCATTTTTTCTTGTTCTACACCTTAACAAGTGTTTGTCATCAATTAATAGCTGCTGCTGCTGATCATCAGTTCACTGAGTAAATACCCTTACAAGGTGGAGTAGCAGGTTATCAGAGGAAATGAGCAATCAAATCCCTGCAAGAGGGATGAATAACTATTCCACTCCAAAATATGAATACAATGGCACTCAATGCCTCCTGATGTGTAATTTCTTTGTCACTAACCTGATGCTTACTATAACTAAGCAGAGGTATGTCTAAGTTGGATTTGAACATATTTGTCTTCATAGAGAGTCGAGGTTTTAGTATTTTTTCTCATTTCTGGTGTTGCTTCTTGATGATAAGGCTATCAAACTGCTTTTTCACTGTTTTTTTGTTCCTCCATCCCTCAGTCTCTCTTTTTAAGGTTTTAGGTGCCATGAAGAGCTAATTTCTTCAGTCAATGTCTTTACCCCATTCATTGCAGAGAGCTGGTTTTATTCCTCCCTTTTATTTTAATTCAGTTTTCACTTCTCATACTGTAATTTTCAACATTTTTTCTACTTAATGTTGATATTAAAATGCCACCATATTTGGACGTACAGTTCACCGTGCACTTCAATACTGTATGAGTAACAATGATTTCAGCTGATTAGGCCAAATTCTTTTAGCATCTCCAATGAGCTGCAATTTTTTTAGTAATTTTTATTAGGATAGGCATAAAAAAAAGTCTCTGCTTTTTTTATAAAAATCTTTTGAACTAGGAGATAACTGCATTCCTTCTAAGTCTTATCTTCAACTTTTCCTATGAATTTGATAAGCAAGGTGATAGATTTTGATGTTTTCTTCTCTGTGTATTGTAATTTGCCTCAAAGTATCTCTATCTTCCTCTTATTTTCACTAGTCAGCACAGGGAATCTTTTCTCCTAAGCAGTTGCTTATTTCTTTCTTCCTGATATGTTAAGATACAAGAAGAAAACAGGTCTCATAGCCAATAAGGCTACATAGCTGGACATCTCTTTAGGAGCCTCATCATCATTACTTTTTCACTATTGTCTAGAAAATAATTCAAATTTTTAATGATGGTTTGCCACTGGATTTCATTTGTTCTCATGTTCCTTTATCAAAACTGCATTGTCAGCATCCCACGTCACAGGCTTTTCCACAACAAACCTAGCTTTCTGAGCAGTTCTATGTTTCTTAAGAAAGAGAAGGTACACTTACTATCTTTACTTCCATACAAGCCTTCTATGTTGTGCTTTAATTTATAGATATACTATTTAATTTCAATTATGTCACTTTAAAACAATGCAAAATCTTTGAATCATGGAATAATTCAGGTTTGAACTAACTCAGGACATTTTGAATTCATCCTCCTGCTCAAAGCTGTCAGTTATGGCTCAGGCCAGGTTGCTCAGGGCTTTAACCTCTTCAGTCTTCAACAACATGAACAGAGACTGCACAACCTTTCTGGGTAACTGGCACCACTGCTGGATTGTCTACACGGTGGAAGAGTTGTTCCCTACATCCAGTCTGAAACTCTTTTTTTTTTTTTTTCAGTTTATGCTCGTTTACTTCTCTTACTGCTCCAAATACTGGCAAACTCAACTCCACCTCAGAGCTACTGTTTAAACAGATCATTTCCACAAGAAGGAAATTGAATAAGTGGATCTATCACAAAACCACCTTTACATCCTCCAAGCAAATACAAACAAAGGCTGCTAACATCCAGGACAGTGTAGGAATAGTGTCACATATTATGACTATGCTTCAGAAAATGAAACATATGTGAAGGAGTGTATAGTATCTTTCCCAGTGTAGTTATCTAGCTATCTACATCTATCAGTAAAAAGGTCTAAATCTGTTAAAGAAAGGTGGGTTTTCAGGAATTATTAGACTTCAATGGAACACACAGAACATGAAGTAAACATTTATGGTGTTCTCTGTACTTTCCAGATTTGGAGTATGTTCTATAATAGAATCATGTCACAGAAATCTATTCAAGATTGTACCACCACTTTCTGCGTGAGAGAGAAAATACCTATCTAGCAAAGGTATTTTAAAGTTTAATATATTCCAGTTTTGAACAACATCCTCAGATTCTACAATAACCAAAATCTTAAGGGTACTTTAAGGACAGAATATATAATGCAAGTGTCATTATATTAATATGTTTTGTAGGCTAGAGAATTTGATCTTTTTGAGGCTTTTTCAAAAGGCTCAAAGAGAAAATACATCTTCAAGATGTGTTTGAATAAGGACAGACAAGTAAATTTATCACATGTGCCAAAGAGACGTGTGGAATGAAAAAGAAAAAAGGGAAGTCTATTGGGTGATACAGATGAATGCCCACTTACAACTGGCATCACAAAACAACATGACAGGTGAAATGAGTTTTTGAACAACTGAGCAGTATTTTCCTCACTGTTATTAATGCTTTTTCTTCTTTTTAGACAAAATTTTAGGTGTTGTTGAAAAATATCCATCAAATAAAGTATTGTTTGTTTTTGTTTGGGTTGAGTTTGTTTTGTTTTTTAGCTGCTGAATATCTCCATTAGTCACTCACTTTTAAAGTTTATTAGGGTGGTCTTGGGGCCTTGGCTTTCCTTTAACTTCTTTTACTTCAGCCCTGGGTTTACCATTTAACATCTTCTTATGACAAAATACATAATAGCTAAGTACTGATAACTGTAATTCTTCAGTCGGTTCAGTCTCAGACACTTTCATCACAATTTCATCCGAGAAGATTCCTCTCTCAAACTCTGAAAATGGTCTGCAATGTGAACTGGTACATGGTAAATGGGAATGATGGAGAGATTCACTTCAAAAGCAGGTTTTTCATAGCATTTTAATTTTAATTTTAAATCCTGCTCCAACTGAGGGAAGGGGGAAGAAAAATTACATTTCTGCATGGCACCATTTTTGCTACTTGAGTGTTCCCCTCAGCAGATACTGGTGGATTTTCCTTCTCTAAAGAGTTCAGGAATTCCTGAAACTGGGGATAAATCCTTAAGTTGCTTATCTCAGCAACAAATTTGTCCTGTATCTTCACAAAATAAAAAATTTCTCTAGGTATGAGGAAACCTTTAACTTAGGAAATAAGTAATATCATTCTTCTTTACTTATCTTGAGTCCATCTATGACTGTCCTTTATGAAAGTTGGGTACACATTTGGAGTTAATCTCCCATCAGTCCTCACAGCCTGTGTTTTGGTTCGCAAAGCTGCTCTTGTTGAGTGTGTAAACTGGTTTCTTTTTTGAATTACGCTAGACTGAAAAATGCCTTGAACATCCTCTAATTCCTCTAAATCCTCTAAAAATCCTCTGTTCCAATTGTTTATGGTCATTCAGTCCACAGGAGCACACTACAGCTAAACTTAAGTAAAAATGTTCAAAAATATAGTGTGGATGTGTTGTTCTAGGAAATAATTATTTTACTCTATGATATTGTGTCACACTGTTTGTTAATATAGACAGAATTATATCTGATTAAAGTATGATACTGTCTAATTTCAATGGTCGAAACTCACAAATGGTGATATGATTACTATTAGTGTTAAATTAAACCAATCATTTGATTTAAGTAGGGAAAGCTAGAGGTTTTTATGACATCCTTTTGTACTATATCTAAATATGTTCCATGTGGAATAAACTTCAAACAGTGAATTCTCTACTGATTTCAAGGAATTCCCAGACATATCAGGTTATAGAAATACCTGTTTGGGGTTTGTTCCTCTATATATACTTTATAGATATGTACCTCTCTACATTTAGATAGATGCACCTAATTATAAATAAATGCCCACTCAATGAAGATTTTTTTTCCCATTGCCGGCAGATGGAAGCTGGGCCAGCAGAACCGGTTGATTGGTTGGTTTTTTGATTGGTTGGTTGGTTGGATTTTTTATTTCTACTTGTATTTCTTGGTGTTTTTTCCTGAAATAAACTTTAGTAACCTAGATTGTTTTTCACTCTGTTCCACGACTGACAAACTGAGGAAAGAATATGAGAATTGTATTATTCTTTAGTCCTGGTCTGAGAAATATTTTTCAGTTTCATAAAAGAAAAGAGAAAGTATGTAGTTTCAAAATATTTTATTACTTTTCTGATGTAGAATCAAAATGACACTTTTGGAAAATGTATTTTTGAGAAGGTTATGATAGATACTCTCTCAGCCTACCCAAAGCCCAGACAAATAACCCACTGGCTAGAACATTTAACTTGGGTGTGGGAGTAACCAGTCTGCTTGTTTATGACAGATTAGGCTCCCACAGACTCCATCCCACACAGCAGGCAAGCTTCTTGCTCATCAAATTATAGCATCAGCCTCTTTTAAAATGTCAAATTCTTCTTTGGCATATCTTCCTTTCTCTACAAACAGCTAAATGGAAGACAAATTCTGCAGTATGGAGATTATGGCTGATTACCATATTCCAATACCTGTTCTATCTGATTCAAGGCAGAAATTAGATTTTAGCCTTCGTATGTCGCTTGATTATTTTGTGACTTTTTACCCCTGAAAATGCCTTAGCCTGAAACAATGAATTGAAACATTTCAATGTAACCGTCTTACTTTATTTTTCTTACCTCTTCCTAAAAGTTGATTACTATAAGGCCCTTTGATGGGCCACTGTGATATGTATCTGACTCATCTCATTGCCTGCCAAAATGGAGTCCATGGCCATTATTCCTGCATTATTTTGTAATGTTACAGCAATGGTAAGGTAATGCATGTGAATATGCCAGTGCCATTCCCTCCAGAAAATAAAGTAGATCTGAGCTAATAAGGAAGACAGGAAGGTTTATGAAAATGGGTAAGTGATTATTCTAAACTTCATTAACTGATATGTATACCACAATGTTTTATGTCCTGGAATGTATATTAATGCATGGAAATGTGATTAAAACATATATTTTTAGTAAATTTCACTGTGTATTCTGGCAAAGGGGCATTCTATTACAAAATATGGATAAATAGGAAAGTGCATAGGAAAGAGACATTATAAGAGACACTGAACAAAAGGTCTTCAAAGGCAAAAAATCTATATTTGAAAAGATAATATTGTGAATCAATAAAAATGTATTTCTACAAAATATTGTGTTAACACTAATCAGAACACAGAACAGAAGATCAAGGAAATATTTTACAAAGGCATAAATAAACACTGTTAAATAAGCCAATAGGTAGTACATAACAGGAGAATTAGATGCACTGAGGATATAGAGAACATATGGAATGAAGACAAATTGCTCAGTCCTATAATTGTCATTTCCAGTTTCAGCACACTGATAATTGGCAAGAGAAAATTAAAAATTAACATGGAGTTATGATTAAGGAAAATAAAACTAATATTAAAGAATACTGAAACTATATGCAATTCTTTCCAAAATACCAGTGTATATCTTTTTTATTGCTTGAAATGGCCTTGAGAGAGCTAGATGACGTGTGCTTGAAATATTGTTATGCAATGAAAAACACAGTGATAAATTGCGACCAGTCTGAGTTCAAAAAAGCAAAAGAGAAGCCATTTCTGAACTTAGTTAAATGGCAAGGGAAATAAAAAGATGAAAGAAATAACTGGTATGTTGCTTAGACTTTTGTCTCCTGACAAACACTAAGACCCATTTTCAGCCTGTTTTAGCATTGGTTTTATGTAAGTCTGAAAAACAGCAAACCAGTTGTGCTTCCCTTCTTACAGGAAATTTCTGTCTGCAGAACTCAACATGGCCCAAAGGGCTAAAGCTGCAAAGCAATGATCCCCATCATGTGAGTTGTCTTGGCCAATGTAAAAGGCTTTTTTCAGGAAAAAAATAGGGTGCTGAACATATTAAGAAAATGCAGTCGAAGATGTCTGTGATAACAATTTGTATTTATTTTTTAAGTATGTCTTCATCATGCAATTTAGTTGCCTGCTATAATGGGGACTGCAAATATGTCAATTATTTTCTCTTAAAAAAACCCAAACAATAAACCCCATCAGTGTGAGGCCTCAGTTCTTCAAAACACGAGGACTTGCAGTAATTTCTTTAATATTCAATTCATGTAGGGAATAACTGCCTGTCTCTCTGTTTCAAAATCTTTTATTTACCCTGTTTTTTCCGCTGACATGTTTTTAAAACAGAAAATGCCTCTTTATGAACAAAGTGTGCATGGGAAATTTTCAGAGATGAAAAATCATCATATCATTACCATCACTTTTATGCCCAGCTAGGAAAAATACACTGACATCTTCTTGGCTGCCCTCCTGGATGGTCTTGTCACTTTCATTCTTTGCTTGCAGAGAAAAAAACAAAATGAACATAAGCCTACAAGGCAGGGAGCCATACAACCATAACCCACTTTGAGCAAAGGAAACTGGAGGGAAGCCCTGTGCTGGCACTCAGGCCTCTGTCTTGGCACAAAGGCAGGAAGCCGGAGTGCTGGACCTGCCGCTCACTGCCTTGGGGATCCTGCTCAGTTGCATTCTCTCTCTGTCAGAATAAAAAGGCTCTCACTGGAGAATTCTGGCATAGACATTGTCAAACCAGTACTTCATTTCATTTTGCCCAGGCATAAAACTCTGGAAATCCCAGTTTCGATGGGAGTCTATTTTTTTGACTTTTCTTTTCTTTTGTTTGTTTCCTTGTTTTCCCCCTTCTCTGTTTGATTTTAATCTTCAGTCTGGATTAGGATTACAGGACTTTGTCTTTTTCTTTTTTTTATTCTCTTCCTAATATATTGGAGTCCTTAAAACATCCAGAGTTTTTCTATTTGTTTAATTTTATTTTGCTTCAGAAATTTCTTATTTGTGTGGGTGTATGCATAATATTAAAATATTTGTATGTGTATAATATAAATAAAATACGTGTATATATATATTTATAGAACTTGTGCATTGATGAAGGTTATTATATCCTTATACAATATCATGAAGTACTGCATAGATCTTATGGTGCAGCGCTTAGTTTGGCAGAGTTAGTATAACTTTTACTACTGTTTTAACTGAGGGCAAGATTGAAGGATTCTATACTAAATCTGAAGAAATAATGCTTTAGTTTGATAAATAGAAATAAAATTTAGAGAGAAGAGGTTTGTTTATATTGAACAGAAACAGAATACACCACACATTACTTGACACAATTCAAACTACAAGAGTACGATGAGAAAATTTCCTCCTGAAAAAACATGGCAACTCCAAATACTCTGGATCTTGTTCCACAGTTTCGGGAGGTTTAAATTGGACATCAGGAAGAATTTATTCGTGGAAAGGGTTGTTAAGTATTAAAATGGGCTGCCCAGGGTGGTAGAGCCATAATCCCAGGCAGCATTCAAGAAACATCTTGACATGACACTTAGTTCCATGGTCTAGCTGACAAGATGGTGGTTGGTCAAAGGTTGGACTCAATGATCTGAGAGGCCTTTTCCCACTTAAATGATTCTGTGACTAAGGATTAATTTCAATATTGGTATTAATAACTGCAACACTAAAAGCAAAGAAGCAGAAGACACATTTCAAAATGCAAGATGAAATGTTTAAGCCTTGCTAACATGAAACATTTATTTAGAATATGGGAAAATGGAAGAGTTTCAGATAAAAGTTTTTGCAGAGTGGAGCATAATTTCCTCTAAACTCCCAGTGATAAAATTAAGATTGACTGGAGAGGAAAGTTAGAGTCAAACTGTGTCATTGTGATGGCATGTTCATATTTAGCTGTTTACTGTACTAAATATTTATGCTCTATAGAGAAAAAGGATAGCTGTCATGATTATTTTTAGTTCCATTTTTAGTATTGTTGATTTGGGCTTTTCATGTGGGCAGTTCATTTTGATTAGGAGTAATTTTATTCACATACATTATATGAGTAATTTCAGCTTATTTTTATCTTGATAAGCTAGAAGTGCTTCCGTATTTTACATGGAGTGTTAACATCTGAGGATACTGTCCCTTTCCATAGCTCAGCAGTGGTTAAGAAATACCTATCATCATAAAAGTAATAAAAATATATTTGTTCTTACAAAATTCTGTCACATTGGAAATGATGAAACTATTATTTCTACATTAAAGAAAAAGCTGATTTCTGTGCAATTAGTCTTCAATATTTAAACTATTCAGAGAAGGTCCAGATTTGATAAGTTGTAAAGTATCATCAATAAAGTTTTACAGTATAAGAAATAGCCCTTTCATGCATTAAAGTGATGGGGAAAAAATATTTTTCTGCTTACCTTTGTTATATTGTTCATTGTTTAGTGTATTGAGAGATTAATGTGGAAGTAGGGGGAAACTAAGTGGGCACTATATGTTGAATACAGTCTCAGCTCTTTGTTTCCAAATTACGTCTTATATGAAATTTGTAGATGGAAGTCCGTGCTTCTTGAGATTATAACATAATTTGACAGGATCACTATGGAAAATTGTATATTACTTGAAAATAGCTAAGCGCTTGCTTGACATAAGTAGCTAGAAATTTTAGGCAGCAAGTTGAACTTTATTTGAACTATATGGCTATGTTTAAGTCAAAGAAGGATCATAGTGAAACCTGGGGTAACAATATCGTAATAGCTAGAATAGACTAAGATGTAGCTTAAATATTCCTTAAAAAAATAATAGCTAGAGTGAGCAGCTCATAGGCTATGGTGAATAAATTGTAACAACCCTATTATAACGTACTACAGAACTGATGGAAAACCCCACTGAAAGCAACCTAAGAGAAGGTGACCATGTGATGACCCCTTGGTAATGAAAGAACAAACCAATGAAGAGTGAGAAGACCCCAGATCATAATATTGCTATTGGTCCAGACTGTTGCATGAGGGATGGGGAGTTTAGATTGTAAGAGTATAATTGCTGAGGGATTTCTTTGTTCTGGGTCCCTCTTTTGAGGCATCTAGCTTGAGCTACCGTGTAACATAATTGATCTGTGCCAATAAATCTGCCTGGTGGAGGTGAGAACCTACTGTCAAAAATCTCTATAACAGTCATAATGGTGCATATGAGCAACTACAGACATGCTGGGTACACTATGACAAGCTTTCTTACCATCTTATCATATTCCACTTACATTCGCAGTGAGGCCCAAGAAGGTATAGTGTCATTGCGAAGAGTACATGTGATTTACCATCTGTAGGCGTCCTCTAAGAGTAACACTAGTATTTGAAATTTACAGCATTTTTCTAGCAATCTGGTTAGACCATGCTAAAGTGTCAAGTAATTACAAAAAAATAATTTTATTTATTTCTGGTAGGTGACTCAGATCCTACATTTCAGCACTGGCTCTAGGCATTTAAACCATCAGCGTAGAGTGGGCTTCAAGCTACTTTCCAGCCTGCCCTGGATTCTCAGAAGTCCTTGGGACTCATGTTACCTTTGCCAAGTTGAATGTGAAACACAATGCAAAATCTTACGTTTTAATATACATTATACTTTTACCATTATCGCAATAACACACTAAAACAAGAAAAAGCAAAATTTTGCAATAAAGTTGTCTTTATTCATGCATGCCATAGATACAGAGGCTGTAATAACCAGAAAGAAATAGGTAAATCTGAGCAATTGAGACTTTTTCAAACAGAACAATAAGTCATTGAAGTATTTAGTCTTTTTGGTTTTATTATTACAAAAACTTCAGACTTTGACAGGTGGATCCATTGTGCAAGACCATAGGGAGCCAGTTTTTAGGAATTTTGTTCAAAAAAATCTTTTTTTTTTTTCTCTAGTAAGTTGAGGTACTACAAATTCCTGAGTACTACAAATGCCTGAGGGGTGGGCACCATGTCATCATCCCCATATAAAGACATTAAGAAAGTGTGTTACTGACATGGCAATGTGTGATAGGTCACTTAGTGAAAAATACCAGATCTTGATACTGGATCTTGAAGAAGTGTATAAAACCAGCTCATTTCTTTGAATAAGCATCTCGGATTCCCTGCCAGTCTGAGTCCATGCCTTAGTCATTACATCATTCTACTTTGTTCTGATTGCCTCTGATCCAGTCACTGGGAACCACTGAAAGCCTGGAATTGTTTTTTGCCCTCCTTCCAAGTATTTGTATACATTGATATCCTTTCTGGGCCTTCTTATTTCCAGGATGAATAGTCTGAGTTGTCTCAGCCTTCATAGGAGAGGTGCTCCAGAATGTTAATAATCTTCGTGGTCCTTCACTAGACTGTCTCCTGTGTCTTTCGTTTACTGAGGATTCAGGTACACAACATTTCAGGTTTGGCCTAATCAGTGCTAAGTAAAAGGGAAGGATCACCTCCCTTGGTGTGTTGACAATGCTCTTCCTAATGCAGTCAAGGATACAATTATGTGCCTTTTACCAAACAGCACATTGGTGGCTCATGTTCAGCTTTGTGCCCACCAGCATCCCAAGATCCTTCCAGCCTTTTCAGCTGTGAGTCTCCAGCATATACTGGTACCTGGGGTTGTTCCCCAGGTGCAGGACTTTGCGATTCTCCTTTTTTGAACTTCATGATGTTCCCGTAAGCCCAATTCTCCAGTCTGTATTTCTGGTGTATATATTTTATTATACATTGGCACAAAACCCAACCAACCACCCAAAATTTGATCCTATCTTCTTGTTTCAGGTTATTCAAAGAATTAGTGTATGTGGTTCCTTTCTCATGCACTACATAGAAAGAATGAAGTGAAAGCGTGTTTAAAACATATTTTTGAATCTTCAAAATATAAATTTCCAAGCTAGCATTTCTTATTGTTTCAAGATAGTCACAGTGAATATCTTAACAGTGATATATTTAATCACAGAGATTTTAAGAAAACTACATAGCTACAGTATAGGGGTCTTAAAATGGATTGTACATAAAAGTGCCTCTATTGCAGCTTCTGTGAGCCTTATTGCCACAGCAGAATTGAATTTTCAATATATTATACTGAGGTGTGGGAAAGCTACCTCAATGATAAGTAAACAAACAAACAAACACACATGACAAAATAAAATATTGTACCATTGAATGCAGTCTGGTTCTTTGTTGGAGAGACAGATATTAAATTATTTATAATAATACTGAATAGGATTGTAATAAATACAAGATAGTATAATTCATGCGAGTGATGAAGTCATAATCATATGCAGCCTCTTCCCAGCACCATGCAATTAAATTATTATTGAGGATGCTATTGCGTAGTCCAGGTCTTGTGCAAGAATTGTGCTTAAAGGTGAGCAAAAGAGAAAAAGAGACGCTGTGTAAAATTTAATTTTCAAAGACTTAGTAGATCAAACATTCTTAATCACTTTACAGGCTAAATAGAAATTCTAAGAATTCATATCATGAACAAATCTGGACCAGGTATCTTTAAAAAATCTTTAGAACTTTAATATCAATTACATATCGTATGTTTGAGCAGCGTCAGTCAAGAAGATTTTTTTCTTTAATACAGTTGATGTAATTCTAAACTTTTCAAACTTAAGTAAAATATTTGGGCTTTTCTTAAAAACATGGTGTCTGATAGCAATTTCCTTCAACCACTAAAGAACAATTACCTGTCAAACAACACACTTCCTCTAATGAAGATTTGTTATTTTTTAATATGCTTATTCTTCTGTGAGCCACTTTTATCGCTGAAATAATTTATTCAATTCTAAAAGATCCATTGTTCACAAACACACAGTTAAAAGACTGTTACCTTGAAAGCAGTGACATAGTTTGCAATTTTTTAGGTCTTCCTTCTGAAAACAGGTACCTTTCGCCCTTAAAATTCTGTATAGGTTTTCAGTAAATATCCACCCACTATTTATTATGATGAAAACACTCAGAATACAAAATACTAGACACAGAATTTCAGTATCGTACATAACCTACCATCCAACAAGCTGAAAACTTGTTGAGCTTGAAACCTTTTGAACTCACTCCAATCTTTATGCATTAGGAGTTGAACCCACTCTTTAATCAGAATTTATGTGAATGAGAAGTAAACAGTCAAACACAAAACTCTGAACCTTAATACCTGGCAGAACTGAATTGCAATTTATTTTTTTAAAGTTATATATGTCGACAAATTGAAGACAAAGTCAAAAAAAAAAAGGAAAATTATAAAGAACTCATAGGCTATGGAATAAGAGTACTGTGAATAGTAATAACTCATTTGATTGTGTCAAAATCTAGAAGTTGGAATTTGGAATAATTTCTAAAGGTATGGTAGAAACAGAATAGGGGCAAGGCAGGTACTGTGTCAAGCTGAACTTGGGAGCATGGAAAACGAGGCTTGCAGTGAACAAAAGCATTTAGTTGAGGCATGGTTTGGAGATTGATAAACAGCATGAAAAGTATACATATCCATGAGTGTGATCAACCATCCCTGGTCTGCAGTCATTCAACCCAGCTGCAGCCATAGATTTTTGGTCTGCATAAGGCTCATGCACTATTCACATCAGAAAATGACTAAGACAGATACCTCAAAATCTAGTACTAACTTCTTGTACCCAGCTTTCCATTGAAATAGGAAATGATAAATATGAGGGGGAAAATGTTTTGAGAACTGAATTACGTTAATAGAAAGCTGACTTAAGTAAATACCTTATGGCATAAAGTCAATCCCAATGAAATAACCCTTGGCTTCTTAAAGTGTTTGATCCTTTTTCTCTTCCATGAAGCTGAGGGCCTTTCCTTCTCTCAGATACTACGATAAATACCTTTGAAGTTTTGAAATTTCTTTGTATTTTCAATTTATTTTGGTTTTTTTTTTTTTCTCCTGGATTTCTCTTTAGCAGAAGAAAATAAATACTATGTTTCATAAGCTGTGTACAAAATGATTGCATTTACTTGGTCTTCCAGCTAGATGCTTTAAATGCTTAATCATTTTACTACATCTGTAAAGATAAATTACATGTTTAGAAATCAGGCTGCAGATGTGTTTATGTGAATGTCACATCATTCATTTTCTTTTGAAGACTATAAGTCACTGAGGCAAAGTGAAGCTGAAAACTTCTGCAGTGCACTATGAGAACGTACAGAAAACATAACAATGTCTTGTCTAGTGTAGTTAGAAAATCAATCGATAATGAAAAACTCAGCATTCAGTTTTCTGCACACAGCATATGATTCAACACAATATTATCTTAAAATTTAAGCAAATTTTGTCAGAAAATGATACAAAAATAACATTCTCTGAACAGGTAAGGAGAGTAAATGTATTCCCTTAATAAACAGAAAATTCATTATCTTTTTTTATCCTTAAACATATATTTTAAATTTTTTGTTAATTAACTGTTTTTAATACAGAGGTTGTATTTTTCTAAATTTCAGCTCCACAGGATGGTTAAGCACATTTCCATATACACATTTCCAGAAACCACACTTACAGATCTAAAATTAAGATAAACATTAGGGAAGAAAACAGTTTCAACTTCCAATTAGTTTGTTACTGGTTTAGAAAGTAGTTAGTCTGTGGTCACCAGTGCCTTTTTAGTTCACAAAAAATGCAAAATACTAAATACTCAGTTTAACTGACTTTCCTTTAGAAATTAGAAATATGACTAGTTCATTTCATAGAAGGATGAAATTAGGAAAAATAAAGCCATGGGGAGCCCCAAGAGTAAAGAGTGCCGAATATAAACCTGCCTGAAAAATACCAACATTATTTTTAGGAAATAAAATCCTAAAACTGAGAGAAAGAGTCAGAGATTAATAAAAAATTTTCCTTCCTTGTGATGAATCCTGATTTAAAAACAAATCAGGAAATTGGTCTATTCTGCTATGAAATTTACACAAGAATCATTGAAGACTTTTGTGTGTCATTCCTAAGAGAATGACAGTCTGTGGCTAGGTAGAGTGTTTATTTCCATTGGATCTTTTTCCCTCAATTTTTCTGTAAATCCTAAAAAATTTTAAACTTTTTTAGGTTGACTTATCATTGGCCATGAAGATTTAGATAAAGCAGCCTTGTTGGAAAGACTATGTAACAGAATAGATACATATTTAGAGAGCGGTGATCTTCAGTTCAAATTGTCTAAATAATAGTTTTTCCTGCACAGCAATTTTGCTTCTTGAGTGGTGACACTCTTGTTTTCATATAACTTTTACAGAACAGCTGTTATAAATGCACACTGCCAAAATGCACAGACATACACTTGGATGTCAAATCAAGTCGGCCACCATGAAGGTTAGGAAACAACAACAGATAAACAGCAAGCATATATATTTTCTTATCATAACTTTATAACTTGAAACTTTTTACAGCCCTGTTCTTCACAGCATAACATAAAAATCTGCAATGACTGCACGTATCATTACAGGATTTTCACACTTTGAATTCAAGAGCTTTAAAATATATAAAGATGTTTCTGTATATCTTCAAAATGCCCCAAAATAGCATTTTGTAAGTAATTTTTTTTCCAAGAAAATTCAATTAAAGTGCACAGAGTAACAGGGAAGTGCAATGAGAAATATTGTTCATATTATAAAATACTGAAAGCAATTTGAAAGACCTGAATTCCAGAAAGGTTTTGGTTTTTTACTCTGGAAACATATCAATGTGAAAAATTACATTGCTGTCTTATGTTTCCATTCCTTGAGCTATGCTCTTTTTGTCTATGACAGCAGGATAAAATTGGTAAAAAATAAGTTTTCACCAGTTTTGATTTTATTTTGAATTTTGGAATATAAGAGATATATTTTTACCTTCCCAATGTGTATTTTATTTTTATGGAAGCATCTGAGATATATGCTTAAAGTAATCAAACCTGCTTAGGTACAGGTATTAAAAGAGCATTGAATTCTTCCGGCTAGTGAACTGATGTCAAACTTACATAAATGTCTCATTCCACAGGCCTGTGAGTGGGAAGTTAACTTTCAGCAATGTGTCTGAGATCAAGCTTGATAAGTAAAGCCATCAGTTGTTTACAAACAATTTCAGATATGGAATATTCATTGCTTGATTTGTCTTATTTCCTTCTTTTTATGTACTCTGTATTTTTAATCCGTCACTACTGAGTATGAACAATTTTATCATGAAGATAGGACAGTACAACATCTAACACTTGAGGTCTTTACAGTAATATTAATTATAATACACAACATTTTAATTAAAAAAAAATTCTGAAGAAAAGGAAAAATATGCTATATACTCATGATGTATAAGACCTATAATTACATCGTTTGAGGAAAGAGGACATGGATTTTTTTAGAAGTTAGATGTATTTTTGTCCTGGTTTAAGCATATTGTTCTATACTGAATAAATACTGCTACATGTTTTATTCAAAGGGCTCCCTTTTATGTATTCTTACCAAATATAGGATTAAGATAACATATCATTACTGGGGTTTGTTTCTTTGGTTTGGGTTTGACAGGATTTTTTCATCCTGAAACCCTACAGGACTTTGGGATTCACAGTATGCTTTCAATGTCATGAATGAAGGCCAAAGGCTACAGTTAGGACCTTAGCATTTAGTAGGATATAATAAGACGGCTACAACTGCTACTGCCTCTATTACTACTACCACCACCAGTTCTAACAGAGCTAATACAACACTACCATATTGCATAGCACAGAAAATGTGATTTCTGTCTTAACAAAGGAAATCCTTTTGGCTGCCCAAGGGAAGGATGGGACTGTGGTTAAAATAGTATGAAAATAAGGCCACATGGACTCCAGACCAAAAAAAGAAGAAATCATGAGCACAGGCAGGCCACTCCTCCTTTGGGGTGATGCCCAGGGTGGCTCTACCCACCCTGGCACCACCAACCTCCTGTGCTGAACCTTACCGGAGACAGCTCAAGCCTCAAGGACCATGGCAGGCAGAGGTCTTTGTTGAGGAAAGGGATAGGCACCAGCACCAGCATGTAGGTGTATTTCTACAAAAATGTGAACTGTAAATGTTTTGAAGCTGTTCTGTTTTAATGTGTAATTCGGACTATTCAACTATTAAAATATTAATTGGGCTAGCCATAATTCCTTAGCTCCCTGAGTTTGGCACATTCATTTTTTGAAGATAATAAGCTTTTGAGTCTTACAATGATGTTCCCGGAGCTGCAGGAAAAGCAGGGAAGCAGAAATCACTGACACCAGCAAAATGTTAAAGCAAGCTGAAACCAGCTCAGGCCATGGCACATCCTGAGAACCTGCATGATCAGCGCAGAGCTTTCTGCCTTTTACCAGAACAACAAAAATCAGAACTGCTGAACTAAAGAAAAAACAAAATTATAGTCCCTGACCCAAAGAATTTATTGTCTAAGAAAAGAAGAAATGACAGACAAACAGGTAGATGGGAGACAAGCAGGGAAAGGGTCAAACTGTCCCATTCAGCCGGGTAGCAAGTGGTCCCAGTGCAGCATCTGTCTATCTGTTTTCTACTCAGTTTTTGGTTTTGTGTGGTTTGTCTTGTTCTCTGTATAGAGTGGGATATGGGCCACACAAACATACATTTTGAAATGAGATTTGACAAAGAACATAGAACAAGTCCTGGTTTAGTCCCAGGTGCTGTAGGGGACAAATCAACAGCATGCTTCCTTGAAAATTTAACGGGTGAATGGGGGAGACTGGCATCACTAAAGGACTGGGGGCACAAAGTGACATCTTAAAGGTCAATGTGTTTAAATAGTAAATGTTTGTGAGGGAAGGTAAGTGTTGAAGGACCTTGAGAGAGGAGAGAAGCTATTTGTTGAATGTGACAGAAAACAGTGGGTCAGGAATGAAATGAGGAAGGTGACATTATCAGAACAGGTGTTACGTTTACAACAGAAGTCTGATTAAATTAAAAGTCTGAAAAATTAAACAGGCTTAACTTGCATTTTTCAAGGGATGGAATAAAGGACATAAGAAAATCTGATCCTTCATGATGCCCACTTATGTTAGTTTTATCAAAAATCATGTACTGTAGAGACTGCTTTTCTATCTACTCTCATGGAGAAACAAATACCAGATATATTTACATTATATATATATACATTTAGACAACCTGGATAGGAAAATTGACACAGAGGTTCAAATGGAATAATTAGAGTCTGGCTGACAGTACTTCCACTTCCCCAGAATGAGGAGAATAGAAGCGAAACATGCTTTACAAAAAGCATGGCATCTCTTGTTTAAGGAGGGAGTACAATTGTATTTTTTGTTAAAGTTAAGTCACCGTGTCACGAGCTGCAAATTCCCTTTCCTTAGTTCTTCCTCCATTGTGTTCAACCGATGTATTCTGTAGATCAAACTCTGTACCTCAAATCAAAAGATTAAAAATGCATATTAAATTTAAAATGTACATACCTATGAAATGTTTCTTTAGCATGCTATCACTTGGTATTATAGACTATACATATAACGTCTCATTTTTCCATGCGGATGACAAAAATATTTTTCTTACCTTTAACATCAAAAAAAAAGAAATACGGCCTTTTTATACTAACAAGCAAAAAGTTGAAAGAAATGTCTGGTTAAGACATTTTAGCTATTTGAATATACAGAATAGAGACTATATAAAAGAATTATATATTTTAGAATTAAAATATCATTTGTACTTGTTTACTATATTATTCCACTCCAAGTCATTGCCTGAAAATTACTCTTAATGATATCAACAATAGTTAGTATTTTTGTCTGTAATTTCCCCTTTGCCTAGTACATTATTATTTCTCACCAGTACCTAATACTTTCAGTTTTGCATGCAATATAAAAAGAACACTAAGATGGAAGGCTGGCTGTATTATTCATTGCAAACTACTTTCCTAACCAGTGATTCTGATCCTATTAATACAGTTGTTGTAAGCAAATTTTGCCAAATTGCTTTTTTTAAAGTGATGCCAGCTGGTAGATAATTTAAGAATTATACTTTTTGTTATTTTTCTTAATAAACATAGAACAAAGAACACTAAACCAGTGAACTGAAATCAGATTTTTTTCACTTGTATCACTGTAATGAAGATTAGACTATGTCCTCATTAGTCCAGTTTACCAAATACTTTCACCTGTTGAACTGTCCTTTGGACCGTTTATTAAAAATCCTGTTCCAATTAAAAAAACAGAAAAAAATCCGGACTAGTTTTACTACCCACAGCCCCATTTTTATTGAGTTGTTTTATTGGACAGAATGCTCTTTTCTACCATTATTTCACTGTATAGCAAGACTACTACCATCATGTAAATATTTAAAGATGAAATTTGGGGATTTTCTCCCTAATGAAGTGTTACAATTCAATTACAAGGTATGCAGACACACTGGCTACACAGCAATGGCTACATTGCCAGATACAGTATTTTTATACAAATGTTTCATTTATTTCTCATCAAATTAATTGATTTATAGTTTTGGGGGTTTAGTTTTGTTTTTAAATCACCACGTAATTATTATAACTGCCTGGGAAGACAAATTACTGAACTATTTATTTTCGTATCTATATCATCTATATATCTGTTTATATAGTCCTATGTTTGAAAGAAAAATAATTTTTTCTGATCCCTGTAGTAATTAGTAAATTCCCCTATGCATCAGATGTCATTATCTGCATGTGAAAACATTCTTCAGTATAGAAAATATAACTTTACACCAAATAAATGCTTATGTTTTCAAAAGCAGCCCTTAAATTTGTATATCACACATCACAGATCCTTCAGTATGATTTGAAAAGTTAAAATAAATTCTCACTGAATATTAAATATGGGCATCGCTCCAGGAATCTTACTGTCTCCTACATTTGTTCCCACGTAAAGGGCCGTATGTCAACAGCTCAATCTGATTGCGGAGTCCTTCCTCTTCCTTAAAGTTTCGAGTTCTGGTATCCTTACAGCATAGCTATCTATCTTCAAGTTGAAAGGAAAAATTTAACCGGAGTTTGTAAGATGGTGTCCACCTTTGGAGAATAAAGATTCTGCAAGAGTATTATGGTTTGACCTTCAATGGGTGCCAGGTGCCCATCAAGCCACTCTAGCAATCCCCCATCATCAGGACAGGGAGAAATAATACAATGAAAATCCAACGGGTCATGTGAGGAACGAGACAACTCTTAGAAAAAATAATTTATCGTAACAGAAAAATTGAAAAATTATAAAAATCAGGAAAATATCAAAATTTGGGATCCTAGTGGCTCTAGAAGTATTCCCGGGAACGCAGGGATTAGAGATCTTTGGGCTTTTACAGCACTGGACCTCCGGTGGAAAACTTGCAGTGCTGGGCTGACTTTCAGCTAAGCCAAAAGTCGGAGAAAAATTACTGAAGGCTCCTAAATAGGAGTAAGGCTTAAGTGCCCAGCACAAGCACCCACCACAGCTAAAACTGCAGTGGTCTGCCCCTACTCAGAGGCTGACTCACTATTTTATAGTGCCCTTGCTCCACCCCAGTCCACCCACGGACCGCCCATGGCACACCCCTTTGGTCCTAAGTGATTGGTGCTTCCCTTTTGACAGATTATCTCTGTCTACCAATAGCTCGTCGTTGTCAGGGGGGTAGTAGCAGCTGGAGTAAGAGTGGTAACATGTCCTTATTAAGATTCAGGTTGCCATGGAGCTTACTTACAGACCAACGGCTAAAGGTCTAAAACTGGCTGTTGGCTGTTAGAAACTGGGGTTTGGAGCTGGTTCTGACCAAAGTAGAAACCCTTAAAATAAATATTAAAATACATCCAACACATCTTAAAACATTTGCAAAAGTATACAGAGAACATGAGAAAAACAACTCTTTTTAAAGTTGGAAAGGGAATTTTAACTGGGACACTTTTAACTAGGGGATTTTAACTGGAACTGGTGCAGATAAACTGCTTTGAACAAGTGAAAACACTAATAGCAGAACTTGATATTTGTACCTGGACTGATGGGTGAACATTAACACTCAATTAAAGTTGTGTAACCCAAAATTAACTAATCAAAACACTTAACATGCAAAGACCAAGCTAATTAGGGAGTTCATGTATGACAGGTCAAGTTAAGAACAGGGAGATCACTTGCCAACTATTATCACAAGTAAAATAAACTTAGACAAATTTATCTAATTTATTGTAAAAATTAATGCCCCAAGCCTGTCAGAGTTAAAGAGGCATTTAGACAAAATATCATGCATTTGGTCAGCCATGAGTTGGTTATGCAGTTGGACAAGATGATTATTCTATTATTATATATTATTATATTAATATAATATAAATTATATTCTATATATATTATGTACATATAGAATATATGTAACATATATATTCTATATATATATATACATTATATTATATATATAGAATGTATATATAAATAATATATATTATATATATATTCCATACAAATAATAGAAATTATGCTATTCTCCTCTATTCTAATCTATTCTATTCTTTCTATTCTGTAGAGTCTATTCTGTAGAGTCCTTCATGAAGGACTGCCCCAGTGTGGGTCTTTCATGGAATCAAAGGTCCTGCCAAGACCATGTTCCAATGTGACTTCCTTACAATCTGCAGTCTTTGAAAAGAGCTTTAAAAAAAAGACAGGGCAAGTGTAATTATTTGAAGTTGGAACATTGCAGTTAAGTGGAAGAGTTTACCTACTTCTTAACAATAGAAGGATACTAGAGAAAGTGGTGCAGATGGTCACTCACATTGTATGCTACTGTATTAGTTACCTTTTATTTTAAGCAAATTTAGTTAGGTACCTCAAAATCATTATACTACGTACTTTCTGATGACCGGTAAGAATATGCTGTACCCTTTCCTCCAGTGTGTAAAGTGGGGGCTTTCTATTTGTTACCTGTCCAGTCATTTTCACAAAAAAAGACAAAACCCAAAAACAAACTGACAAAACCCCACCAAAAAACCAAAACAAAACCAACACCACAACAACAACAACAAAAACCAAAACAACAGCATCCCTCCTCTCCCCCATAACTTCTCCAAAAACTCAGAGAATGAGAGAATGAAATATCTATAAACGTTCTTCTTTCACATTTAGTTGTAAACAATCATTTGATTTAAAAGTTATTTGGAAGATCATAGAGATGTATTGATAGGTTGGACCACTGGGACTCAACAATTAACAAGGCAGCTTGTGATTTGCAGTTTTGGACTGTTCCAGTACCAAAAAGACGTTGACATACTGTAGAAACTTCAGCAGAAGTCATCAAGACAGTTGGAGGCTGGAGCACTTGCCCTGTGAGGAGAGGCTCATGGAGCAGGTCTTGTTCAGACTGGAAAAGACACAGCTTTGGGAGGGAACTGTAAACTCATCTGACAGCACAAGATAGTGCCAAACTCCCTCAGAGGCATGTAGCAACTAGATAAAAAGCAACAGTCCCATATTGCACTGGAAATTTATACTATTTAATTGGATTTTTCTCACTCTGACAGTAACCAGGCACTGGGAGAGCTTTCTGTAGAGGTTCTGGAATTCCATTCTCCAACACTGAACTGGAAAAGACCTTGAACATCTTGTCTGGGTTGGCACTGCTTCCATGGAAGGACTGAACTGCACACCTTCTAAAGGTCCCTCCTTTCTAAGTTACTTGGTTTTTAATATAATCCTTTTGCCATTGCTTAAAAAGAGCAGTTAAATGTAGGGGGTTTTTAAAATTTTATTGATTTAGTTTTGCTATCTCCAACTCTGCATTATTTGACACCTACAGAAGCACTTTCAAGTATCACTGTTGACACCACAGTTATGAAGGTAGTTGTAACTGCTTTTGTAACTGTTATGGCATTTGTGGATTTATAGAACATCTAGAAAAGTACATTATCTCTGTTTCTATGTAGGAAGATATGTGAGCTAAAATATAATGCTATTTCTTTGAAAACCAAATCTAATTTATCAGGGAAAAAAGCACAAGTTTTTCAGCAACTTTTTTCATTCTGAAGGGCTTTTCTCCACCACTTAGTTCAGCAGACGTGCAATACAAAATGTGCAGGGGAAGAAGATTAAATCAGAGAGAAACTTGATCTATATTCCCAGAGGAATTTTAATATCCCTAACCTTTTAAGAGCTCCTCACCCAGAGACAGTATTCTTTCTTAAGTGATACTTGTTACAAAGTTGAATTTAATGATTCAAATTTTCACTTGCATTTTCACATTGGAATTTTGAAAATTAATTTATGACTATTTTGTAAAAAAAATCCCCAAATCACTATTATTGATATCATATGTTATATTTGTGCTCTCTATTGAGAGAAAAATCAAACATGCAAAAATTATGGATAACTTTGTTTTCTCCTAAAGAAAATGCTTTAGCACTTATTTTCTTCCTTTTTTCCCACTGTTGAAGAAGTTTATTATCAGTCTTCAGTGCATTTCAGTGTACATACAGTGAAAATTTTAGTGATTAAACAAGTAATTATAGTTTTTCTAATAAAATATAAATATTTTAAAGATGAGTTAGCTGAAGATTTAGCAGCTTTAATTCAAAGTCTAAAAGAATAGTATAGCAGTTGCACCTGAAATAATGGCTTGACCAAATAGAACATCCTGTTCCTTTACATCTTTCATTTTTTCAGTGTTCCAGGATTTTTCAGGATTCTTGTTTAATGTTCTATATAATAAACATTTTGATTTAAGATTGTCAGTGGTGTGATTCTTAGAATGGTCCTCTGCAGGGCCAGGAGTTGGAGTTCTAGAATCCTTGTGGATCCCATCCAATTTGAGATATTCTATGATTGTATGAATACTCTCAGTCTTGCTTTGTTGCAAACAAGAAGAAATAGATCTGTTCCCACTGGTCAGATGTGAATATGTACTTCAGGATAAAATTGATTAAAAATTGTATTATTTCATTCTGCTGTTCTCTGCAAAGTGTTAGCTCAAATGTAAATATCTAAAGAATAAGCCCATATGTGATCAGATGACCAAATACTATGTCTGAATGAAATTTTAAATTTCAAGGAATTGAGGTAGGAGATCTTCCTTAATGGATCAGAAATTAAAAGCTTATAAACCTTATTATGCAAAATGGACTCCACCTCTGAGCCTTTACTTTGCAAATGCCTTTGTGAAGGTATGAGTTTCATAAGTTCCTTATGTGCTACCAGTGAAAATAAATAAAATAAAATAAAATAAAATAAAATAAAATAAAATAAGGTGAAAAAATTAAAAATCTTGGAAAAATTTGTCATAGCTGAAAGAAAGAATTCAGATAATCTTTTGCACCAATTGTGCCTGTGCCCACTTATTAGCTTTACCTAGTCTTGTTTTTATGGATAGACTAAGTTCTACTGTATCTTTCTCTCCTTTTTGTCTATGGTTAGATAAACAATTTAATTATGTCTTTTTCAGGTCTTCTGTCATTGTTTTTCATCTAAGTTTTTCTTTTTACCTTAGAATTTGGAGAAGAAATGCCTATCTATCTTGCAGTAAACTCTAAAACTATATATGTCTAGGTTTAGCTCTTTTTCTCTTCAGCATTTGATGTCAGCTTTACCCACGGCCAGGGAGCAAAATCTCTGAGTTGATGGCAATCTTGTTCACCTTAAACCCACACATCACTGTTAATTGAAAAAAAAACGAAAAAAAAAAGAAGAAACAGGAATCTGAGTCTGACTATACAGTAAATAAATTAATGTGAGTGGAGTTGTTACACAGCTGATTAATTCTTTCTTTGCATGCTTTTAGGAGTTTCTAAGTTCTTAAGTATTCTCAGATCCGATATTGACTTTTCCAGCACAATTTTCTAAACAATCATTGTTTCATTTTTATTTAACTCTCAGAACATGTTTCTATCATTTTCTTCCTTACATTCCTCTTCTGTTTGCTTATTCAGAAACATGCTCCCAGTTTTGATGTTTGGGTGTCAAGGTCCCCTCTTAACTGAGTCACTCCTTTTAAATTCATGGCATGTCACCTCTTGTATGCTATCTGTTGGTGTTTTGGTGAGATGTCTAAAGAAAGAGTTTATGCACTAAAGCAGACAATATTGGGAAAGAGTCTAATTTCTTAAATAAGAGAGAGACATCATCCATCAAGAGTAAAGTCTTACTGAACTGGGAGACTAATTGAAAATTTCTGTTAGGAAATGTGATGTGTCCTTTCCAGCAGAGATACAATTAATGCACGAATTCTTTACTTGCTCCTAAAAAAAAATTTTAGTGCAGCACCAGTCTGTCTTTAATTTGTTTCTCAGCAATTTCCTTTCATTCAGAGAAATAGATTAAATATTTTCTATGTCACCTCTGGGTTTTGACCTGCATACATTTTAAGGGAAGCTCTTAAAATTTGGACTAGTACATCTACTGAGGTTGCTATTGGAATAGTGCCCAGGACAACTCATGACTGGCAATTCTGGGTGCTATAATAGCAGTAAGTTTTCCTTCTGTAAAATACCTTCTACCTGATACTCTCTTTGTTACATATTACTGCATTATTTAAGGCCATTGAATCCTATTTCATTAAATCCTTTAGTAGACTCTGGATTTGCTGATATGGTCAAACGAAATCTTCTGTTGAACAGTCCTCACAAATATATTTTGTTTATTGGTCTTGGGATGTTGCCCTCACAGTGTTTTTTTCTTTTGTTTTTTTTTTTTTTTTTTGGGTTTTTTTTTTTTTTTGTTTTTTTTTTTTTTTTGTTGTTGTTGTTGTTGTTGGTTTTTTTTTTCCTCAGAGTTTTTAGAATCGAAAGGAAGAGGAGATGGGAGGTTTCTTCTGTTTCACCTTATGGTGTGACAACAGGTGAAGTCCCTTAGTGAAGGTCTTCATGTGTAACCAGCTGTTAAGCAGTTTTAGATTGAACAAATCCCTATATTCTCTCCGACAATCTAACAGCAGCTAATAATAAATTACTCTTTCTACAGTTTGAATCACTTCATAAAAATGGCCTAGGGATTCTTCATTGTAGCCTATCCTATCAAAGGCTGAGCCTCTCTTACACAGCGTTTGTGCTAAGAGAAACTTGCCATAACTTGTAATAAGACAGTACAAATGTCAAATACCGGTCTAGGCACGATTCTGGAGAAAGTATGTGAATTTCAGCTACATCAAATGCTGCACAGAGATTCCTCTGGTTTTCATGAACTCATTCATCTATAAATACATACACCTGTTTGTTTTCAACTTATCTTCCGTTAATACCCAAGGACAATACAAGAGGTAAGTGTATAATGTGAGATAGGAAGCTTTGCTCTCCTCTTGTAGATTTTGTCTGGCATTCATACTTAGGCTTATTGAAAGAAAACCAAATTCCCTGTTCAGAATCTTAGAGCTGAGTAAGTAAGAATATTTTTCTGTCAGTACTTCTGACTCTAGCTTGCAAAGTAATCATGGAACTGTCTTTACTATCTGTCGTTTGAAATTACTTCATTTGAAATGCTAATATGCTTCAGTTTACTACTGCAGATGCAATTTCAATATAAGAAGCAATGGGGAGAGACAAAGTGTAGAAAATACTGTAGGTAACTTTGACTCTGATATGTTGAGATCTTCTAATCCATTATCCAATCTCTTTTCCATCACAGTTCAATACAATCTGGCAATAAAGGTCCAAAATATCTTTCTTTTACTGCTAGTTTTTTGTGGGATTTGGGGTTTTTATTTATTTGGAAACACTCTTTTCACCCTGAAATTTATGGAACTATTAGTGATGGTTATGTTTGTGATTAAAATTTTGATATCCATACAGACAATCCCTTGAGGAATGTCATAAACATATTTTTTCTTAAAAAAATATATATAGATTAGATACAGGCTCAGTGTATTTCAGATTCTTTTCCACTCATCTCCTTTTTATTTAACATTATTAATTTTTTCAACATGGTGAGAACTAGACATATCTTTTAAGTAATTTGATTATTTTATGCTTGAAACAGTCTTATTCTTTACTAGTACTTTTAAACTCCTTCTTGAACTAGCATAGAGAGGTTAAATCCTTGCTTCATTAATATTTAAAGCAGACTAAATGGAAAGAAATGCTTATGAAGTCCAGACATCTTTGTCACTGATATAATAGTACAGAGAGACAATTTTCTTCATAAGAACAGGAAGATAGTTCTGTCTGTTCCGTGTTGGATCATTTATCTCTGTTACACTGATGAATACATTTTAGTGACAATGCTTTGCCTGAATAATGAAAAGCTGTATAAGATAGCCTGATGGTCAAGATGGAATACTTAAATTTTCTCCAATTACAGGAAAGCTTATTTTTAAGATTCACTGTTCAGGTAATTCATCTCATTTTTCTTTCTGTTTCTTTCTTTTTCTCTGTACATTCTGTCTCTTTCACCATGATTCTAGAGAATCCATTATCATAACATCTATAGACATGGGTTTACTATTTTGCTAAATGAGCTCTCCTCACCCTCATCAACTAGTATTTTTACCAATGTTGTCAGAAATCCTTGAAAAACTGGTATTTTGCTATAACTTTGGTATACATTATTTTGTCAGTGCTACCAAGTTTATCAGTACACTACAGAATAGAATTTGATGACTTTTTCTTTTCTTGAAGTTAACACTTCAGCAGAAGTGCTAACCATTTGATTTAATGGGATGATAAATAGATTTATATAGTCAATGAGTGTTTAATTCTAGAAGACAATTGGGTTATCTAATTTGACTTACTGATTAACATAAACTGTGGAATTTGATACTTTAAGGCCTGTGTTAGACGCATGATTTATGTATAACTGAAGCATTTCCAAAGAAGGACATCTATTCATAAATTAAAGGTGTCAAGATATCGGCCATAACTTGAGTTAATTCTAAATTAGCAACTCAATTGAAAACTTTCTTCTAAGTGAACTTGTCTGGATTTTACTTTGTTATGTTTTTCTCTCATGGACTTCAGACTTACGGTACTCAGATTTGTCCCACCGTGAACATATTGAGTACTATGTTATTTTTCCATATACCAAATTATTTGAATTTAAAATTGAAGACATACAATTAAGCAGACCAGATAATGATACTAGGATAAAAAGTCACAAATTATTCCACCTCTCTATTTCCATTAATTTTCTGCTTGTGGGAAGTTATTTTCATATCTAAAAAAAAAAAGTTAGTTTTTAAATCCATTGTGTGCGTACTGGTACAAATGGTTTACTTTATAAGCCTTGTAGCATTTTTCTGTGTAGATTTACACAGTCTTAGCCTGCTCAGTAATGAGAGTAGAAGACTGCCTTTCTTGATGTGGTAGTTCTCCTCACTTGAACTAAATTTTCCAAAATTTTAATTAAAATAATTCATCAATCTAAAGAAAAATCTGTTAATGTATATGAAGGGGACATCCATAACTGAAGAGTTGCAAATGAAAGCTGTTTGCAGACAGAGTAAGAAGATGGAAGGAAGGGTGATTTACAGATGTTTATATTCTTCCTGCAGTGTTGAAACAATAGTGCTGCTATTGGGATTTGAAATGTCCAAACTGAAAGATTTCACAGATCTTAGAACAAATTGCAGTTAGCAGGAACTGCCTAAATAAATTAAATCATCCATAGAAAATCAGTGACAAAGTCTTTTCTGGAAACAAATAAAAAATACATTCATTCAACCCAAGCACCTTAAACTGAATGTACTTTGTATTGGATTATCACCATGTTTTCAGTTGTAAATTGAAGTATTTCTTCAAAATAAAATAAAACTTCTTCTGAATTTATTTTAACAAACACATAGAGACTATAAGCCTCTGTTTATTTCAACTTGTTGATGTTTTGTTGTCCCTGTATTAAAATATGTATTTAGTTCATATAGAATGTGAGTTATTAAGAGAATGACATCCTGAAAAAAGATGGACAGAATAATCTTCTATTAAAACCTGGATTTAGGAAACAAGAGCTAAACTATGGCTCTCGCTCTAGGCTACTGCAGAGTACTCATGGGGTCAACAGGATGATTCAGATCCTCAGAGAGGCATGTGCTCTGGAAAACATGACCCTAGCAGTAATTTTGTGTTGAATAATTTTGTTTTCATGTAACTGGCGTTCTCTCTCACTGCTGACACTTTCTGAGAAAGGAATTTGAACATACGATTGACTGTATGCAACCTGCAGAGCAACCTTTAGCATAATTAACCAAGTAGTGACAGCTTGTGCTTGATAGGCTTTTTAGGGTATACCAGCCTCTAGGAAACTGAGCATCAGAGGCATTTTAGATAACATATCAACAAAATTCCATGTTTTCCCTGTTTAGGAAGATAAATGTGTTCCTGATATGTGTTGAATATCATTGCACAAAGATGAAATTTTCCCTTGTGGAATGGTTGCATAAATTGCTTTGAACAGTAATTTTTTCTTAAGCAGTTAATAAAAGATTCAGACACATACCTAGAAAGCTGTCATTAAAGCTTCAATGAAATTACAGACAGTTGTTCAAAATTCTCTTCTAGCTTCCTCTTTCTTTCTCATCGCTGGATATAAGCCACTTATAGCCTGAGACTTTAAAACCTGGTATTTCTCTTCTCCTTTAGCCTAATTTATTTAGACAAACCAGTTCTCCAGGAATTGGTTTTCTAACATAGATTATTTAAAAGTCTATTTCATTGGATAATATAATCTCTACCCTTTTTCTACCAAGTAAAATAGTCCTAAATTTGAAACTCATTAAGACCTCGTATCTTTAGCTTCCTGCTGCTGTGTGTTATAATCACCAGCTTCATCTATCTCATCCTTGGAAACCATCCCCTAACTGTCTTTCAAGACATCAGCATAAACCCTCAGACTGGCTTGTATCCATTTGTGTAAGTTACCTCTTTGCAACCTCCCCCCATGAATTTTAAGTTATCTCCTTTCTTCCACCATTCCTTTTTTGGGCTGTAATCACAATCTCTAGTACAACCCTAAGTCTTTTTTTCAGCCCTAAAATCTACATAGAAGGAAACCATGGTTTTATCTAGCCCAGGCATATCCTACACATTTTTTATTTGCATAATTTGAATTACTCTTATACATGAAATAAGTGTTATTACTATCATTCAGAAGTTGTTTTTAGCAGCATTTGGACTGAAAATACTTTCAGACTGTCATCTTAGAGCTGAAAAAAGTATATTCTCAATATATTAAGGACACAATAGAAGATTGAATAGAGTTTGATTTGCAGTGATAAATTGCTTTCCTGTTTTTCTTACAGAAAATTGCTGGTGGTTTAAGCAATTTAGGGGAAAGTAAGATACGTGATGGCATAATGGTGGTTGTATACTTTTAGCTTTCACAAGTAGTTCAAAATTTTACTCACATGTTAAAATACATACAAACCCAGTGATGTCTAAAACAAATCTTAGGAAAGTATCTAGAGCATAACTCAGGAAAGGGCAAATTGGAGGTACAAAAGCAAAACTTGGAAGTTTTATCTTGTGAACAAGTGAGCACCTTGTTCTGCTGCAAATCAATGTATATTGATTTTGATAAGGTTTGAGCATGGCATAGCTCATACATAGCACTGTACCCTCATTCCTGAGTTGGTCATGCTTTCATGCTCATTTGTATAAAGTCTACTATACT
The DNA here is from genome assembly GCF_017639235.1 of Corvus kubaryi. Lineage (NCBI taxonomy): Eukaryota > Metazoa > Chordata > Aves > Passeriformes > Corvidae > Corvus > Corvus kubaryi. The sequence continues at coordinate 8,275,516 of NW_024582091.1, forward strand.
GTTTACCACTAGCTTAATTTTCCTGTTCATGTACCCTACAGCAAATGATCATCTCATTCTGTTCCTCAGAGAGACTGATTTGAGTATAGGATATTACAGGTTTAATCCTCAAAATGCATATGTTTTCACCAGAAAGATACGGAGTGGGGTTCTTTTCTTGCTGTTGTTCTGGGGTCTTTTTCCTGGGTGCTTTTTTTTTATTGCTTTCCCATTGAACCATCTTTTGTCACCTCTGGCATCACTGACAGGCATTTTGCTTGTCAGTCTCAACAAATTAAATACACTGTCTCTGTCTGCCAATGTGCATTTACAAAAGGTCAGTATGGAAAGTGATATCAGTTCCTTAGATGTCCCTTCTAGGATTGTAATAATAAAAACAACTATCAACTTATTGATATCTTCTGCTCAATAATCATATTTTAAAATAATTTTATTATATGCCTCATCAAGATGCTGCTTCATTTCTTACTGCATAATTTTGACAGAACTGCTTGGAAAATCAATGCCTCAGAGCTGTGTTTGGATTTACTGCTGAATCCAATTACAGTGTATTATCATAAAAAGCATCAAAGTGAAATTTATTGATGGTGCTTGTTTAGTGAACGTGCAACTGCTAACTCTAAATATAAATATTTTAATGGCATGATTCCTCACCATAACAAAAGAGCAAAGAGAAATAAACTCTGTATTCTGGCACAACAAACAACTTCCTTTCAGATATAAACAAAGACTTTAGAAGCACTGCCATTATACATACGTCTACTCTTACCTGACTACAATTACAGACAGAAGTACAAGCCTTAAAAAGGTTACATTCTTTTTTCTTTTCTTTTTTCTGTTATTGGTGTTACCTAAATCATAGACATCAATTATATGCTATTATTTATACCACTGTAAAATTACTAGTTGATATTTATGGGTTCAAGAACACTTGAAGTAATGTAATTAGCCTGTCCAACATCCCACATGAGACTGATATTTCTGCCTTAGCCATCAACCTAATTGCTACTCCAAATTAAAAACTGGCATTAAAGAATCAGTCATTTTGTACATTAAGAAATTTGGCTAGTGAATTCCTTTTAATCTACTTCTGAGGTGCCTCAGCAGTTTGTGCTAGGCTATCTTTGATTCTGTGGATCTTTGCAAAATGACAAATAATCATCTCTTCACAAGGTTACACAAAAAGAAATCTTGTAGAGTTTCCACGTCATCTTTAGAGGGAATGAAGAATCTTGCACACATGGGCATTAGAACAACCTGAGACTTTAGAAAATAAGAGCAAACAGGAAAAGGAAAACAAAATTAAAAGAAAATCAAATACAAAATTTAAAGTGCAGGAAATATTTCACCTCTTTTAGCACCTATATGAGGTATTTCTTTGTAGGAGTCTTGTAAGTATTGTTTTTTCTTTTTTTTTTTTAATTTCTCATAGGAAGAAGTCCAGTATGTTATAGCATCCTTTCAAAGGAAAATTTAAAAGATATGAGTTTACTTTTAAAAACACCACAAACCATTTATTCTGATTTTTTATTGTTCATACTTCTTTGTAAAAAAAATTGATTTGATATATTATCAAATTAAAAGAGTTTAAAAAATTCTTTGATGGCTAGATTGTTTCTTTACTCAAATTTCTGTTCATTTCAAAGTTAAGTTTCTACATTTTATTTTCACTTGTTAAGACATTTTTGACTTTGCTGTTCCGTTTCTCAGCTGCTGTATTTATTACTTAGGGTCACTTTTCAAGATTCCTTGCACTTTTAGTTTCTTGAGATGGGAAATAAATTTCTACTCCAAAATCTTTTTAAATTGGCTGAAAATTTTAAAATTATATATATGCATCCATATACATCAATAAATGGAACAGTCAGAATAGATCATCTAAAGCAAAAACCAGTAACTCAGGATATGATTACATGCTCTTAAAAATAGGCATGAAATTGGATTAAATTGTTTCTAGCCCTGAAATTAATTTTTTTTTCCTTAAAAATCACTTTTTTCACTACCAAAATTGAGAGTTCCTCAGAGTATTGAGGTAGAGCAACCATGCCATTCAATGCTTAGGGTCATAAATCTCCTGCTGAACAGTGCAGTCCATATATAAGAATATTTTTCTGGTTTAAAGTTTCCAGTTTAAAGGTCCAAATTAGCATAAAAGTAGTAATTTTCCAAGGTTAATACATTTTACAATGTTTTTTGAATAATTTATACTAGCAATGTTTACCTATTTGTTAATTACCAAGAATTTCTGAATTCAAACATAGCTTGCCCACTGTGTGCATATGGCTGTTAAAATATGAAACTAAACCTTCCCTTATGTGCAAGAGCTTTAACTTGCTACATGTTGTTTCTCCTAGGGAAGTGTGTCAATTAAGGAATAAAAGCCAAATATTGAAAATCAGGAATGAAATAGCACTTCTAAATTAATATATAACTGCTGATGGTACATTGTTACTTCTTTAGCAAAATCAGCATTCAGAGAATTTGTACATGTGACTAAAATGGCAGTGACTTGAAAAACTTCTAAATATCTCAAACACAAATAACTGAACTCCTCAATGTACTTCCTACTTTCTGTAGGAGTCTACATCCTCATCCATAACAAATAACCAAAACTTTTTGTTCAGTCATCTGTTGAGATTTAGCAAATTAAAACAATGCTCACCAAGCAGTATTTATTCCTTAAAACTGCACTACAGCACAATTGCACAGCACAAACATTATTACTTCCTTTGCAGTACCACACCGCAATAACCAGTCAATGCACATATCACAGAACAATAACCTTTATCCTCTCCTTAGTTCCCCAAAGTGTAATCATAAATCTCAGTCCTGATGTCAATAAACACTAATTCTTAGCAGTACTTAATGGTAGATCAGACCTGATAATTCACACAAATTCTAATAAAAAGTACCAAAGTGAAAGAGGTCCAAAGTTACACAAGTGTGGCAGCTTAAATTTTGAATAATGGACACTGAAAACACTCACCACCTTTTCAAAAGTCTCTGCTTTTATTTTCATACCAATGAAAGCAGAGGAAGCTACTTTAATTTTAAAGAACTAAGGTCCATGGCCTTTCTCTCTCTCTTTTTTCTCTCCAAAGTTCATCTATTTATAGATGGTTCTAGTGATTAGAAAAAATAATATGTGTACAGTGCAAGCTGTGATGAGTATCATTAAAGTATTCCCATGTGGAAAGAAAGACAAAAAGTGCAGCAGAAGGTTCCAAGGGCAAAATTTTATAAGAATTAATCATTGAAAGGAGAAAAGAGATCTCACATAGGAAGGGCTGGATAACAATTAAAAATGTGGTAATAAATTAAATGTTATAAATGTAGGAAGATGCATTTAGGGAATAATAACAAAAATTAAGCTGTCAGCTTGGAGTGTTGTGTTCTTACACAGGTGGTTTTTGGACAATTTCAATACTCAGTAAAATAAATGAGATGAGTCTTAGGGGCATAATATTTAACCTAACTATTGCTTAAGAAAAATTTCGACAAGGTAGGAGTTATTTCTATAGACCTTGTCACTTCAAAGGTCAGCACATCTCTGCAAACACACCAAACTATTTTACTAGAAATTTTGTGAAGATGCCATATTTCTGTACTAAGGAACTTTATCATTTTCAAAAAGATTAGAAAGACCTCAGCATAGTAACCAATGAGTAAGTTCTAATAACTGTAAGGCCCAATCATAACATGTCTGTGGAAAAGGAAAATGTGGGCCAGTGTTCTACCACTGGAAGCATTACTACAGAGAAAATTATAAAGTCATGTCAATAAGTTCAGTGAGATCTCATCTTCCAGAAGAATTGCAATTCTCCATCCGCAGAGGCTGAGTTGGAAGACATAACAATGGTAGATTTGTTATCATTTCAGTTAAATACTTTTCTCATAATGTTTACAAACTGAACATGTAATAGGAAAATTTCCAATTCATGCTTATTTTGAAATTGATGGAAAACCAGAAACTAGTTTAATAATATATTTTCTATACCAGTCTATTTATATAAGAATTGCCTAGACTGGTCTAATTAAATCTAATGTATTAATAACATAAAAAATAGGGGTTTATTCCTTCATCACAAAACGCCAATGTATACTTCATAATATACTGCACTTTATACAGTCCACTAGACTGTAGTATATATACTATGTAGCGTACTCTAAACATAAAGCAAATCTATTGTAAAGGTGCACTTTCTTTTTCCATGATGTGTGCCAGAACTAAAGTCTGTGAACTGGGAGGCGTGGTGGTATGACGGCCAAACTGCCTCTGCACAACCCACTTCAAGAATGGCAAGGACGTGCCCATAATGATCTTTGTGTCTGCTCTGACGTGGAGGAAAATGTTTATTAGTCAAACTGCATGTGATAGTATAGGGAAAAGGCAAAAAAAGATACTCATATTTTGCCCAATATCAGTGAAAGGACAGTGTCAGAAAGCTACTCTTTCAGATATGTCTCATCAAGAAAAACACAGAAATGCTTGCAAAAATATTTGCTGTCTTGATTTACTGCACAGATCCTGAGGTTTGTGTGTAGCTATAGAAGACCTCTTTGAAAATATACTCTTAAACATATGTACTAGTTTGAAAACAAACCACTGGGAGGCACCAAGTCAGAATAACAATTTAATGGGGAAGTTAAAGAAAAGAAACTAAAAGAAAACACTGGTTCAAACTGACAGAGTCAATATACAACCTGAGTCCCTGTTAGGCAGGGTGGTGGTAGCAGTCTGGTAGAACGGTGGCTGCAGTCCTCTGAAGCGGTGATCCTGTAGAAAAAAAGGGTCTGCTCTTCCTCAGAAGGTCCAGTGGTGGCTGTATAGCTCCTGTCCTCTGGAAATCCAGTGGAAAGGCGCTGTCTCTGGTGTTCAGTCTCAGATTATATCCACGATGGGATGCTTGGTTCCTCCCTCTGGGTGGAGCATCTCACAATGGGGTAATGGGGTAATGAGTCATGAGGCCAAGTGTTGATTAGGCTCATTAACAGAAGATAGTCCGGAGGGAGTTATCTCTGAGTCATGTGGCAGAACAATGATGGGCAATTAACAGAAAGATAGTCTGGGGGGAGGAGGCAAGGAAACACTGCCCCACATGATTTCAACGGCTGAGGGGGATGGTAATAGAATACACTGCAACCCAGGACAACATATTCATTTCTATACACAGATTTTCTGAATTGTAAAGTGTCTGTTCTAAAATGGGAACAAGAAGATATTGCTAGAAACTTGTAGTATAATCTTTTGCCACACTACTTGTTAGAATGTGACTCTTAAAACCTTTTGACTCTATCTATCCTGTCACTAACGATAGTTCTGTATTTTTTAAAATGCAGAGACAATATAAAACAAAATATAATTTTAACTGTTATGTGTTCTAAGCAACCTCTTTATTACTTTGCATGATGCAAAGATTGAAATACAAACCATTTACTGCATTCTGTAGGCACAGTAAGGCATAGGAGACCAGAGAGGGTACAGAAACAGGAGTGTCCCATATAAGGATAGGTACACCCCTTGGGTTCCGTCCATCTTTACCTCATAGAATAAAGGTGAAGAAGCATTATGAGAAACCTGTGCTCCAGGAATTTATGTCTTTAGCATTTTAGCCAAAGAACACCACTGGATGTTGACTGGAATTTTTCACTATACACCAGTCAATGGGTAGCAATTCAGGTACCCAAAAAACTATGGTCGTGACTGATTTCACAAGAGACTAAATGACAATTTTGATAAAGTCAGGGTTGCTTTAGTAATTTCCAGAACACATGATGATGTGAGCTTTAGAACCCATTTTGTCTAACTTAAAATGATCAAGGCAGACATCCCCCAAAGGCTTGTACATTAGTGCTGTTCAGGACATTGTGGTAACAAAGTCTCAGGGAGTAAATACTGAGCTTGAAACACAGATGAATCAGTTAGTGTTACCTCAGTAACAAATACATTTCCCACTCATCTTGGCTGAAGCAATTTCAGAACTGAACATGCCAATCAGAAACTCCACAGAGTAGAAATGAGCAGATGTCATATCATTCTGGCTCAAACCACCTTTTTCCGAGACAGGATAAGATGGCATATCTGAGAACTGCCTGTCAACAAAGACACCAGTTTCAAAAATGTTTTTGGATGACTTAATATTTGCTTCATTCAGTAGCTTATTAAAACTATGTCTGGCAGGGATTTTTTGCGAATCAAACACCACAGGAGTGTTTCAATGAACAATTTTTCCATCTCTGGAAGTGTTTAAGGATGAGTTGGATGCGGCTTTCAGCAACCTGCTCTAGTGGGAGATGTACCATGGCAGGGGTTTGGATCTCAGTGATCTGTAAGGTTTCTTCCAACCCAAACTTATGTGGTTCTATGATTCTATGTTTTATAAACTTGAGTTCGGTTAAAAAAAAGTAATGGGAAAATCTACATATTCTCTGAAAGAGTCTTTTTTCTTTAATTTGATGAATCTATGAATTGAACCACTTTAATTTAGCTTGAACCATACAGGAGAACTGATGCATTGACAACAAAAAAGTTAAAAGATATTCTGAAAACAATGGCTAAGGAAGAATACTCCAATGGTACACCAAAAAAAGGACCTAAAGGGTTAACTGTTTAAGACATCATTCTCAGTTCTAAAAGCCTGGTTTACTGTAATTTAATCCCACAACACTTTGTGCATAATACTGTATTTCTATTATTTATTTATTGATGTGGTTTTTTATTCATTAAGAAACTTAATAGATATTAAGCTTGATTGTTTCTTTTAAAGGTAAAGCTGTACATTTAAAGGAGTCCTTACTTGTTAAAAATGTATTTAAGTCTCACTTGTACATACCTTCTAACACACCTGGTTAGCAATACATTAAAATAAATAAATTGACAGTTTTATAAAGTATGCCAATAAAATATTAATTTATTTATCTAGGAGTTTTACTCCAACTTTTTCTTGTGCATACCCAAGAGTTTTTTGGTTGCTCTTCCAATTTGTTCCTGGTTCTTTTGATATGCATATTATTAGGAAGTCTAGGTGTGTATAAATAAATAAAGGGATTTATGCGGCAATATTTATGACAGAACAAAAAACTTCCTCAGTACCTAAGCCATCAGTTAAATTCTTTTAGATTCTGTTATCTTGATATCTGCTTGAGAAGCTTTAGAACAGAAATACATCAAATTGCTCAGGATATGCGTAGCTAGGTTAAAGACCAAAGTTCTGAGCTAACAAAGTGTCATCATCAGTTTTCAAGCCAAGGTCTGTTTATGTCTAGGCTGGTCTGTGTTTAAACAGAGGAATTACAAGCATGTTGCAAACTATTGCTGTTATTTTCAGTACTGTAAAAAGAGCTGCCAAATATTTCAGTACACTCTTGCACAGTAATTGGTATTCAACTGTCATTCTTTGCCTAATGGGGCTGAATAAAGTCTTGATGTCATTCAAATGACAGCTTTGATGGAGACAGCTATATGGGCAAAGAGTAATGTGGAATGCAACTGAAAAGAAAGGAAGCTGATGCAAGTAACAAAATTTTCAACTAACCTTTGTTTATAAAACTTTAATTTTCAATTCCATCTCAAGGCCATAGGAAGCTAATTTTCAGAATTAGCTACCTACCATTATTTTTAAGCTCCACAGATGCCATGGTTTTACACAACTTGAGTAGTCTTTCAAAAGTTTTTTGAAATGATATATATTGTTATAGTTTAGGAATGATATTTCCCAGTTTAATGTTCCCACTGGAACACTCCAAACCATGTTCTGCTTGCCCACTCCTCACTCCTCCTCCCCCCCACAGAGGGCTGGGGAGGAGAAGTAGAGGCACAAAAAGTAAAGATCATGGATTGAAATAACAACAATTTACTGAAAATAGCAATGAGATGAGAAAATGAACAGTAATAGCAGAAATACTAATAATAAAGTGTACAAGAAACAAACACTTCACACGCGTGTGCTCACCCCCAACAATACCCCACTGCATGGTCACGCTACTCCACCTGAAAGAGATCCCTGACCCTGGCCTTGCAAAACTGTGTGAGTTGGTATAGAACAGCCTCTGGGTCCTAGCCATGCCCCATCCTGGCTACTGCAAAAATAGCCCTCTCCTGGCCAGAACACGTATGAATACTGGAAAGAACTAGCTAGCAGATATCCAAGGGTAAGTGGGAAGAAGAGGAATGGGAAGTACTACTTATGAGTGGGACGGAAAAGCAAAACAAATCACTGAACCAGCAGCTTAGGTTAGTATATTCCAGTTGTAAAATAAAGAGCTTTGTACAAGTTTGCCAAGTCTGGCATGTTCCTCACTCTCAAGAAGCAGAAAGTTTTGAAATCCATCATTGTGACTGTGACTCAAGTCCTAGATTCTGAGCAGGGCTTACAGCTCTAATGGGATGAGACTGACTATGGGAACTGCTTCCTTGAATATGTTTATATCGCACCTTCCTATTTCTTTGATTAAATGAATGAAAAAGCCTGAAAGGAGAGTATACACACTGCAAGCTAACTATGAAGCATGTAGAAATGACTGAAGAGGAACAACAAGTATGCATGTTAAACCTTTTATCAAGTGAAATATATTTTCTACTTAAATGTCAATTTTTCATATTACTTTTTGTTCTTTACAACCATGGCAGGTAGATCAAAAGACGATAATGCTGTGATAAAATCCATATTTATTTATTTATTAATTTACATTACACTAAGTCAAACACTTGTAAAGTAGCTTAGATGTCTTGGATGCTTTACCTTCATATGTTCATTGTCGTAAAGCCACTATGTTAAAACACATTGGTGAATAGAGAAATATTTGGAAACCAAAAGGATACACGTGGACAGATCATCATGAATATGAAACTTTGTGCCCATCATGGTTTAACCCCAGCCATCAACTAAGCACCATACAACCACTTGCTGATTCCCTCACTAAAGTGATGGGGAAGAGAATCAGAAGGGCAAAAAGTGAGAAAACTCATGGGTTGAGACAAAGACAGTTTAATAGGGAAAGAAAAAGCCACATTTACAAGCAAAACAAGGACTTAATTCATTGTCTCCAATCGACAGACAGGTGTTCAGTCATCACCAGTAAAGCAGGGCTCTACCACACATAACAGTCTTGGAAAGAAAAACATCACTCTATGCATACCTCCTTCCTTCTTCTTTCCCCAGCTTTATATACTGAACATGATACCATATAATGTGGAATTAGGGGTGAATAATATGCTGGTTTTGGCTGGAGTAGAGTTAATTTTCTTCCCAGTAGCTGCTATGGGCTGTGTTTTGGATTTGTGCTGAAAACAGGATTGACAATATAGAGATGTTTTTGTTATTGCTGAGCAGAGCTTACATGGAGCCAAGGCCTTTTCTGCTTCTCCTACAGCCATGCTGGCAAGGAGTCTGGGAGTGCACAAGGAGTTGGGAGGGAACACAGCCACAACAGCTGACCCCAAGTGGCTAAAGGGATATCCCAAAACACATGGTGTCATGCGTACTGTGTAAAACTGGAGGAAGCAGGAAAGGGAAGACATTTGGAATGAGGGCTTTGTCTTCCAAAAAACTGTTATGCGTGATGAAACCCTGTTTTCCTGAACACCTGTCTGCCCATGGGAAGCAGTGAATGAATTCCTTGCTTTGTTTTTTTTGCGTGCACAGCTTTTGCTCTACCTATTAAAATGTCTTTATCTCAACCCACCAGTTTTCTCATTTTTACTCTTCCAATTCTCTCCCCATCCTGCTGATGGGGGAATGAGTGAGCAGTTCCATGGTGCTTATTTACCAGCTGAGATTAAATCATGACAGTGCCTAAATAAAAAGCTAGGATTTGTTCTATTTTTATTTTGTATTACTATTTTATCCTTTATGTATACTGCCTGCATAGATGTCCTCTGAGAATATATAAAGGCATGCACAACCACACAGTAACAGATGCCCTATGTATTAAATCACCACTGCCTAATTTGACAAGAAGTTACAAGCCAAAATAACAAAATCTGCAAGCAGAATGAAGAACATTAAGTGATATATTAGTCCAAATTTGTATGTCCAGTAACTCAAATCGTTTTGGCCACACTGACAGTGAGATTCAAAACTAGCAATATACAGAGAAGGTGGAGGGGGAGCAGAGACGAACATGAGGGCTTCACCAGAGCCTGCCCATCCATATTTTTGTTCTTTTTTGTTTTAATTGCTTCCTTAAATTTTACCTGGTTCCCCACAACATTGCTCTTACTGATAAAGAATTAATGAAAGAAGCGTAATCCCTGACTGAGGACACGTTAATACAATACAATTTTCCTAGGGCTGCAGTCCAATTAATTATATTCTAATATAATCCTAATCTTGCAATCATTTACTGTGATAGTCATGTAAAATCAAGTTCTCTACAAGATCAGGGCCATAAATTTTAAAACCACATTAATACACTTAAAAGATAGGAAATCTGTTTTATTTTATTCTGTGCTTTGTGCAATGAAACAAAACCATTTCCTAGAGAGAAAGATTGTTTTTATGTGAGTGTCATCAAATTGATAATTTGTCTTTTCCTATAGTCTCACCAACCTTGCCTTTCTGAATTACATTTTTTGGACAATTTTTACTGTGAACAAAAACATTTTACAAGTATGGGTGGGGCAACCCTGGATGTACATACAAACTGGGGAATGAGACGCTGGAAAGCAGTGCCTCAGAAAGGAACCAGGGGATCCTGGTTTAAGGAAGGTTGAACATGTGTCAGGAGTGCCCTGGCAGCCAGGAGAGCCAACCCTGTCCTGGGGGGCATCAGGGACAGCATCGCCAGCCAGGCAATTGTCCTGCTCTGCTCTGCACTGGGGTGGCTTCACCTCAAGTCCTAAGGACAGTTTTGGGTGCCAGAATATAAGAAAGATATTAAATTATTAGAGATCATCCAAACAAGGGCAAAATGATGGTAATGGGCCTTGAGGGGAAGCCATATGAGGAGCATTTGAGGTTGCTTGGTCTGTTCAACCTGAAAAAGAAGGGAGATATTGCAGTCTACAACTTCCTTGTGAGGGGAAGAGGAGGGGCAGACACTGATCTCTTCTTTCTGGTGACCAGTGACAGGACCCGAGGGAATGGCATGAAGCTGTGGCAGGGGAGGTTTAAGTTGGATATCAGGAAAAGGTTCTTCACCCAGAGGGTGGTTGGACACTGGAACAGGCTCCCCAGGGAGCTGGAAACAGCACCAAGTCTGACAGGGTTCATGAAGCATTTGGACAATGCTCTCAGGCACATGGTGTGACTCTTGGGGGTGGACTTGTGCAGGGCAGGGAGTTGGACTTGAGTATCCTTGTGGGTTCCTTCCAACTCAGAATATCCTGTGACATACCATTTTAAAGACCAAAACAATTGCTTATAGACTAATACACAAAATAGATAATGAGGATCAACAGGTTAAGCATTATTCACTGCTCATGGTAGGACACCTAATAGGTCTCTGCTGTTCACTCCCTCACCAAGAAGATGAATACGGGATGACCACTGTTACTTATAGAACTGTACGGCTCCTTTTACTTTGCCAAGTTGCTATTTTTCACTTCCTTGTTTTTTCCCTTGGAGTTTTTACCCTTTCATATCAGTGTTTTCCCTCCTGAATCCTTGACCTACTAACTACGCAGTCTCAACAGTCTTCTCTCTGTCTGAAATTTTACCTTTCTTACCTTGAATGGCTTACGGCTTATGCACTACTTTGTGATGGCTCCTTCCTACTGCTTAGCAGTTTTCTCAGAAATCTAAGCCAAGGTTGCACAGCTGTTCTCTATCAAAACCAGGCTTTGTATCACAGCCAACTGAACCCCTGGGAGGAGGGTTATATACAGGTTACACCTATACTGGTTTATTTGACTGGGTCAGGGACCATCACAAGGTACTGGAAGACAAAAAACTGTGTCATTAAATTGCTGCCACCTTTAGCAGTTTAGTCAGGGACAACTAGTGTCTGGACTTGCTTTGAGGGGTAGCATTGCACAGTAACTCTTAACACCACATAGCTTTGACATGGCTTTCCAGTAGTGGGGTGTGAGAGAGTTTAATAATGCAAGCTCCAACACCAAAGAGAAAATACAAGCATGTGTAATTTATTTGCCACAAATGTAACCAGGTGGCCAGGAAGGCCAATGGCATCCTGGCCTGCATCAGGAATAATGTGGCCAGCAGGACCAGAGAAGTCATTCTTCCCCTTTACTCAGCAGTGGTGAGGCTGCACTTTGAATGCTGTGTCCAGTTCTGGGCCCTTCAATTTAGGAAGGACATTGAGATGCTCGAATGCATCCAGAGGAGGGCAACAAGGCTGGTGAAGCGTCTGTAACACAAGTCCTATCAAGAGCGGCTGAGGGAGAGGGAGTTGTTTAGCCTGAAAAAAGGAGACTCAGGGGAGACTTTATCCCTCTCACAATTGCCTGAATGGAGGCTATAGCCAGGTGGGGGTCAGCCTCTTCTCCCAGGTAGCCAGCAACAGGACAAGTGGATACAGCCTTAAGCTGCGCCAGGGAATTTAGACTAGACATTAGAAAAAAATTCTTTACAGGAAGAATAGTTGGGCATTGGAATGGGGTGCCCAGGGAAGTGGTGGAGTCACTGCCCCAGAGAAGTTTAAAACAAGACTGGATGTGGCACTCAATGCCATGGTTTAGTTGATAAGGTGGTGTTAGGTCATAGGTTGGACTTGATGATCTGCAAGGTCTTCCAACCTAGCTGATTCTGTGATTTTGTGATTCTGTGATTCTTTGATTCTGTGATTAATGCAGATTTAGCCTATCATATCACCAATCTGGCATCAGCAACAATGTGAAAGAGGAGAGGGGCATACAAACTAAAATCAGAATTAATATATTATCCAGTATGTCAGGTATAGTAAATATATTTCTATTATAGTGAGACACTTTCAGGAGATTTGGGGAATGAGAATACTTGTCCAAAATAACCAATCTCACTACAAATCAATAGCAAAATCCACAAAGCTGTGAGAAAAAAGTCAGTTTGCCAAATGAGGACAAGATTATTTTAAATCATGTCTGATTTTTTTCCCTAAACAAATATGCATGAACATGAATGCATGCACACATGAAACTATGTTTCAGTGAAGGTTGCTAACACATTCCTCCCAAAATAACTCCAAAGAATTAACATAATGAATGTGTAAATTGAAGCAGAAACATGTTACGTTTTTGCTGCCCTACAAGCTGAAAGCAGCTTGGCTGATTTGCTTTGAACTTTCAAAATATTCTCCTTTTGTAGTTTCAAAAGAGGCGAAAGAATTTTCAGGACAGATAGTATAGCTTTAAACAATAACAGAGGTGCTGAAAAGTAGGCCAACAAGTGGAATATGGTTGAATCTTTAACTAGTCCCATTCTTTCAAGTTCTGCAGATTCATTCAATAGTCTGTAGAAACATGCAAACTTTAAGCTTCTATGTAGGTTTGCTTAGCATTGACACAAAGCAAAATTGAAATATTCCTTTTGATTTGCAACGTATTTTACACAGCTCCTCTCCAGCCACCAGAATATTCTGCACTGTTAACATTGAAAGAGTTGGGGGAAAAAAGGAAAAGGAAAAGTCAAAGAGAAAAAAAAAAAAAACCAACTTGGTTTGTAACTATTCCATGTTTACTCAAAGGGAAACCAGGTAATGTATATCGCAGTGCAGTTTACAGAGAAGGGAACAGAAGTAAATTAAAGCCAAAGAGAGAAACTCCATATGCCACAGATTGTTGAACACCTGTTTTTCCCTAACACCCTGGAATCTAATAGGAGGGCAATGTTAGACTTGTGGTAGGGGAGCTCATGATGTTAAAACCACAAACTGTATCTCATAAAAATTTTGTTTGTAAGGCTAGAACTGGCACATCCTGTTATGAGACAAAAGAGCAGAAATGTTGAAGTTTCACAGCTCTATAATGCCTGGTTGCTTGTTATTTTTATTGGTCTTATTGAAGTTATTGGTCTTATTGTTGTTATTGCTGTTTTACGGATTTTCTTTTTTTGGTTCCAGGCAGTTTTTCCACTGGTTTCTTTATTGTGCTTTTGTACATAGCAATCAATGATCTTGTTTCCTTATCTAGCCCTACAGGAGACCTATGTTCTCTCACTCCATCTGCCATCAGCCTCTCAGGTAATAAATGAGAGAGATGATAAGCACTCTGCTTGCCTCCCTCAGGTGCTCTGACTCACCCTCCTGGAAGTGCTTTTTGCTTGAGGGATCCTGGCTGCTAGTACTTTCCTCCTTTTTTCTCTCTCCTGCACCAATGAATAGCCAAAAGCAGACCATGGGACCATAACTGCTAGCCATCTGTTTTCTCTGCAAACTAGAAAAAAGCATCAAAAAATTTGAAATAATTCAGTCTCATTGTGAATTGATTAATTAAAAGTGCTATACTCAATGAGCAAAGAAAGAGAAGCAGGAGAGAATTAGAGAACAAGAGATAGCTATTATTTACCACTGAAGTTTTCCAGCCATAAAGGAATCAGAAAGCAGAAATAAAAATTAAGGATTTCAAGTCAATTCTCTCTGAGTTTTACAAAGGCATGCTCTCTGATTACAGATACTTTAACATTATTTTGCACGCATATATGCATGCATCTTTTAAAAGGTACAAAAAGCACTTATGAGAGGTACTAGCAGAGGATTTTAGTTTTTTGTCATGGACACATCACAGAGAGTTTTGCAATGTCATGAACAATACAAAGAGAATTAGAAAGTGAGTATTTTTCTCACAAGGTGTCAATGAAATACACATTGATGGCTGACCTTCATGAGGGGCAATGCGTGCTTTTTGCTTAATACCTCAGCCTCATCTGAGCCATTCATTCAGCTCTATAAGTAGATAAAATTGGCTAAAGAACCTACTCTGCATTTAAAGCCAATTTCAAAATATTAAAATTATCTGTCTGTGAAAAAATTGAAAAAATGGACCAAACAGTATAATTTCTAGGCCAACTTTAGAACTATGGTAGTATTTTGAATCAGAATTATTAACAGAGAATTTAAATGGAAATTTCAAGCATATTTTCTTAAAAAATGCAGTGGCTGTAGATATGTTTTCTAATTTAAAAAATTTTCTCAAAGCAGAAAGCTGAACAAACGTGTGTGACTGTTGAAACACAGACTTAGGAGGAAAACTATCTTCAATACCATGCTGTAGACACTTTTTTTTTATGCAAAGAGAACAAAATCAAATGCTCCAAAGAAGAATGAAGGACTTTTTTGTTTTCAACAGAAGTAATTTTTATTCTAACATTTAGGACACTCCCACAAGTACATGTGAGCAGGTATTTACAACGGTTTCAACTGATTTGTCAGTGTCTTGGAGGGAAATAAAAGTACTTCAGAGAACAACCTTAGTCTTTCACCACCCCTGCCCCCACATAGCTAACTTCTTGCTTGCCAGTAACCCAGAAAGTAGCTGGAAGCTGCAGTAGGAAAGAGTAGAAGGGGGTGAAACTTTTTGAATAGGAATTGTGATGTTGGTGCTTGCCAGCTGATGAAAGAAGTCTTTCTTTAGTAAAAAAAAAAAAAAAAAAAAAAAAAATATATATATATATAATTTAAAACTCATTTCCTCTTTATAATATTTTAAAGGAAGACAATTCCTTGAATCATTTATTGCTAGCTCTACTGTTAGCAATGTCTGCTTGCTCTTGTTCAGTTTATACAAAGTCAAAAGCTAGTCTGAGAAAATGATGGAGCATTTTGACAAATGTTATCAATAATGCAGAATATACAATTATTGACGGGGATTAATAAAAAAAGGGCTTTGAATTATTTACAGAAACCTAGGCAATCAAATTATTTATCAATACAGCATTTCTAAATCTGTAATTTTTTTCACTTTTTTCATGCTATGCTAAGAAAAAAAAAGAGCTTGTTAGATGCCAAGAAAAAAAAAGAGCTTGTTCAGTTGCTCATAGATTTTGAACCCTTTCAGTTATGTCTGCAACAGAAAAAAAGTAAAATTTATCTGTAATTAATTCTTTTTTGATCATCATCTTTCTTTTCTGGCATTAACTCCAAAACACAGAAATAGTGTTAAAATAAACTTGAAAAAAACAAATTGAAAAAAACAAATTGAAAAAATTGTAAGAACTGTAAATGTTTCAGTATTATAGGATAAGATTTCAAGTAAGAATTACAAAAAAACCCCAAATTTCATCAAAAGTGTCAAAAAGGAAGAAATCTCACTCAATCGGATAATGAGATGTGTTAGAAAGTAAAATAGATAGTGACTTCAAATGATGGAAATTATATCAGTGACATTAGTGGACTAAATGTCTTGGTCAAAACATTTTCAATGAAAAAATGAAGTTTCTGAGTAAAATTGTTTAAATATGATGTCAAATTATTATGGTTATCATCAGGAAAACCCGTCATTGAAAATTTGCTTCGGTTTTAGTTAAGCAAAACAAATATTTTTGTTAGTACTTCCCCCTTTCCAATCTTTTGCCATGTTGAGCAAATTGCATGTTTGGGCTTAAAAGTAAATTTGGTGTTTATTTCAGCAAAAAATCTGGATTCTTTCTTTTTTTTTTTTTTTCTTCCAACCTAAAATTGTTATTCCTTATTTACTGTAAATAAATATTATCCTACTGTCTCCAGATGCCCACATAAGAAAAGCTGCTGCTCAGAATGATAAAATCACAAACAGGTATCTGGAAAATTTTCAAAGATCCTTTGGTTCTCAGCACATCTCAGGCCAAAGAAAGCTCATAAGTATGACATGGTTGTGTCTTTCAAAAGAATCTGCCCAGGTCTTTGGGAGGCAGGACTAAGGGAGAGTGACTAACAGCTACTAATAGAACATTACAGCAGGCTATTGTTGGATGAGCATTAACCTCCAAAGTTCTTGTTATTTCATTGGGAAAAAAAGGTGTTGATTTGTACCTTTGGCTGTCAGAGCAGCAACAGCCCAGTAATAACTTATTAGTCAGAGTGTGAGTCCCTCTTTGAGGTTATTCTGATGACATGAGGAAAAAAGGCCAGAATACTGTGTCTTTCATCAGCAGGAAAAAAGCTGAAATACCTTTTCCAATTTCTGTTTTCATTGGTTATATGAAGTTTAAACCAAGTATGTTCAAAAATGCCTTATACTCTGGAAGAAAACAATGCTGGTTTTGTTCATGGGTCAGCACATGATTGTGTGATAATACTTGAAATAAGAAGGAATTTATCTCCCATTCTTTCGAGGAAATACTGAAATAAAGTCGTCTGGTTTTGTTAAAAATTACAAGAGGGACATAGAAAACATTCTACAGTAGAATGACCAGTTAAGCTGAACATGTTTGCTTGTTTTAATATAGTGGTCTGAAAATAAGCATTGCTGCTGTGTAACTAAATTGATTTTGTAATATTCCACACTTCAAAAGTTTAATTTCTCTTTATTCTCTTCTGCATTTTACAAATTGCAAGTAATGCTTTTGGGGCACTATAAATAGTTCCTCCAACATTTGAAGCTTATCAGTTTTGAATCATTTTTACTACCCAATGAATTTACCCATGTGCACAGATGTATATACACACATACAACACCTTTCAACATAGTGTTATAATAATGGAGGAGACAATAAACTGAAAAGAAAAAAAAATTGCACAATTAGTATAATGATCTAAAATATTTGTGCAGCAACCAATACAATTGGTACAAAGACAAAACCTTGAAAAAACTGCATGTTGCAAAGAATGTATCTGTGTGTTGAAATGAGAGAGTTTACCACTAATTTATCAAGTATTTAATTTAGTCATAGATTGGTCAAATAAAAAAGACTAAGATCATAAGAAATTATTAGGACATCCAGTCTGACCAATGTATCACAAGTCATTATGTTTTCCTTTTTTAATTTTATATCAAGACCAGCAATTTTTCTGAAATGTATTTTTTAATGAGTAGCTTGCTTGCATCTGAACTAATCAAGATACTATAAATATCTTCTTATTTTCATAATTTAATTTTTCTCATTTGTGCAGTTTAAGCCTTCAACCATCTTGTTTCCTTCATTCTAGTAGAACATTATCCTTTTATTCTTTATTGTTTTCTCTGTTTATGAAATGTTACATCAAAAGTCAGTGTCTTGATAAAAAAATGTAGACCTGTATGAGTAAAAAATATCAGAGCATGAATCTGACCACAAGCATCCAGAAAAAGAGGTGTCTGGGAGATTTTAGCTTTACCCATTCTGTTGCTATTAACATAGTCTCTGGAAGGCTTTCAACTGAACACAACTAATATTCTCTGATACAATGCCTGAGTAGAGTCTGAGGATTTAAGGCATCAACAGAGGGAACAATTCTAGTGCTCAGTCTGTATGGAGCTACCCTGTTTCTGAGGAGACAGTGTAATTGTATGATTCATGCCTTGCCAAGTGATATGGATTATAAATAACCTCCTTGAAATGCGCTTCTGTGGGTGTGAAATCAGTTTTTAAAAATGGGAAGGAAATATTATAATTGCATTTAAAACATCTAGGAAAGTGAATTGGAAATGTTTTTATCAAAATAAAAGAAACACATTTTTCACCTTAGTTGCACTCAGCATATAATGAGATATTGTGTGGTTAATTTCTCCTCCATATGAAATATGATTTATAAGGATATGTGCAAACTATAGCACTTAAGTCTTGCTGACGGCCCAGCAGGACACCGCTGTTTAGAAACCAAGAAACAATATTAATAGTAAAGAATTCAGGAGAGAGAATGCTTTTGAATGAAGTCATGTTTAATGAGTATATGACAGAAAGGGGCTCCAGATGTAGCACACAGAAGAATTACACAGAAATTCAAGGTAGCAAGTGTCAAAAAAAAAAAAAAAAAAAAAAAAGGCATGACTACATGAAAATAAATTCTGGCAAAGAATGAAAGGGAGTATTTTTAGCCGCATAAATGCTAGCTCCAAACACGGGGCTAAATCTAAAAAGATTCCTACATCCACTCAATCTTGTTTTAAGCATTAGGATTAACTGTAGAAAATGAAAAAGTGTGGTAATAGAACTTAATGAAAATTCAGGAGCTCTCATCTCTCAGGGAATCTTCCCTAACCACACAGTGATGCTACACAAAAACACTTGGAAAAGCTGAGGCAGTGAAAACGGACATAAAATTAAATTTACTGAGTTTCAAAGACTGAAGGTTATGGCACAGCTCAGTGGGGGTTTGTTTCCTGTATATGGTTGATAACAGAAGCCAGTTCAATTCTGCTTCAGCTACCTACTGTTTGTTAGCTGGAAGAAGTCCCTGAATTGTTGCCCCCAAAAAATTTCCATTTCAGAAGGAGAGTCCTCAGTTTTTAAGTTATTAGAGGTAAGTCTCTGATGGGGGATAGGAGGATGGAAAGACACTGTTCCTATGTCATAAAAACAGAAACAATCTCCTTTATTTCTTTCTCAAACTATGAAGGATATTGGGGATAAATATGTATGTAAACACTACAGAAAAAGTTCTCATCTCTCAGGGAGTCTTCCATAGCCATACAATGATGCTACACAAAAACACATGGGAAACCTGAGGCAGTGAAACGGACATAAAACTCTCAAGCTATGCAGGATATTTGGGATAAATATGTATGTGAACACTCTAGAGAAAGTTCTCAGAGAATGAATCCTGTAAAGCCAGCCACCTATGTGTTTGCTTTGATACAAACAAGTTTCTAGGAACAGGGAAGCTCATCAGAATCATAAAATCACAGAAAAGTATGGGTTGGAAGACACCTTTGGTGAGGTTTCAACCTCTGACAGGGATATCTTCCACTTAGACCACTATGATCAAAGTCCCATCCAACCTGACCTTGAACACTTCCAGGGATGGGGCATGCACAACTTCTCTGGGCAACCTGTTACAGTGCCTCACCATCCCCATCGTAACAATTTCTTATATCTAATCTAAACCTATTCTCTTTCTGTTTAAAACCGTTGCCCCTTGTCCTATCACTGCAGGCTTTAGTTAAACCTCTGTCTTTCCTACAAGCCCTCTTTAAGTATTGATATGCCACAGAAAGGTCTTCAATGAATGCTCCCTAAAAGTGGATTACACCCCCGAGTGCTTAACTTTTACTACTACCATGCAAAGTAGTTTGTTTCACCATCTTGATATGGCTTTTTCCTTAATAATGGCTTTTTTTTTTTTTTTTAATCTCGAGCTCATGTTAATCCAAGAAACACTTGAAGAATAAAATGAGGAAAAAAATGTGGCCACTAAAGGAAAAATGGTGTCTTTGGTACTGACTATAATATTTTCACATACAACTCTACACTTCTAAAATATAAACATAATGGAAAATTTCAGATGTCCTAAAAGGGCATATTTTTATGCTTTAATTTCAAGTCAAATGTTTTGCAAAGTCTGATGAGAATTTCACCTCTTTAATGTCAAGCCAGGGATGGGAGATAAAGTAAATTTAAAGGGTGCAGGCTTGCTAGGCTGAATGACCTTATCCTGTCCAAAAATCTTAAATTTCCGTATAAAATTGATCTTTTGTTTATAGAATTTCAGCAAAAAACACACTGGAAGACCTCCCAAAATTTCAGCATAGGTGACATGTCCATGAAAACAGCTGGCAGGTTTGGCAGTTAAATGACATCTAAATGACATCTGATGTAAACAGAAAAAAATGTAGATCCCTACGACAAAAATTATTATTCTTCAGTTTGAGTCTGTGAGACCTGTCCAGCTGTAAGTTTCCTCTTATTGAACTTGTTGACATGATTGACAGCAAAAGAAATATAGGTGTAGAAACTTTGAACAAAAAATAAAACAGAAAATAAAATTTAATTCACATCAAAACCATAAACATATGTATGTACAAACATATATGTATGTTTATATGTATGCATACACTTATATATGTGTTAAAGAAAATATCTTTCAGATATGTCTTTGGTAATGTACCTCATCATTAGCTATTGGAATGTGGCAGATTTCCATTAAGATCTAAACATTTTTTGCTCAATATTCCACTAAATTCTAAAAATATATCAACTCTTACTGTTTATTATCTATCCAGATTGTATGTAGCTAACTCACTTGAAATAAACATGCATATATATAAATCTATATAAATAAAATCCAAACCAAAATGTAACCCCCCCCCATAACTCTTAGATGTTTAGGATTTTTAAAATGCATATTTTTTTAAATGATTGATCCACCTTGCATGTTGTTTTTTAACAAAGAAATCTCTAAAATAATAAGGACATATGCTGTTAACGACTTTGGACACTCAGTTCTTTATAAATTGTTCTTATAAATGTTTAGAAAGAAAAAATATCACAGATTGCCGAACACTTTTTACCATATTGTTTTCTTTTACAGATTTCTTTGGTTAAAAATTAGGTCAATAGTCAATCTGCTAACAATTTTACAGCATGTTTTGAAATATCAAAGATCCTTTGGATTAATTTCTTCTATTAAATTTTTTTAAATATTTACAAAATGTTTTCTGTTTTCCCTAAGAAAAGCAGCAGTCAGTTTTGAGGCTTGATATGTTTAAGATACATAGAAGCAATGTGACTTTGAACTTTATTATGGTGATTGGGAAGAGCAGAATATGAACTATGACACTCAGTCTGGCATTTCTATTTCCAGCCCTGTGAATTGCAATGATCTGAAAGTTATTATTGGGTCATATTTTGGCCAAACTCTTCCAGGACCATATTTTAAAGTATCTTCATAAATGTTTTAGATTATCGAGAGAGCTAGGAGATGGAATTTTTGATATTGTGAAAAAATAGGTGTAATACATGGCGTTTGATGACAATGTTACATTTCAGATTATATATCTGCACAAGTTTTCTATATCCCTATAGCTATAAATGATCTCTCTGTAAAAGTAGAAACTTAATTCAATTTGCAAATATAATAATTCATTTATTATCCTATAATTTCAGACCTAACCTAGTGTCATTTATAGGAATACATTTTTATTTCATTGCCCCCTGAAAAGTTGAATTAATATTGTCCTTAGCTGATATTCTTATGAAAATGATACAATTTCTTTTTAGCAAAATCTGCCCTTCAAAAGAAAAATTGAGTCCTAAAAAACTGTAAAAACTTCAGCTTCCTGAGTTTTATATAATAGCATTTTGTCCTCTGACTTGTATTTTTTATAGTAACTAATTAACAGGCAGATATCCTCTAAAAACTAAAGTTTCAAAATGCAATTTTCTATTACTGGTGGATAACAAACGAAAATGAAGCATGGTCACACTCCAAAACCTAGAGACAAATAAGCAGCACATACTTTATTTTGAGAGAATGACCTCGCTTAAAGACCTTATTTGTTCCCTTTCATGCATTGTTTTTTTCTTATGTGAGATCATAGACACCATTTCATGTAATGGAATATCAGCATTATTCTTCCTTGTAGTCAATGTTTCTTCCTTTCCACACTTCTTAAATACTTTGTGTATTTGTACACCCATCTCCTTCTTTCTGCGTCTTCCATGTGGGATGTCAGTAATGAAGTGTATAAGTAGGAATAGACAAAAAAGTAAAGTTCAGAAGATTTCTTGGGTATGAGTTTCAAACGGTCAGTAATGCCAGTCCTTAGAAAGCCAGACTCCAGCCTTTTCTACTGAGACCTGTGTTACAGGTAACTTGTCTGACTGTTGTCTGTGATGCCATGAAGATTTTTTGCCTTTTCTTTTATATCCCTGTTATACCTTTTTACAACTTCTGTATTCTTAGTGCTCTTTGCCTACATTCTTGGACTCATTTGTTCAGCTAGGAGACTAAACATTTTAGAAGCTTCGTGGGTAGGGGTTAGTGGGCACCAGACCCCAAGGTCCTCTCCAGAACACGTTCTGTAAACTAAAATAGAACCATCCAGGAGAAGGCTCCTTGGAGAGGAGGGGGCTCACTCGAGCCTCTCATTGGGGAATTTTTGATAGATATGCTAATTAGTAAGACCTATAATGTTTTACCAGATCTTTTGTGGGGTGTGCATTGTGGTGTGCATTGAGGTGCATTCAACCTGGACATAGTGAACCTAAGGATCCTTAAAATAAATACCAAGGAGGTAAAATCCCTTTTTCCCTTTTAACCGTGTTTGACTCTTGATTTTAAGACCAGGAAAAGGCATCATCTGGACATGGCACGTGGTAGCAAACAGAAAACAAATGTTGAAAACTCGATGGAAGATATTACAACTATTGAAAGGTCACATATATTCTCTCCCACATAGTTCTTACCCACAAAATTCGTAAATATATATCAACGAAAATTGGTGTTCCTCAGGGATTTGTGTAACAATGGAACCACTGTTATTTAATAACTTCATTAATGACATATATGAAGTGATCAAGTGCACCCTCAGCAAATTTGCAATGACTCCAAGCTGAGTGGTGCATTTGGCACAACCAAAGGATGGGACACTATCCAGAGGGACTTGGACAAGCTCCAGAAGTGGGCACATGGGAATCTCATAAGGTTTAACACCACCAAGTGCAAGGTGCTGCACCTGGATCAGAGAAACCCTGGTATCAATAAAGGCTCGGGGATGAGCAGATCCAAAGCAGCCCTGCCAAGAAGAACTTGCGGGTGCTGGTGGATGAGAGGCTGGACATGACCTGGCAATGTGCCCTTGCACCCCAGAAAGCCAAGCTTATCCTGGGCTGCATCCAAAGCAGCGGGGCCAGCAGGACAAGCGAGGGGATTCTGCCCCTCTACTCTGCCTTTGTGAGACCCCACCTTCACTGCTGCATCCAGTTCTAGGGTCCCAGCACATAGACCTGTATTATCAAATCCAGAGAAGGGCCAGCAAGATGGTTGAAGGTATGGAGCGCCTCTCCTATGATGAAAGGCTGATTGGAAAAAAGAAGACTTTGGGGTGACAAAATTGCAGCATTTCAGTACTATAAGACAACCTACAAAATAGATGGAGAGGGACTTTTTACAAGAGCATGTAGTGACAGGACACAGGACAGGGGGAATGGCTACAAACTGAAAGAGAGTAGGTTTAGATTAGATACTAAGAAAAAATTCTTTACTGTGAGGGTAGTGAGGAATTGGAACAGGTTGCCCAGAGAAGTTGTGGATGTCCCATCCTTGGAAGTATTCAAGACTGGATTGGATGGAGCTCTGAGAAAGCTGATCTAGTGGGAGGTGTCTCTGCCAATGGTGGGGGGTTGGAACTAGATGGTCTTTAAGATCCCCTTCAACCCAGGCAATTCTATGATTCAATTATTCTATTATTAGTTCCTATGGAGAATTTTTTAAAAGAAAAATCCTTCTTTCTAGTCAATATTACTCAAAATAAAGATGATACGTTACTTTTAGCATAATGAAGTGATTCTTTTGAAGAATGCCAAGAGGTTTTTAATAATAACACTAATGGAGGAAGTTGATTTGATTTCGTTCTTATTAAATCAGACTACTAGTCTCAGATTGAAATCTTTTAAGTACAATTTTCTAAAGCTATACGAAATTCTCTGTATACATTAGCAGAACTGCAAATAGGATATATTTCCATTCATCTGTTTTTGCAACTAATCCACCCTGTCCCAGTAGTCCTTTCTGAAAAAAGATTAAGAACAGCTGTATGATGGTGAGGTTACACAGAATTAAGGTAAGGAAAAATGGAAAGACCCAAAAAAACAGTAAGGAGAACCTTGGCTCTGACCCTATTCCTTCAGTGACAGAGAAAAATCCTGTAGGATTCCTGTGGGACCCTGTAACAATCCAGAATGGTTTCTTCTTTTATTCAGGTGGCCGTCTATGAGCAGAGTACTTACTATGCCTGGAAAGCATATTTTACATGGCCTGAAAATCAGTGTCTGGTCACATTTTCCCATTGATACAGGCTCCTTTGTTAATTATACTTTTTGATTTTCTCCCTGTGGAAGTGAAATAAACTTAAATATTTCCTTTGTATCAAACATAGAAAACTGAACTACGGAACTGAAATCAAAGTAAGAAGAAACTACTCACTGGGTATAAAATATTTCATTTTTAAGAAAGTATCTGTTAGACTACTTGGCCAAGACTAAATTAAGAAATGCATTTCTTAATCATGTTCACTAAGCCCTATAAACAATGATAGAGAATGCTTAGCCAGGAACTAGTGGGATATATATTACATTTAATAGGCTAAAAATTTTCCACTTAAAAATTATAGAATCCTTGACATTAAGGAAAGCTTTGCAGCAGGTCATATATATCAGTGTTCTGTGGGTCTTTGTAAAGCTACTTCAGAGAAAATAATAAGGACCCCTTTTATACAGGTCTAAACTCCTTGGAGGTAAGAAAACCAACATCTTAAGATAGAAGGATTCGTTCTGGTCTCCATCCTGCCTATTCTTCTTGGAGTGATATGTTAGGTAATGCTTCACTTCCCCCAAACACTCTGTTGCTATGTTATTGAATTATAATAGCTAAAAACTTATTTTTCAAGCCTGAGTGCAAAATAAATCTTAACAATTTTCTTATTTTATGGGAAGAAAAGTCAAAATGAATGAGTAGTGGATATGCGATTGTAGAAGGAAAAAAATCACCTTTACATAGACTAGGTTAGTTGAGACTGTAAAGAATGAGAGATGAGCTAGTAAAATGGGGATATGGATGTTTGAGAATGCACACAACATTGTAGTTTTGTTTTCATTTTTCTATTAGAAACAAAGATATTATGAAACACTATTTATGTGATTTGGAATTTATTGAGCAATTTAGTTGAGATTTTAACTATATTTTCCTTCATTCAAATTTATTCCTAAATTTTAATCATTAATTTACATAGCAGGGCTTGAATTTCATTGAAACATAGGCAATGCCAAAATTGCTTTCATTGTTTTGTGTTGAGTCTTTCCTCTCTCACTGAATGCTACAGTGTTTATGGAATTTTTGCCTCATATTCCTACATAGAGACATTTTTTTCTGTTTCTGGGTTTTATAACTTTATTTTCTTGATATTAATATTTTACTGTGCATTCGGTTTTGCTGTTCAGGGTTTTTTTTTCTGAGTAGCTCTGTCTTTCTAAATATTTTTATGAAGAACTGTTCAACAATTTCAAACTACTTGTAGAAGAATTTTTTTATGTGCGTGAATGTTTTCTGAGGGGGCTAGTTTTTTCAAGCTTAACATTAAAATAAGGTTTTATATTAAAAGTAACTTCTCTGTTAACTCTCATAACCAAGATGATTTTTTTTCCCCTCAGATTTTATTTTTCTTTGAAATTATGCTGCTTTAATTTTTTTTTCTCTCTTTCAGATTCTCTAATGGTCTGCCTTTTGTAGCCACTCGTTAGACCTACTTTTATCTGATTTGTACTGCAATATATCACTGTATTACTAGACTCCAAGAATTTCTGTAATGAATCTTTCTCGAGTTCAATACCTGAACATGTAACATGGAAACATAGTGACAAAGGCTGAAGAAAAGGCTGAAGTACTTACTGTGTTCTTTGCCTCAGTCTTTAACAATAAGGGCAGTTGTTCTCCAGGTGTTGATCCCACTGAGTTAGAAGAGAGGGACATGGAGCAGAATAAAACCCCCATAATCCAAGGGAAAATGGTCAGTGACAGGCAGTTTGCCAAAGACACCAAGTTGGGTGGGAATGTTGATCTTCTGGAGGGCAGGAAGGCTCTGCAGAGGGGTCTGGACAGGCTGGATTGATAGGCCAAGGCCAACAACATGAGGTTCAACAAGACCAAGGTCCTGCACTTGGGTTGCAACAATGTCCTGGAGCACTACAGGCTGGGAACAGAGAGGCTGGAAAGCTGCCTGGTGGAAAAGGACCTGGGGGTGCTGGTCAACAGCCGCTGAACATGAACCAGTGTGTGCCAGTGTTGCCAAGAAGGCCAGTGGCTCCTGGCCTGTATCAACAACAGTGTGGCCAGCAGGACTGGGGAAGTTTTAGTCCTTCTGTACTTGGCACTAGTGAGGCTGCACCTCAAATCCTGTGTTCACTTCTGGGCCCCTCAATACTTGAAAGTCATTGAGATGCTGGAGTGTGTTCAGAGAAAGGCAACAAAGCTGGTGAAGGGTCTAGAGGGTAAGTTCTATGAGGAGTGGCTGAGGAATCTGGAGTTATTTAGCCTGGAGAAGAGGCATCTCAGAGAAAACCTTATCACTATCTCTCTACAGATAACCTGAAAGGAGGTTGCAGCAAGCTGGGGGTCAGTCTCATCTCCCAAGTAACAAGCAACAGGACAAGAGGTAATGGCTTCAATAGCTTTGTACCAGAGCTTTGGATATTAGGAAAAATTTCATCACTGAAAGGGCTGTCAAACACTGGAACAGGCTGCCCAGGGAAGTGGTTGAGTCACCTCCCTAAAGGTATTTAAAAGACATGTAGACATGGCCTTTAGAGTTGTGGTTTATTGGTGGACTTGATGTTGCTGGGTTAATGGTTGAACTTAATGATCTTAAAGATCTTTTCTGACCTAAATGATTCTATAATTTTGAACATTTGTTAGTACGATAGCTATGAATATTATTAGCCTGGAGTAAGTAATGAGAAAATGATAAAATCTTCTAGCTTAATGTTATGTGCTATGAAAAGTAACTAGAAAGAGAAGGAGAAGTATATTTACTTCTGTGTAAAGATTAAAAGAACTAAGTTTAAGAGGTAGATGATGACAAAGTAGGTTATGACATTCTACAAATATTTGAAGGCTGTTATGATGTATAGAGACTGACTATTTAGTGGAATAGTGAAATAACCAATAAAAAAGAAAAGAACCTTTGTATTTAATATCAGGGAACACTTGGCAGTAGGGAGTTCGTGATGTCTTATGGACACCTTTACAGGTAGATTTTGAACAGAGTTAGAAAATATCCAGTAGGTAAAAATCCGAATGGCTAATTTATAAATATTTTCTGTCTCTCTTTTGTAATCCCCTTTAATTTTTATTTGATTAATAAGGTAAAGTCTGGAACATCCTTCTAAAGTCAATGGTTGGGATCATATATGCCAATACTTGAAAGTACTTGGGTACATGTTAGAAGGTTCTGGTATTATGTCTGATGCTAATGCAGCTGTGTTAATTGAATCCTCATCATCCTTTCCTGCTTTTCTCTGTGCATCCCAAAAGAATTCTGTAAGCTGTCAGCCAGATATGTGTATTACTAGGGATATGAAAGATAACCAAGAGCTGAAGCAGTTCAAATTCCAAAGGAATGCTCATGCGAATCAGTAATTGTTTAGTTCTCATCTGGGTAGTAAAACATTGTATTTAGAAAGACCAACATAACATGTGTGACACAGACAAATCTGGGTCTTTGGCACATCTGGAGTGAAAAGCGCCACTAAGTAATTGTCTGTGATGTAGTAATCCCTTATTTATTTTATTCCTGTTGTTTATTGACATATCTCTCCTGGATACAATGACAAAAGGGTCCATTGCAGCAATAAGAAGAGCCTTATACAGAGAAAAAGTATTTTCTCAAATACAAATTGCAGCTTAGGGAAGAAATGGAAAATTGAAAGGGAGTTAGGAGATCTTCTCCAATATCAGAAAACTGTTGGAACCCTGGGTTTAGAAAATTTAGGTTTATGGGATATATGTAACAATATGGAGGATTTTGGGTGTGGATTTGTTCTTTTCTCCTTCCTTCTTCACAAATGTGGGTGTTCTGGTATTGGGTCAAAAAACCCTCAGTGTGGATCAGGAATAGTTAGTTATTGGATTATAAGTAAAAACAAATTAGTTGACATTCTATAATTGGGTAATTTGGACCTTAAAAGGCCTTGGAAGTTAGAACTCATGGCCATTTTCACCTTGTTAACTTAGAGGCACACTCTGTGCAGCTGTATCATAGATAAGATATAATAAACATCTAAGTCTGAAGATAAACTCTGGGTCTCCTGTATTTTAATTCGAACTCTGAGTAAAAGAACTCTCGAAACAGAGGCAAAGCAGAAAAGAAACGATAAAAGAGAAAATTAATAACTGGTAATCCTGTGTGAGGACTCAGAGTTTGGAAAGGGAGAAAATTAATAGAAAACCATGATATACAAGAACCAGAACTTTTGCCTTAACTGGAGAAAACATAGGTTTGTTTCATTGTGTTAATTTCTAATTCAGTTTTCTGCTTCCTCAATATAAAAAAATAAATGCTAACCAGATCCTGAAGAATGCTATAACAACGTATTCTAACAAATTCCTTCTCTACTCTATAGCTTCTAAAACTCTGATTTCTTCTATTTAAATCTAGTCTATGCTATCTTGTCGATTTAAATTTTTGTGTTCACAGGAGTTTTGGGGTTTTTTTGTTTTGTTTAAAAAAAAGTTATAACATTTTTAAAATTCAGCATTCTTTGAGCACGAAGTTGTACTGGGTGAACTTCAGAGATCCCTTCCAATATTTTATATGATGCATTTTGTGAAAAAAGCTGTCAGGAGGCTAGAGATGGTTGTTTTCACATCAAAACTCAAGGAGGTGTTTTGGGGGCCCAGACACTGTCAGAGCTCAGAGATAAGGCCAGGATAATGGGTTCTGAAGGTAGAGAAGAACCAGACAGATATGGTGTGTGTAGAAAACAGTGGTTTATCAACATGGAGAGTGTTATTCTGAGGTGTCTTTAAATAGTAGGTGATGAACATCAGGGTCATTATATATATACAAGGTTGAGGACTGGCCCTCCAACTTTTCCAGAGTGATAGAAAAGGTTAGTTATGATCCTTTTTGTGTGAGAGCTCAGACAGAAGCTTTGGCACATCTTGAAACAGTGGCCAGTACTTATCAGCTCTGTATGCAAATTCAGACAGTTGTTAGAAAACTGCATCCATTGTGGGAAGCCTGCTAAGATGAAATTGGAAATGATCCATGCACCACTTGGTAGGGCCTTTGTGTGTAGTTTCAATTCTAGGACACAAGTGTTATCACCATTGTTTCAGTTTTTGGGTCAAGTGTTTATGAATGTCCAAATTTATTTATTGTTCTTATATGAGTTTAAAGCAGGCAGTTTTGTTTTGGTTTGGTTTGTTGATTTGTTGTGGGTTTCTTTTTCTTTTTTTTTAAATTAAATATGCTAGGAGAATAAGAGCATTCTATCTCAGAGATTTGAATTTCTAGTGACTTGGACTTCCACGTTCAGATTTCTTGATTTCTTTTAAGAGTTAAAAATTAGATCCAAACAAAAGGACACTATGGCACATCTCATTTTACCAGTTTGTTTTGTTCCTAATGCATGTGGAAACAATACTTTTATTACTAAAAAATCACAACACAAATTGTTCTTATTACCTGCAACAAACTCTCAAACTTCTCTGTCGCACGATGAATACAGAATCATGCAGAAACACATTAGCACAAGAATTCAGGATGGTGTTAGGTTAGCTAGCCTTATTCTTTAACTTTAGGTGTGGATATTTAGCCAAACACAAAATCATATTCATTTAACTATGTTGTGTCTTGTTCTGTGTGAACCAGTGTTGCTACAGTTCATTTATATTCCTTGTGATGTATGGCATGTTATGGAAATAGCTGTAGGAGTTAAGAATACTAAATACCCTGTTTTGTAGGGTAAAATTCCTGCAGTGTTGAAGGTCTGACTGACATGTAATAGTGACTAGATGCTGTTTCTACTACATTAATCAATTACCAACTAAAGAATAAATCTCTCACTGCCTCTGATCAGGAATTCACCCTGGACCTGATATATAATGCTAACTAAAGGTCTTCCACAGAAGTTACTCCTTGACAAAGTTTCTTCCCCTCACCCCAAACCATCTACCCCCTTATTACAACAGAATTTTCTGAAGGAAAATCGTTACAGTACATTTCATAGGACTAGAAAGTAAAAAAGAAAGTTTCTGGTAAAATCTTCTCTGAAGAATTCATTCCTGTATGTTGTTGAAAACTGTTAAGGAAACCATGTAAAAAGAATTTAGGGTTCAGGGAGAAAAGCAGGACAGTAGTAATGAGAATATTTTCCAGCTGCCATGCAGAAAGAGATACTGAACTATATAAGATGAAGAAGTTAGCAAACATTTCTCACTATTGATGTTTTTATTGCTCATTTAAGCTTGCTTACAAAATCCTACGAACTTTCAGTTTTTCCATGCTTTTTCTATGTTCTCAATCCCTGTGTGATTCTTAAAAAACTTTAAAATATATGCAAATTTTATTAGATATATTATGAAGAAAAAAGCATTGAATACTTCTGATGCAATCTTTTGTGAGAGCACACAGTCATCCCTGGATGTTCCTTTCAATCAAAACAGAAGGCAAGCAAAACATTTTTGTGTCCTGATTCTTTCTTTTCATGTCTTTCAAGAATTCACAAATCTGTCTCATTAGCTTGTGCCTTGGTTTCCAACTATGATCTTAAAACAGTTTTTAAAGGAAGGTAAACTTTACACTTAACAGTTTTGTAGCAACATATTCTGTGTAAACACCACTTACATACAGTTTTTTACTAAGAATAATAATAAGGGCTAAGTCGGCTTTCCATTAAATTATGTGGGGATAATATGAGTGAAGTTAACAAGAATTAGATCAGGTTGCCTACTACTCACTGCAGGCAACCCTCTGACAGTTTAGTGGAAGATATTTCATGAACTTCAAGACCTTGTGGTTCCAAGGACTGCATTACCTTTCCCCTTTTAGTTACAATATTTTTTATTCACCATATTCTTAGATCTGATACAAATAATGGAGTCTGAATATTTGGAACTACCCAATTAGCTCTGATATATAACTGATGGATCTTGCTTCTTGTTCTTAAGTTCTACATTATTTTATTTTCATATAATTAATTCATTTCACCTATGAATCCATCTTGAGCTAAATTTCTCATATCTGTTCTGAACACAGACTTCAGTGACAATTCTGTAACCTTTATGATATCCAATCCCATTAATTTCTAACCTTAGTTTGTCTTATTTAAGTCTTTTCTTTCATAGTATAATGAACTCACATATAAACTCTACATAGAGTTACAAAGACAATTTATTTGCTGAGTCTAGTGTCATTAACTATATTAACATATTTTATTCTGGGAAGCAGTCAGCTCATACTTACAGAGTTCCTGATGTCATATGAAGAGCTTTTAATGACAATTCCAAACAAGACCCTTCATAGAAGTGTATGCCGACATTTGGCTTGTATCCCAGCAAACTAAAAGTCAGAGTACTGAGGGGTGAAATACAGAGCTGGATATATCAACTACTTTTATATTTGTGTTCCCATTGTGAGTGGCTGTTTGTTTTATCTTAACACAAAGATAGTATTCTTTGAAAGGAGATAGGTCATTTGCTTGCCAGTAAAAAAATCTATTTTATTTTCTTAGGCTAAACCTAC
Organism: Corvus kubaryi; assembly: GCF_017639235.1. NCBI lineage: Eukaryota > Metazoa > Chordata > Aves > Passeriformes > Corvidae > Corvus > Corvus kubaryi. The sequence goes on from NW_024582091.1 coordinate 8,307,746, forward strand.
TTAACAGTTATTGTTACCAAATATAAAGAGAAGACAAATATAAAGTACTCTATTTTTTTAACAACTATTAATATTTGAGGAAAATAGCAACACTCAAACGTGTCAATAACAGTTTCTTGCCAGAGTTACCCAAGAACCATTGAAATGCCTAACTTAAATGGGCTGTTTTGGGGTACAAATCATGACTTACACTTCAGCCTAACTTTGGAAGTTAAAACATTTCTCCACTTAGTCAATGTAATTTTGGTAGAAAGAGTTTCCTAGATAACCCTGTCTGGGCTTGGTTTTTCATATTTTCTGGTGACAATGAATTTTCTGGTGACAATGAATTCTCTATTCTATAATCAATTTCATTAAATGTATATGCATATATATATATACATATATATGCACACACACATACATGCTAGAGTAGAGGGATTTATTATGCATTATTGTTTCTTGGGAATTACATCAAGTTTGCAAATAGAAAATATGATAAAGAAAGCATGTTTCTTCTAAAGGCTGGGATAATCACATGGAAGGAGATTCTGCCACCTGTTTCCAGATCTGCCTAGATATTTTATAATACATAGTCATGGGAGACGAATCAGAGAGCAGGACTGATTTAAGCTTGTTTTCTGGATATTACAAACTTGGATGATTAAATTAAACACTAAGTATTTTCTAGGGGTAGTGGAGAAAAGGACCTTCATTAAAATTTAATCCAAAGATAATTGTGTGTATTGGGTTTGTGTAGAAATTTTTTAGTAGCAGCAGGAAGCTACAGGGAGGGGTGGCTTTTGTGAGAAGCTGGTAGAAACTTCCCCTACATCTGATAGAGCCAATGCCAGCTGGCTTCAAGATTGATTTGACACTGGCCAAGGCTGAGTCCATCAGGGACAGTGGTGGTGCCTCTGGGACAATACCGTTAGGAAGAGGGAAAAAACCCCACAATAATTAGGCAACTGTAGTTGAAAAGAGGAGTGAGGATACATGAGCGCAACAGGAGAGAAAAAAAAAAGGTTGCTATTTAATGTCTGTTGGTTGAAGTAATGGTGGCAGCCTTGATCAGGGGAGGGGGTGGGGGAAGCCCATGAAACACAAAGTTCAATGGGTTAATATATGTTCCGGTTCTTGTGGGAACACCCACATACTTCCCCTGAGGATGAGAGTTTTACACAGTGTTATGCAACACTGTGGATCACACACAATTCTTTGGTGGATGGCCCCAGAAATTTGTCTGGTTTATGACACCTTCTAGGACATGACCATTGTCATGACGGAGTAGTTGAACCAGTTATGGCCCATCACAAGGGATGAACACCTTCAGGTTGACATGCGAATGTCCTGTTACTTTCCCTGGGGAAGGGGGGAGTTTTGCACCTGAGCCAATTGCGTAAGGGAGGACATTGTCACAGTAAAAAACATTACTCCGCCCCTGCAGGATCTGCTTCTTATCAGCCTTCTCATCCATCTGACTCAAAACCCAGCTTGTTACTAAACAAAATTTAGTTTATTGTGGTCATCCTCTGGTGGTGGGTGTGCAGCCCTTCTGCACCTGGGCTGTTCTTATGCAGATAAAAGGTCATACACCTATCTATCATACACCATCATACACCTAAAAACTCTCCTCCCCTGCTTTGGTTGGAGGGTGCAAACCTGGCCTCAGCAAAGCACCTGCTGCTTTTGCAAATGGCGCATTGTTTGAGACATTAACCTTTCATATTTCAGTCTCTCACACGTGGTGAGGCAGCTGAGCCCCTGCAGCTCATGGAGGTCCATGCTGGAGCAGAGATCCACTTGCAGCCCACGGATGACCCCACACCAGAGCAGACAGATGCCTGAAGGAGGCTGTGACTCTGTGAGAAAGCTGCACTGGAACAGGCTCTTGGCAGGACCTGTGGACCTGAGGAGAGCAGAGCCCACACTGAAGCAGGTTTGCTGGAAGGACCTGTGACCCCACAGGGGGCCCATGCTGGAGCAATCTCTTCCTGAAGGACTGAACCCTGTGGAAAGGACCCATGCTGGAGCAGTTTGTGAAGAACTGCAGCCCATGGGAAAAACCCACATTGGAGAAGTTCATGGAGGATTATCTCCCGTGAAAGAGACCCTACAGGGGGGCAGGGGAAGAGTGTGAGGAGCCCTCCCTCTAAGGAGGAGGAAGTGGCAGAGATGACATATGAAGAACAGATGCCAACCCCTGTCCCCCTGCACTGCTGGGTGGGTAGTAGGTAGAGAAAACTTGTGAGTGAATTTAAGGCCAAGAACTAGGCAGGAGTGGGGGGAAGGTGTTTTAATTCTTAATTTTATTTTGCATTATTCTACTCTAGTTTAGTAATAAATTCAATCAATATTTTTCCCATTTTTCCTGTGACAGTACCTGGTGAGTAGTCTCTCCCTGCTGTTATCCAAAAGGGAAATATTACCTGTTATGTGCACTTGATTAAGAATTGTAGTCCTAAGATTGATGCAACCGCTTCTTTCAGTTGGCCACTTAATGATTGGCAAGGGTGGTCTATATAAGTTGGCAATTTAAAAAATCTTTGCTAGGTCAAGGATGTACATTTAATGCTATTTTACTAGGACGAAGAATGAGATTTCATGTCTGTGCATTTTATTGTTACAAAACCTGAGCTGGGCCTATGTTGTAGGGGTATTTTGGTATTCAAACTTAGAGGAATACTGTGCTCATTTCTTCAATTTTTGATCTTCTTTTTTTTTTTTTAATGCCAGTTGCCTAACTAAATAATTAAATGAAGACAACTGAAGACATTATGGTCTCAAGAGAAAGGAATTTCATAAGAAGATGTGCCGTCTTCCTTATTTCCTCTCTTCTGGATGGCAAGAAAACTACCAAACCCAGTGTTAAACTGAATTTTCATAAAGGTGAGGATCCCCTTTCTATGATCTCTAAGCAATGAATCATATGTCTACTGCTTTACTTCTATTTTTGGTTAGGTAGTGAATCATAAAATTTTATTCTGCTACCTTTCATAACTGTGTTGAAGCTGTTCCTTCCTCTCCGGACTTTCAGTCAAGATGGTGCGTGTTCTACTAATACCAATAATCATTTAATTTAATTCTACTGAGTTACTGCTCCTTCCTTAGATTTCAGACAAGCTGTTTGTCATGGTTTGACACTGGCCAAATGTCAGGCACCCACGAAAGCCATTCACTCACCCTCCCCTGTTACAGCTGGGCAGAGGAGAGAAAGGGTTAATGAGTTGAGATAAGGACACCATGAGAAAACACTTAAAGGGCAAAACAGGCTTAATTTAGAAGTACGAAGTGAATTTATTGCTAATAAATGCAGAGGAGGATAATGAGGAGGAAAATAAGCTCTTAAAAACAGCTTTTCTTCCCCCAACTGCTCCCTCCTTCCCACTGACAGCACAGGGAGACAGGGCATGGGGGTTTTGGTCAGTTCATCACCCAAGGTTTTCTTCCCCTGAGCAAGAAGAGAAGCCGTTTGCCTGCGAGACCATGGGGTCCCTCCCACAGGAGACAGTTCTCTGTAAACTTCTCCAGCCTCGTTCCAATCTCATGAGCAGCAGTCCTCCCAAAACTGCTGTGCCGTGGCTCTCTCTTTCCACAGGGTTCAGTCCTCCAAGGACAGGCTGCTCCAGCCTGGAAGCAGGGGCCCCCTCTCTCTACCAGGTCTCCTACTGGAACACAGCCTCCTCCAGGCATCCACCCACTCTGGCATGGGCACCTCTACCATGGGCTGTGGATGGATCTCTGCATCCCCCATGGACCCACGGGCTGCAGGGGCACAGCTGCTTCACCACCGTCTGCACCACGTCCTGCAGAGGCATCTCGGCTCCGGTGCCTGGAACACCTCCTCCCCATCCTTCTTCACTGACTGTCTCCATGTTGCTTCCCTCATGTGTTCTCACATCTTCCTCTTCTCTAGATGGAATTAAACAGCGTCATGACTTTTGTTTTGATTTCCTCTTAAATATGTTATCACAGAGGGGTTACCATGGTCTCTAATTGGCCCAGAGGCATGTTCATCTTCAGAGCCATCATGGGTTTGCTTGGCTGGACATGGTGGAAGCTTCTAGAAGCTTCTCACAGAAGCCACTTCTGTGGCCCCTCCGTTACCAAAAACCAGGCCATGCAAAACCAACACAATGTTCTAGATTCCTTTTCCTTGTATTAGAAGCAGAATCTTAGTTTACTAAGAATTTTCAAAACATCATTGTCTCTTTCCACACTTGGAACATTGAGAATAACATTTTTTCATTAATTCTGAGATTAATTCTGTTACAAATTCATGCAGCTCTATTTTGTAGATTATGTAGACATTTTAAAACATTTTTACAGATATTATAAACATTTTAGAAATGCTAACATTTTGAATATGAATATACTGTTTAATGTTTTGCAAGTAGCAGAACCAGAGATCAAAAAACAGGCTTGTGAAGTACAACTGAAGCGTAAGAATCTCAAAATTATTATTCATCAGTGGGATTCCTGTGTTGGAATATTGATCTATGAGATGTAAAAGTGATTATTACAAAATTAGTCCATGTTCTTGCGACTATTCTCTGAATGTTGCGCTCAGCAAAACTGATGCTGATTGTGTGCACAATGTCAGGCAACAAGCTCTCCATGAGCCAGCAGTGCCCTTGTGGCCAAGAAGGACAATGGGATCCTGAGCTGCATTAGAAAGAGCACTGCCAGCACGTTGAGGGAGGTGATCCTGCCCCTCTACTCAGCACTGGTAAGGCCACATCTGGAGTGCTGTGTCCAGTTCTGGGCTCCTCAGTACAAAGCAACACAGAGCTCCTGGAACAGGTCCACTGGAGGGCAACAAAGATGATTAAGGAATTGGAGCATCTCTCTTACAAGGATAGGCTAAGGTAGCTGGGCCTGTTCTGCCTTGAGAAGAGGCAACTGAGAGGGGGCCTCGTCAATTTGTATGAGTATCTACTGGGAGGGTGTCAGAAGGCCCTTCTTGATGGTGCTAAGCAGTAGGACAAGAGGCAATGGGCAGAAACTGATGCACAGGAAGTTCCACCTGAAGATGAAGAAGAACATATTTACTGTGTAAAGATGAGCACTGGAACAGATTTCCCTGAGACGTTGTGGAGTCTCCCTCACTGGAGATACTCAAGAACCATCTGTACACAGTCCTGTTCCGTGTGCTTTAGTATGATCCTGTTTGAGAAGCAAGGTTGGACCAGATTACCCACTGTTGTCCCTTCCAACTTTACTCGTTATGTAATTCTGAAACCTGAACATCTAGTTCTACATCAAGCAATCAGAATTAATCTTTATTCCTTCAAACTGTCAGGAATATGTCTATATTCATTCCTCACCACAAAGGTTTTCATGGCTCAATAGGTTAGGCTTTACTTTCTTTTTAGCTAGAAACATTGGGTGATGACTTGATTTGACATAGGGCTATCCCTTAAACCAGAAATAAAAAAGCCATGTGACTGAACTGTAATAAATCAAGAAAAAAAAAGTATGTTTCTTCTTGTTTTTCTACCAAGCAGATAGGTTTAAGGCAAATCTCAGGGGTGTTATTGAAGAAGTTAATCAAATAGATTTAAAGAATTGGATTTTAAACAGCTTCATCAAGTTCTGTTTCTTTAGTATTTTTATATATGTCTGCTTTTAAAGATATCCTACTGTACAGCAACACAAACCTTAATACATATGCAAGTGTGTTGAAGTGTGTGTAGGTGTATGAATATGCACAATATCCGTTGATTTCACAGTAAGTGCCAACTGCAAATGCCTTACGGCTTTTTGTACTAGATTTTGCCTTTCCATTTTTATTTAATTTTTTAGAAATATGGTTTCCTTCTCTTGCCTTTTCCTCCAGGCTATTGTTTACCCCAATGGAAAAATTCCTTATAACCAGGATTTGTATCTTAAACATAAATACTGACAACTTGCCTATAGCTATATTGCCTATAGAAGCAATTACAGAATGACTGGATTGCACATGAGCAGACCAGAATCAACTTTTTACTGCAAATGTCTTCTAAATAGAAATACATTACCATTAGAAAATGTTGGTTTTGGCTGCAAAGTTAAAGGCAGAGCATCAACAAATCTAAAATGCTTTCAGCCCTGAGGGAAGAAAATATTCCATTTCATGAAATAAGTGTGGAAGTATAAAAAAGCAGCTCATAAAAATCACTGACTAACCATGTCTCCTTTCCCATATCTAGGAACCTCCCCCACTCTCCCCTTCCCTCCAAACAGAAACAATTATTTCCATCTATTTTTTCTACTTTGAGAAAGCATTTTCTTAACCCATTGTATTTTTTTCCTCAAAAACTGTTTGGTACTGTGCTAGTTTTCTTCAAAATTGCTTAAAACAAAATCTTGTTTCTACTGTACCTTTTTACACTCCTTTTGTGCCAAAGCTTTCCCTTATGCCTTTGTAAGAAAAAAAACCAATAAGATGACTTACTTTCATCATACTACAAGCGTAGCAATGATTAATATTATAGAGAAAATGCTTCAAAGGACAAGTCTTTTCTTGAAGATACTGCAAAGTCAAATCTCTCATCATTCCAAGGATTCCCACCTCTGCCCCACTGACTTAGGAGATGCTATTTGGGCTGGTGAAAAGTTATAACTAAAGAAATAAAATTTTAAAAATTATTAAATTTTATTACATATGTACATCTAGTAATACTTCTGTTTAAGATAGATAAATTATCCTTGTATTTATAGATGCATGTATTATTTTTAATCTCTATTTTATTTTAAATTAACTTTATATGACTGCCAAAATAGACAACCTTGCTTATACACAACCTGAATAATTTAAATTCACTACTGTGCAGAAATTGTTTATATATGTATAAAATTGTTGTAGGAGTGGACCTTTGAACTAGATTGAACTGGCAAACATGCTTTTTCTATTTACGTAATTTCTATTTAAGTAATTTCTCTATTAAGTAGCTTGATTTCTCCTACTAACACCTGTATATGTTCAAATATGTGCATCTGTTTCTGGTTAGATGAACAAGTAGAGAGAAAAAGAGAATTTATAAATTACTTTGGGGAGGAAACTGCAACAGAAAAACATTAGATTCAACCATCTGTTTGATCTATACCTGAGTGGCAAGGAAATTAATTTATTAATAATAAAGCCAGCAAGTGCTTGGTAGTTGAGATTTTATTTTTCGCCATTACTTTAGATAAATTCCCTAAATCAAGTAGATCAAGCATAAAGCTATAATTAAAATATTTTTGATAATAACAACCCATGTAGATTAGATTAGATCTTGTCAGTCAGCTCTAAACAGAAGTCGCATTCCTGCATTATAAAGAACCTTCCTGTGAGTCCAAGAATTCAGCTTTCCAAAACAAAATGAGAAACAAAACCCTTTTAAAGAAAGATGAAACCCTAAAGGATTTCCTGCTTTTTTAATAATTTCTGACTTCTTAAACATTTATACCCTTCAGTTCAGATCTGTCTCTAATTTATAATTAATATGTATAACAGATCTAAAAAAACATCCCAAAACAAATGAAGCACCTTGGGCTTTTTTTTTTTCTGTATTTCACTGAGTCCGTTTTCAATGACTCAGAGAGAGAAGTCAGTGTTCTTTAAGTTTCCCTCTGTTAATGCCACTTTTGACTTTATGCTTAATTATTTAAATATAGAGAGCTTAATTTATGGTTACTTTGGATACTACTCAAAGCTCCCTGAAAAGATTGTTTGCACAATATTTAAAATCTTCATTAATTCCCAATGAATTAAAAACTTTGTTTCATTACAGAAAGTATAAGATCAAGACAGAGATCAAATTGTCACTTTAAACAATCCTGGATTTGACCAAGCTTGTTGGTGATATCAACTAAAAGTTAAAGAAAAGTGAATTTCCCAATCTAAATAATATGGACTTCAAACTTTAAAACAACAGCATATGCAACAATCTGCTACCACAGATAGAACTTAAAATCCTATCCCTTTCATAGTTAATTGACATTCTTATACAGCATTCAATGCAGCAGAATGCCATCTTTCTGCTGGCTTCTTGATATCCTCTCAAATAATAAAACCACAAGTGATTGGTATCAATACTCTGAGCATCACAGCATTTCAGCATTTGGCATCAGCGAAAAAATTTTTTCCCTGTGTTAAATATATTATTAGTATAATACTTCCTAGAGCAACCCTGCCTGGAAATGAGCGTGGGACTGAAAGAAAAGCAACCACTGATGTATCAAAAAAACTGTCCACTAATAAATATGACACCTGGAGGTGTGTTTTAATTACTTTTATTTGACTAATTAGAATTAATGGTTCAAAGCAGTTACCTCATTACATTTTACTCAGAAATTTTGAGAGGCCCACAACACAGAGCTGGTTCCCTGAATACATCCCACTGACACCCCAAAATGCTGCTGTCTTAAAAATTTCCTTTTCCCCCTACTGCAGCATTTATAAACACATGGGGTTTCTAGAAATTATGTTTAACTGCCCTCAATAGTGTGTTGGAAGGTAGGATGCTGTCATACTCAGATGATAGATAAGGGCTTGTATCTCTTTGGACATTAGAGAAAATTAATCTTTGGCCTGAACTATCTTCAATTTAGCTAAATTAGTCTTTTCCTGACTTAGTTACAACTACTGAGGCATTTCTTAAAGGGGACATCATATCTTCCTTGTGTTTGATGGGAAAGTTTAAATACAAACAAGACCATGGACTGTCTAATGTTGTAAAAACTGAAGTCTTCCAAGCATATAAGGATACAAAGTTTTGGAAAAAGTAAATGACATCTATTTATCTCAGGAGCTTTCAGGAATAGGTGGCAACTTTGCTGTGGCTGTGAGGAGCTACAGTTTGACTTTAGTTATCAAAGTTGAGGCATTCTTTTGTGGTTAAAGCTGTGGTTGCAATGGTTTGTTAACTGACCAATACTTAAATAAAATACCAGAAATATCAGCTTTATAAGAACTATACTTATTTTAATATCTGATTTGTAGCCTTTCATAGATCTGCTATCCAAAGCAAAGACTTCATGCAGCTTACAACATTTTTTTAAAGTCCATTGGAACATGTAGTCATGCCTAAATCAAGATGTATTTCCCCATGTTTTGTCTTCAAAAAAAAAAGATTATATCAAGTTTCTCACAATAAAAAGAATGTCACGTATTTTCCAGGAAAACAGAAGAGTGTCTCAAGCCTAAGAATTTTTTTTTTTTTTTAACGTACAGTACTTTACAAATGACCAGTCAGTTATTTTTCAGTCACTACCAAAAAAAATCAAATTATCATATCTTACTTGCCATTGTACCTTGAGGAAAGGCAGGATTTGATTTCAGATCTCAGAGATGCTACTGGAAAAGAAAATACCGATAATCCATCCTGAGCCTTAAGTGTTAATTTTGAGAGAGTAATTTTTACCACTCCCTCAATAATGAGTGGGTTTGGCCTAGAGGCACCTTAAACTGATCATAATTTAACATGGAACTTTGGATTTGGGCACATTATCATCTATGATTTCTTTACTAAAATTTGCTGTAGACAGGATATAAAGGAAAAAAGAAAGATTTAATGTCGTTGAATAAAAAGCAGGCTGCATTAGTCTTTGACATTGTATTCCAAAGTCTTACTCAGTGCTCAGAATGTGGAACTTGCAACAAACAGTGAGTTCCACAACTCTGATATAAACTAGTAGCATTCATAAATTTATATATGATCATCTATGTACTAAACAGATTTATGGTTTTTCCCAAGTAGTACAAATATAAATTTTCATATAGACTTGATGCATATATACAAGACTTTTTCTTTAGTGATAAACTGCATGGGCAAAATAAAAAAGGCTTACATTTTCAGTTTATTTGTTGTTACTTAATCATTTACGTATGCTCCTGTGTGAGTAAATTTTATTTCATTACATGTGTCAGATAAATGTTGACTACATTTCTTTTAAATAAAAAAGTGTTGTGAATCTCGGATAATAATAATAGAATAATGATAATATTTAGAAATTAGCTTTAAACTACAGTTTTTGATAACAGCATTTAAGTAAATAAGCATATATTTGGTAACAAAAAGAGTAATTTTAAAGGGAGATGTTCACCCAGAGAACCCAATCAGATAAATGATTTTTCATGTTTATAAGCTGAAAGCAGAATTCGAGTTTGCTGTGAAATAATCTATCAGTACTTGTATTAAATTGCAAAATTCCCATCTCTGAAAATTATTGTAGATCTATTTTCTGGGGAAAAAAAAAAAGGCATTAGAGGAAAATAAATTGCACTGAATAAAATATTAAAGCCCTAATTAATCCCTAGTTCAGGTTCACTGCCTGTGGAAGGAGTGTGCAGTGTTACTGACTGCATCAGAGCAACTCTTATCTCAGTAACAAAATGGATTGCAAACATTTTCCATTTCAGTGTTTTAATGCAAATTATTGACCAGTCTTGCTTCTCTTGTGGCCTAAAATGCTCATACAGGAAACTTCTTTTTTGCTACCCATGTTGATTTTTTCTGAAACTGCTGAATTTTTCTACATAAAAGTTGACCAAAAATTTTCTGACAGACCAGAAGCTTCTTATTCTCATCCTGAACAACAGGAAGACAGAAAGTAAGTTTGGTTTTTGAAAGGGCTGAATGATTTTTGATCGATGCCCCAGTGATTCTCAATGGATTTTGGCTCTTAAGTCTCTAGAAGATGTGAGTATTGTGCAGAGATGTTAGCTTGCATTGACCTCAATTGAACCAACTCTGGGACTGTAAGGAGCATAGCTCTGTTAAGCTTAACTCATGAATGAAGCCGAGAAAAAGGTTTGCTGATGTGAGTGAAGCATGATGATGACATACCCTGTGGCTCATGTGTCTGAGAGAGCAGAGTGACTGCAAACAGTTAACATCGCTCCTGCAGCATTACTAGGTGAGTTTAGTTTATCTTGTGCAAGCTCCATAAACATTTTAAAGAGCCAGTCAGGGAGAACTTGACACCTTTGTGAATACTCAGATCCTATCTATATGTGGTTACATTTAATTCATAAAAAGTACTCTAAGGAGACCTCGAAGGCAAGGAAGAATATCATGCTATCAAGAAAACTACTTTCTGGATGAAGATTTTAGACTGACCATTGATTTACCTTCAGATTTAGCAGGCAGTGGCAGGGTGAGCAGGTCACCGGGTAAGGGGTAGTGGTAGCCTCTTTATTATTCATGTATTTCCCAGTTATAAATAATTTCACAGATCCTCATGTCAAATATTCCTTTGGCCCTGGCAAGTATCTCCTTAGAGGACTAAAAATGGCAACAGTGGCTCCCTTGTCGTCATGAGAAGATACCAAGCTAGAAGAACTCTAACCTCATATATATTCCAAATGTTCTACACATTGCTCATCAGATTATCAATATTTATGCATTTACTGAGTTTTATTTTCTGAAAATATATTGGCAAACTTGAACATATTTGAATATGACACACCAAAAATGGTTCAGTGCAGATTTACATGTGTGATACATGAGATCATACAGAATGTACAGCTTTAGTGAATATTTCTAAATATATATAATTTTGAGCAACATTTCTTTCTCTTCTTCATATTATTGTTGGATATTTTATAAAGAAATTTTTGGGTTTGCTCTTTCATTTCAACAGTAGAATATGGAATTTTGAAAAAAAGAGAAGTCTTCCTTAATTAAATCTTTCTGTATTTTTAATTTACAATAAATTAAATTAATGTTCCACAACTTGAGTCTGTTTTGTCCATGACGGTAATTGGTAAGTCCTGACCTCATGGTCAAACGCAGGGGCCTGGTTGCAACCTATGGGTCTGGAGCTGAGCAGTGGCTGATCACCATCTTCAGAGTACTCCATTGTTAAAAAAAACACACATGCAGTTTTTATTTCTACACAATGTTTAGGATGTTAGGAAAAATTTCTTCACTGAAAGGGTTTTCAAACATTGAAAGAGACTGCCCAGGGAAGTGTTTGAGTCATCCTGCCTGGATGTACCTAAAAGATGTGCAGCCATGACATTTAACGACATGGTTTATTGGTGGACTTGGCAATGCAGGGCTAATGGTTGGGCTCAATGACCTTAAGAGGTTTTTTCTAACCTAAATGATTCTATGACTCCATGATTTAAGAATTTTTTAAAAACTAGTCCATCCTAAGTTCTAAAGCAAGACAAGGAAAGCATGCATATTTGCCTTTTTTGGTTTTTTAAAAGAAAGAATTTTGTACATTTTTTTCTGAGACAAAGCATCTCAAATTGTAGATGAAAAAAATAACCCAAAAAATAGTTCTGAAAGATAAACAAATTAATGACATTAGAAGACACCGTAAACAACAATCTAAAATTCAGAGCTACAGCTCTTTAATGTGCTACATACTATTTGAGAAATTATGTAATATTAATTTAATTAATTTGCTATGCTGCTTGTACAAAAAGCTGCCAGCTATTTTATAAAACTTGTAAGAGTATAGCTCACTCCTGTGATTTTTCTAATTGAATACCATCATACTGCAATTGTACATGAGTAATTATATGCATCACTAATCCCCATCTTGCTCTCAGTAAGTCTGTTCATATGAATAATGTTTACACATTTTCCTTCTAAATAGGAAACCAGACAATACAAAAAATGCAGTGAAATAAATTTTTAATAATTAAAAAAACAAAATAAAAGCCTCTATAAAGAGCAGAAAACCCCCAACCAAAACCCTACTTCAGGATTTGAGTCCATATTTTTAAATTGTTATTTTTCCATTCTTGAATATTTTACCTTTCATCTTTCCTACATGTATTTATTAGCTACCTTTTATGAAGCCTTGACACTGAAAATGCTTTGAAATATGAATAAAGATTTTGAGAAATAGATTATCAACAAGAACAAAACATGAATTTTTATATGAAGAATTGGCAGTGTTACTGTGGTTTGTGGTTTTATTTACAGAAAAATTTTTATGAAGACCTATTTGGAATAAATTTTAAAATCACCTGATAAAAGAAATAATTGTAAAATTCTTTAAGAATAATCCCACCTATGGTGTACTAACAAGCACTTTATTTTTCCCCTAAATTATAATTTTAACAAAATTAAAATAGTAGGCATTTTTCTGTTCAGGAGTTATATATTAGAGCTGTGTGATAGGTCATGTCTCTGTTAAAAGATTTAATAACTGCATTTGACATAACACAAATTTTAAGATGTTCAGTCTCAAGGATAAATGAAAATATTGTTTTTCAATACTAAAAATTACAATAAACTATTTCACATTATGTAACTAAAGGAAGATTTGAAGGAAAGATAATCCCACTCTTAAAAAAACAAACAAACAAAAAAACCCCTAACATAAGACTCACAAATTATGGAAAAAAAACCAGTTATTTTTTACATAAATCACCAAACTTGTATTTTTAACAACAAGAAACCCTGGAAAAATTGGTTCTTGATTTTTCATTTTATTTTGCATATTATTATTTTTAAGATTGTTGCAAAGATTCACTTTTTTCACCTCAAGTACATAGTTAGAAAGAACATTAATATATTTCGCAACATGTACATTTCAGTAAAATCCATGTTGGTGTCTTTTTATCAGCTTGTCCTTTGGTCAAAATCAGTTGATGTGATCAGACTGTAATTATAATCAACTCATACTCCATAGTGTAACTTTGTAATCCTTCCCCATAACTGCAATATTTGAGCTGCAGTGAAGTGATTAAAATGAAGATATGAAACAAAGACATTAATGAAATTACGCTATTATATAATTTGACAAAATTTTTTCTTTCGGTAATATACAAAAAATGCTGTCTCAAAAGGTCCTTGAGTTACTGTCTCAAAATCTGCTGGAGATGTTCAGTCTTGACATACTTTTCTCAGACTTATTTAACATGAGGGGAAAGAACATAATTTTTCTCTTCCTTATACCTTTCAGTCTTTCAGATTTCAGTTTCACAAAGCCGCTAAAGTGCTGTGGTCTTTTCACTGAGCAAAAGTGAAGTATGTCAGTTTTCCCAAAAACTTCTAAGTGGCTTGATTTTGTCATATTAGGTAGCCCAAAGTTATATCAAAACACAAAGAAATGCGTACAGATCAGTATTACTTAATGTGTACCCTAGAAAAAGCTTTAGTTGACAAAACAAAACCACAGAATTATAAGAATTTTCTTGCATTTGGAGTTGCCCTACTATGCCCTACTGTGCAGGTTGCAAGCCAACTTAATGACTGTACTGGCAATAACTGAAGAAATTTCTTTCCTTCTTAAATGTTTTAACTTTTCAAACCATTCCCACTCACATCCTTGCAATAATTATTTACCGTGTGCCGTGTCTGTAATTTTTTTTATAATAAGTGTTGCCCTCAGAGATTTAAAGGAAGAAGTTTGAGTTTTTCATGACAGTGGCAGTTCAGTGTTTGGCTTGCATTACTGGGCCTTACATACTTGGCAATGTAAGTTCTTGGTTTGTGCCAGATAACATTAATTAGTGGGACAAATCATAGGACCATAGAACAGAACAGAATACACAAATCTTACCCATATTGATTAATGCCACATAGAGAATGCTTCACAGATATACACAACGTATATTGAAGGGAAAAATAAATTCTTTTACTAGAGGGACTGATATTTTGTGGAAAAACTCTTGAGCCCAGAATTTTTCCTCAGGTTTGAAAGCACTATTTTCCTAAAAAGGCATGCATCCGTCTCATTGGAAAATATTGATTCATGTATAAAATTCCCACTGAAACAATATAGCTAAACAACATTAAACTTGAAAATGTTGGAAAATTTCAGAATTAAAGTGAAGGTCACTTCATTCCAACCACATTTTTTTCTCATCTTTTGATAGCCATGCATTGATTAAGAAAGGGAGACAAAAAGTCCTATGTGTTGCAGATGTATTGTATTTGCAGGCAATGAATGCTAGTTATAACTACCCTTTTGAAACAGGAGGAGCTTAGGCTTCAGTTGCTTTGTGTCTCCTTATATCCTTAATTTAAACTTATTCCTTTTTTAATTGCCATATTATTGAGAAATATTCTTCAGTAATGAGGGGTGGATCTCAGATCTATTTTTGAGGACACAGAGAGCACTAAGCCACAGAATATGTGGATTATAAAGCATCAGACCTTGTAATTAAATATTTATATTTCCAAAAGAAATAAACATGAACTGAAATTTCAGTCATTCTTTGTTCTGTCATTTAGCAACTTGTGAATGTTTAACTTGACCAGAATCAGACTTACTGACTCATTTTTGACCTTTATTACTTTTAGCAGTTCCTTTTTCCTATTTTCCCATCATACAAAGATATTAAGGATGTTTTGGTCATAGCTTTCACTTCCTTGCTTCAAAGGTCAGTAGAAAGATTAATGAAAATGCAGCCAAGACAGCTCTGTTCTGGTACCAGTGCCACTGAAAAAAAATCACTATTCAGATTACACAGCCCTTGACTGAGGTTTAGTTTCAGAAGACAGGAACTGTGAAACCTGTAGTTACCAATTCTTTAGTGTTATATCTAAATACTTTTTCAAAAGATTAAGAAAAAATAAACAGATTAACAACAAAAAAATCGTACTCTAGCAGTTTCTCAGCAGGGAAATCTGATTTAGTGTGCATTTCAGTGTCAACTGCTTTTACTTTGACAAAGGTAGGAGTAAGGATAAGCAGGTCCTTTCAATGGAAGCTGTCAGTCTTGATGTGGTGGTATAAGCTTTGCTTATTTAACAGGTAAACAGTTGGGTCAGAAGTTTTGTTAGTGGGAACTTGAATTCATAGTCATGTTCTTCAAACAAATATTTCAGACAAACAGCTTATTCTATATTTTATAATTAAAAAAAAAAAAAGTGAAACTATTACATCTTTTGTTGAAGACCCCAGAGCTGGATGCAGCACTCCAGGGGGGTCTCACAAGATTGGAGTAGAGGAGCAGAATCACCTCCCTCGGTGAGGAGCGGTTGAGAGAATTGGGACTGTTCAGCCTGGAAAAGAGAAAACTTTGGGGTGACCTAATTGCAGTCTTCCACTACCTGAAGGGAACTTATAGGAAAGATGGGGTAAGAATATTTTCAAGAGCACATAATAATAGGACATTTTTTCTTTTATTTGCATCTCTCATTCACAGATACTAACTATCAGAAAGAGAAGTTGAAATTCTTTGTACAAATATGTGTATAACCTTTCACAGTTCTTTAACATTTGTAATTATGAGATTAATGTTCACCATCCACAGACTTTTGCAACTGAATAATGTAGTCACTAATATATTTTGCCTTTCAGAAGTACAAAATCTAGGACTACTATCAAGGTGTGAAAATTTCTCAAATAAACTTTAAAAAATGATAGAAAAACCCAATGCCTACTGTTTTCTAATAGAAGAACTATAGGGGGGACTTCTATGGCATTATCGGATTCTGCATGTGGCCCTTCAGTGTTAAAAGGATATCTTTAACTGCCTGTCAGTTTGTCACTATTCATCAGTAAGGTAAGATGAAATAAGCTTTCTGTTATGTCTTTATGTTATTGCTAAAATGAAAATACAAAAGCAAAATTATTTTGCCAAGGGATGTTCTATTTGGAAAAAGTGCAAAATGCTTTGGGTATTCTGGAAGTATTCAGTATTGAAGCCAACTGCATTCCATTAGTGACATCATAAGTGTATGTTTCCTAATGCCCAGGTGAAATTTCCTGAGATTCTTATGCAAAAGATCTTGAAACTAGCTAAATAGAGCTGCTCCAACATCTTTCTTTGATGCTGACTGCACAGTCTATTTACTCATTCTGTGCTTATCTTTCATTTGCAGTCTAATTGAAAGAAATTGGATTATGTGGCTGTTTCTTTTCAGAAGGTGGTTGCTCTGAGCACATGCTTCAAGACACTGACATTTTCCTGTATTTTGCTTACTATGGGAATCACCTCCTAAGTTAAAATACCTCATTATAATTATGCTCTGAGACAAAGTTTGTCAGAAGAGGCAGCAGCTGACAAGTTGGTAGAATTGAAAATAAGTTTTCAGAAACAGCCTTTGTTTAGGTCTTGAACAGAAACAGCACTCTCACAATCTAGCAACATGTCGAGAAGAACTTTTCTGGGTTTAGCTTGATCCTGCTCCTCAATTACAAAATTTGAGTAAAAAGCTAAGTAGCAGCTGCAGACCAGGGACCATTTTAGAATGGGAAAAATTACAACGTTATTAGTTTCTGTATGACAGGAGAGATCATCTGTCCTGAGGAAGAAACGAGATATGTGGAAAGTCTAAAATTATGAAACAAGCATTTCTAATTACTTGATTTTCTTTTTCTTGCTTAAAATTCAACTCAGCTATGAATTCCAGCTACCAGGACATTAAGTAGGTGTTTCACTGAACTTCAGTTAAGATCAGTACCGAGAAGTCAAACCTCTGATTTGTAGTGAAAGGTATTGTCCCATTGATAACTAGGCATTGATACCCTTTACTACCTTTTTTTTTATTCCCAGTTCATTTAGATATGTAGTAGTTATATACTTCAATCTTCAACAAAATTATTCAATATACTATGTTCCATTTTCTTTCTTCATGCATATTGATTCTGAAAATGATTTTAGTAAGGCCAGAGATTGTTTGAGTGTTAGGAGAAAGCCTTGTTCCAAGACAGGATCTCCTTTCATGAATATTATCTCTGATATCAATGTGAGGAAATAAATTTCAGCATGCAGAATGCAACAACTTAAGTCTAGAAAAATCATCATTTTGTTTTGCACTTCTGTCAGTTTACAGGGGGAATATAATTTATTTTCAGACCTTACAATAGAGAGAGACCTCCTATGAACAAAACTACTTTTTAGACTTGTGAAAGAAACTCAAAAATATTTCTAATATATAGATAGAGTCTTAGATACATGTACCTTTCATTTGAGGATAATGCCAAACAAAATAGCACTTTTAAGGGTGTTTTATTAGTAGGTGAAGCCAAGTTCCTGGTCCTTGATAGCAATGTAGTGACTTTGCTACTTACAAAATGGATCCAATAGCAACTTTACATAAATAAGTAGAACAGTCCTTGCCAATTAGCTGTGACACCTTTTGAGAAAAGCACTTTAACAATTTTGCAATTGTAATGTTCATGTTAAGCCACATCTCATGACATTATTTGCTAATCTTATTTGTGTTTTTCAAGTTTTAAAAGATTTAAATAAATTAACACAATTCCTTTGGCCTCTTGAAATAAACGTTACTTCAGATAAAAATTAAGCCAAAAACATTGATTGCCATAACACCCTACTTCTTCAAGCAAATTGGAGGGGTTTAGTTTTGGTTTTGAAGAATATGTAAAAATTTAAATCAAAATATATAAAAAAATAGTAAGTCAAGGAATTTAATTAAAATAAAAACCAGAGGAAGACTACAGCTGTATGTTGTAGGTTTTTTAAATTAAAGATATAATATAATTAAAGGAGTTTTTGTTCATGAAAACTGGGGGGCATACTTTTCCAGTATATCACAATGCTCATGAAGGCAATAATTTCATAAAAAAAAAAAATCCAGTTTCAGTTTCCAGTTCAGATTTCTAGAAACCACTTCTCTTCTGAAAGATGTCTAAGTGTCAGTACATACACAATCACTTTTTAATTTTTTTCCTCTCACTGTTTGCAAACATCCAAACATGATCAGAAAGAAAAGAAACACTTAATCTTTTGTAATAAATTCTACAAACAATTTCAATTTAAGTATTTACATTAATGAATTTATTTAATGATTTAGAGAAGAGCATTTTCATTTATGTATAGTGACATTAGTGGGGTTTCGTTTAATCAATTTTGCTTTCCCCATTGACTGATTGTATTTCAGCAAGATAAAATGAACGCCTGTGTTCCTGAAAAGAGTAAATAAAGAAATTACACTGATGTTTTAGTTTAGATCAAGACTATAATTTTGAAGTGAGTCTCCTAATTATTCTCACTCATCACACACACACATTCATATCACAGAGTGGCTTCAGAGTGTCAGCTGTTTCCATTCTGGATGAAAATGAGGCCAAACACAGAAAAGAAACATTTCTAGTACTCCGTAACTGCTAAAATTGCTTCAGTCCAGGGCTCCAGTCCAGCACTAGTAAGAGCAACGCCTCATATAGTGTGGACACTGCATCTTCAGTATTTCAGACCAGTGCTGGTCTTCAGATGCAAACAAGAAATACTGAAGATGCAGTGTCCTTACTGGTGTAAGTAAGATGCACTCCTTACTGGTGTACATACTCTAAATACTTCAGGTAGGAAGCTGTCTTGGGGTGACTTGATGTTGTATTCCCTATCACTGCACTATGCCCAGGAACTAGTATATATACCTTTCTATGCTTTTAAACCGAGTCTGAGAGGAGAGAGAAGAAAAAACCCCTGAAGGACACAGACAGAGATAACACACTCTCATTCTCTGCATTTTTTTTGGCTTCTGCATTCGGCGGCTGGGAAAGCGGGAGCAGAGAAAGCACCCTGCTTGCTTGTTCAGCCATTTTTCGTTTTTTTTTTTCCTCCAGAGAGTTGAACTTTGTTTTTCCTGTAATTTCGGATTTTTTCCCTTTTTCTGCTGGACTGCTTCACTATCAGAACACATCGGGAGGACTTTCCACCGAGCACAGAGGGCCTGACCCTGGGCCAAGCCCCAGCTCCAAGGAGGAGGGAGACCAGAGGGAGACCAAAGGGATGACTCTAACATTTTCCCAGGTTTTTCTCCACAGCAAGCGATTTTATTATTTAGCATTATTATCCTTTTCCCATGTGTCTGTTAAATAAATAGTTTTTATCTCTTTCACTTTCCTTTGAGGAAAAAGTTTCTTTTTTCCTGAACCTTGTGGGGGAGGGGTGGTTGTAACCTGCCTTCTCTCAGAGGATATATTTCTAAATTTGGCCAAACCGGCACAGAAGCTGACAGGGAAAAAACAGAATGTCCACTCAAAGTGTTATTAGTTCAAATGGAAATAAATTTAAAGTCCTTTCCATACTTTCTATTAAGACTTAACATTTCAATGCAAGCAAAATAAAAGGAATATTTCTGGGGGCTTTTAAAAGGATGTGGTACTCCTATATTCTGTCATCTGACCTTGAATGTATTTGGAATCATACTTTTCAAAGACATGTTTGCTTATTCTGTCCTGCAGCAGAAGCAGGCTTTACTTTTAGTCTGCCTTTTTATCAAGAAATTCAAGTTTCTATGACTCTTTCATGGCAGAATCATGTGGTTCAACAACACTGGAAAATTACTTAATTTTTCTTAGGTGTTACTATTTTTTTTTCTTCATAGGTTACTAATTTACCTAGTACCTTTCATGGATTGCATTCTGTTTGAAATACAAAACAATAAACAGAGTTCAAGATCAGTTTGAACTGTAAAAAAACCCCAAGCAATATCGTCCAAAAGTACATCATGTAGGGCGAAGAGAAGCAAAGAAAAACTATATGCATTCTATTCATATCTAGGCTAAATTGTTCAAATTTTTGTAAGTTCCAGACATCCTAGTTATTGATATTTCCCTAGGTAGAGAAAAGAGAAACAGATTATACTTCAGTAATATATTTTCCCTGTTGGTTTGCTTGAGATTCATATCCATCTCTTGTTATCAGCCTGAGCAGTATTTTTTCCTTCTGAAGAAGCCTGTAGTGGTTTTAGCATTACTCTCTTGTAGGCTTGCTCAGAAGTGGGACTTCCAAATAAAGAGATTCTCTTAGTTTATAAATCTCTTCATCTGTAAGTATTATTATTGGTCTCTTTGTTTGTCTTCTATTTAATTAAATCACATCCTTTTACTTAATAATCAGGTAACTTGTAGGTGATGTGTGTATTGAAACAGAATGCCTCCTCCCCCCTGTTCTCATACAGTGTCTTTCCTTACACTGGGGCTGAATAGCAATTTCAATAATTGGAAAAGTGTTCTACTGTTAGATAACAGGAAGGACACATGAGAAAGTCCTTAAACTGCTACTGTGAAGGATATAAAGCACATATAAATATTCTAACCTGCACAGGAATAACAGAAATCAGCAGGTAAAGGATAGCCAGGGGAACATGTTGCAGACTAAGCAGTGATATATCCCCGTTTGTGGCCCTTGAGAAATGTTCTAGCAACAGAGTGGCAATATAGATACAACTAAGGTCTATTGTTTTATTATTGGTCTCTGTTTTGTTCAGCTTCATATACTCTTCCCCTTCCAGAGCAGCAGCACTTAGTGTTCTAGTTCAGTAACACATTTCAGCAGTTGCCCACATATAAATATTTGAGTTACCTCCTGGAGACACCTTGCCTAAGAAATGTGGTGAATTAGGACCTGAATGATTGCACATGCAAATTGTAATTGGTATCAACAGCACTGATAGGAATCTGTCTAGGTAGCCATCTGGTTCGTCTATGCCTGAGAACTCCTTCTGACTATTATACACATTTTATAAATGCAGACAAGGATAGGATAACAAAATTTTAAGTAAGAACATTAATTCCAGAATTATTGTGTCCTAAATTTGTATTCTGAAAAATACGTAAATCAGTACAACTCTTAATATAAAGGTAAGTTACAAATACTTCCTGGGCTTCAACAAGTGACAGTACATTAAAATAAGCTATAACATGTATCAGATGAAATGTTATTGCCACAAAGCAAAGGGTCTAAACTCAAAGGCTTTTGAAAGGGTTTCAAAGACTTAGTTGAATCAGAAAAGATTTGTAGAGGAACATGTGAACTGGCAGAGAAAATGCTTGCAATTAAGCAATTTTGGAAGAAAGCACCTGAAAAACTAATCTCAACTCCTATAAATTACATATTTTGTGTTATTACCTTGCTGAGATGAAGAATGTCTGGACGGTACATTGAGGTTGGAGGTATGAAACAATTTACAAACACATGCTGCCTTCAAATTATAGCACTCTTCAAAGTAATTATTTGCACCTTGTCTCTGTCAGTACTGATTACGCTAAATACATTATTAAAAGACTGTATTTTCTGGGAAGGAGAAGAACATGGCTCAGTGGATAAGACTTTCATCTCTAGAAACAGACGTTCATTGAGAGAACATTTGGAAATTAGTATTAATTTTTTGGACTTGATTTCAAATATTACTATAGTGTAAAATCCCTATACAGTTTAAATGATTGGCTAGCAGGTTTTTGCAATGACTATGAGGTTATGATGTAATAAGAAGTACAGAAATAGATGGCACACAGATTAACTATATATCTCCAAGAGATTAAGAAATGGAAACAGCGTTCACAGAACTAGTGACCTGTAAAGTCCATTTTTAAGCATGCCGTTTTATTTTCTGTGCAATTATTTGTCCCTAATTTAACATCTGACATGAACACTCAGCCCTTTTCCCTATTAACTGACTAAATTTAACCTAAGTTATTTCACAGAATTCCGTAAAGTTAAAATTTAACCTCTAGGAAATTAGAAACTATTTATTCAAAATGTCCATCAGGATAGTAGTAATTAGGCATATTTTAGATTTCAAAAAGAAGAATAACATTCTCCAATTGTCTTCATCTAACCACTTATTTTCAACATGAAAAAAAGCCAGTTTTGAAGACCATTATTTTGGTCATAGGGATCAATAGTCTACTGAGCTTGTAAACAACCTGAATGAATGAAAATTTGGGACCAATCTTTTGCATTACATGTAGGAAGTACCTCACATTACATATAGTTAGTACACCGCAAAAAAAAAAGGATGAAGATATTGTTTCCTATAAATAATATTCTTCCAATATTCAGAAAAGTAATCTGCACCCTTAGAAATATGCTATTTTTAAAAAGGGGCATTGATGTGAATTCAGGCCTCACTCCTCTAGAAAAGTGCTCATTTTTTATTAATTTTAGTGATACTAAAAGTACAAACATTGATACTGCTAAGTAGGCACTTATACTCTGTGGTGCATTAGGTTATCTGAATGCTAGGTACGTAGTCTGTCCCTGTGCATAAACCCAAGTCCGTGTTGACACCTGAATGGAACCCACCCACCTGTGTCCCTCTAAAGAAGGTTCTTGGTTTGTCCTGGGTTGCAGTGTATTCTATTACCATCCTCATGAGCTGTTGAAACCAGCAGTGGGGCAGTGTTTCCTGGCCTCCTCCCCTCGGACTATCTCTCTGTTAATGGCCCATCAATGCCATGCCTCATGACTCAGAGATAACTCCCTCCGGACTATCTTCTGCTTGATGGGCCCATAAATGCCTGGCCTCATGACTCATCATCCCATTTTGAGATGCTCAACCCAGAAGGAGGAACCAAGCATTCCATCCTGGATATAATCTGAGATTCCGAACTACACAGGCCCCCTTTCCACTGGATTTCCAGAGGACAGGAGCTACATAGCCACCACTGGACCTTCTGAGGAAGAGCAGACCCCTTCTACAGGATCACTGCTTCAACAGAACCACATCCACCACTTCAGGAGGACTGCAGCCTCCATTTTATTGGACTGCTACTGCCACCCTGACTAACAGGGTGTCAGGTTGTATCCTGACTCTGTCAGTTTGAACCAGTGTTTTCTGCCTTTATTTTCTTTTTTGATATCCCTATTAAATTGTTATTCTGACTTGGTGCCTCCCACTGGTTTGTTTTCAAACTAGTACATGGTTATACCAGAAAACTTCAAGTTTTAGTTTTAGACTGGCAAGAAGATCCACCTTAAAATGTAGACACTAACATAAAATTCAGAGATTCTTGAAATTCCTATGTGTGCATCTTTGTTGGGGTTCGTCGCCCTGCCATGTAGCCCTGGGCAGGAGGCACGGGGTTTCCCTAGCCCCTGGTCAGCCTCGTTCCCCATTGGTTGTTTTGTGTTACCCTGCACGGGCAAGGACCCTCGGGTCCCATGACTGCGAGAGTTCCTCGGCAGATCTTCAGCGATTTGGCTGGAGAAATAAACATCTCTGAAGCATCTATCAAGAATCAGTCCATATATATTTATTTTCCATGGGACTCCTTGTTTGATACATCGTGTTACAGAATCCCCACTGTAGCACATCTTAACTCATGTGAAAGTTATATTTAATATTATATGGAACATAGTCTTTTGTCTTCAAAGGTCTGCACTTTGGGAGAGGCAGAGGTTATAAATATGCTTCAACCACTGCTTCTTCTGGGCTTCCCATTCAATTAAACGATGTTAGTTCCAAGATATTTTTCTAACTACTTCAGAGAGAATAATTCCTTGAAGTTGTTCTGTAAGACTGTACAACTGCAGCTC
The DNA here is from genome assembly GCF_017639235.1 of Corvus kubaryi. Lineage (NCBI taxonomy): Eukaryota > Metazoa > Chordata > Aves > Passeriformes > Corvidae > Corvus > Corvus kubaryi. The sequence goes on from NW_024582091.1 coordinate 8,331,900, forward strand.
AGGAATACCCTAGGAACAAAGTTGATTGGACAAACTCCAAGGAACAGCAGAAACAGACCATCATTTGAGAGTGAAAGCTTTACCAGAAACAGACTGTTCGATACTTCTAAAAACAAAATGCCACACAATGTGATAGAGCTCATCTGTTTGCTGATTTTAAAATGTATACTTCTATATTAATTAGAAGCTGAAATCCAAATTATTTATTCAACTTCTTGGTAATTTATTATTTGAATCAGCAATTATTTTAAGCGACATTTTACACAGAATTTTCACTTTTTTTCTGTTCTTCTGTGCTAATTAAAGAAAAGGATAAAACAATTGCTGACCAGTTATTAAAAACAAACATGAAGACAAAAGGATGCATCATCCTTTTGGAAGATGGACTAATTATATTTTGCTATGGTTTTCTCAATTCACATTATTTCTTGTTAGCCGTCAGGAGTACAAAAGTATTGGCAAGTTAGAACTTAATGATAAATACATATTTACAGCTGAACACTTGTTAAATGAAACACCATTTCTTAGAAATTTCTAAACACATATTTAATATTTATTATTCATCAATATTTGGTAAGTAATTCAATTTTCTTAATAAATATGATTCATATTACACAACAGGAACCAACACGCATGTGATAGAATAAAACAAATCTGTCTTGAAGTTGTTGCCTCATGGTAATTAACAAGCAATTTATTAAACTCTTCTTTCATGTGCGTTTTCTTCTGATGAAGAAAATGGATTGCAGTGAACAGCATGGGAAATTACCTGATTCTGAGTTGATTAACAATTTAATCACAGATATATATTGGCTGGTGTCATTTAAGACAGGTAATGGTCAAAGTGACCTCCCTCTAACCCTTATGTCTTCTTGATTATAAATACCAAATCTCTCCCAACACTTGGGCATCTGACTATGACAGAAACAAATACTGTAGGTGCATGTACTTGATCAAAACTGAAATCTCACCTAGAGACATGTCAATTGCTTCAAATCGATTAAAGCTGATATGTGGCACCTCCTCAAGAGATCTTAACGCTACCTTATTTTTCTTGACTAAAACTGGAGCGTGAAACAAAATTTTTCAGTTTAGTTGCATATTCACACCTATTCTCCTAGAATAATATTTTGTAGCATTTCCAAATGTTGCCAAAATATAATAAAATTTTCATTCTGCACACATAAAGCCCAATCTTCCTAATGTTTCTTTATAAAAGCTTCCGGTTTTCAACACTTTCTGTGAAGAATGCACATTTTCTTCCCTATTTTGATTACTAGTATTAAGAGACTAATTCTTCACAGTTATTTCTTCATTGCTATTGTCAGAATCTTCAAAAGTCTCTGTATCAATCAACTGCAGCTGAAAAAAACCCCATTATTATTTTAAAGCCCCACTGACACGACTAGCCTACCTACGTGACTTACCACCAGGAATGACTATCATAGTGTTTATCTCATAAAAACTAAGTGCTTAAGCGTCTCACTTTGGTAGAATGTAGAATTGATTTCGTCCACACTAGGTGTAATTCAAAATCTCTTTAATAAGTTGTTGCACATGTGATAAGAAATCTAAAAGGCAATAAACAGACAATATTACATATTAATTAAGAAGATATGTATTAATGTCTATGTTAGCTGTATTTAGCTGTGATGAGTTTTCTGGTATGATAGAAGTCAAGAGACAATGTGTGACAAAAATATAAGATGAAAGTATAAAAAGATGCAGTATAAAAAGTCTCTTTACGTTGACATACTTGAATCTGATGGTAGCCAGTGACCCTAAAGGAAGATTATATGCACACCACAAGTGCATAGTAGTGTTCTTTTTTGTTTTTTTTCTTATTTGCTCTTTCCATTTTTAGCAATTTGGGGGTTAGGGATTTTTTTTTGGACTCACAAGGTGTAATTTTAATGTTTAACACCTTTCAGTAAACTTGTACTTCCTAAAATTGTCTGGTAACTTTTTGAATTCAAGATTGCTTTGGGCAACCATAATGTTCTGCAACAGTGTTTTATATTATTGAGTTATACAGAGTATTCCATTTGATTTATTTAAATTTGTTACAATTTTTAAAAGTAGTTCTATCTTTTCATTTAAATTTGTTTGACTTTTTGCCTGTTCTTTTTATCACTGAGCTAGTAATTTCAGTTACATCTCCTTAGAAATTCTAAGATCTCTTTCTGGAAAAGTAAGAGATAATTTCAAGGGCATCATTTTGTACAGATTTTTTAGGGTTGCTTGCTTACATGTGAATCATTTTACAGCTATTTGTACTGAATTTTATCTGCCAGCTTACTGCCCATCATGAGACACTCCTGTACCTTTTCACAACCTTTTTTTTCACTGTTCTGTAATACCTTGCATACATGTTAAAATCTGTCACCTCATTAATTTTGCCATTTTCTAAACAACTTACGAATATGTTGAATGTCAGTTCTGTCAGCAGACCCTATATTTTCTAAATTTCTTATAATGCACTTGCAGGCTTTATGGCAGGCAAGAAGGGTGTTTGTTAAGCAGTTCATTTAGAACACCAATTTATCTGCAGCAAGAACAAAACAAATAATTCCTCATTCCAGGAAATTCATGTATCATGAGTTGAGTTAAAATGGTGCCGGTACATACCTTGCTTACATAATGAAAGTGCAGTTCAGTGTCTAAATTATCTATTTTGAAAGCTCCAAAAATAATCCCATAAAGGTATCAAATACCTTAACTTAAAAAGTATACTATGGTAAATATGTCTCAATAAATTACAAAAAGGATTGCTTAATGTCAAATTGTAGAATGCTTTTATAGTCAGTGGAATATGATAAGTTGCTATTTTTATTTGCCATCTATCCTCTCCTAGACATCGATCTTAAAATAAAGTGAACCTCCTCCTGGATTGGCTAGTTCTGATTAGTTATATTGAGAATACATATTCTTCAACTTGGAAAAGTATGTAGCTTGCAGATGGTTGAAGGTAGAATTCTGTTATTTTTATTTCAGTTAAAATTAATGCTAAAGTCTTCTTACTCAATGAATTGCCTACCAATGTTACAAAGAACATATACCTACAAATCAGAGTATAAGAACTCTTTTGGTCTACAAGGCATAAAAATCTTATGGGCACAATACAAGCAGAGTAAGGTTTTGTACAAACCCAAATGGATGGAACTAGTCTAGATGAATGGATGCACATGGATGGAGCAGAATAGAGCAGAACAATTCTCACATAAATGTGTTTTAATATTTCTCATGGTGACTTTGTACCATTAACTTCCACTAATAGGCAGTTTAGAGAATCAGTTGCAACTCCCTTGGATGTGAAACATATGGGAAATATAGAAAAGGAAAATTACTTTCAAAATTTATAGTACAAGGAACATGAAATAGAAAGATTAACTGTAGAAAAGGTGATTGTACCTAAACAATATTTGCACTGTCTTTGTTTTGCATGTCTGTAGAATAATGATGTGACATTTGCACAGAATAGAAAGTAAAAAAGTTTTAATATTTACAACTGTCTTGCTTTTCCTCTTATGTTAATATCTGTGACAGATAAAGCCTTAGCACTACAAACACTACAATTTTGATATTTGATATTCATGTACAAAATCAAATCTTTGATATCCTGACCACGTGACTTTAACAGTCATGACTACAGATAGAATTTTTAAAAATAAACTACACTGACAATTGTGTTTGGTGTTGTTAATTATTAATTATTTAACTAATCCTGATTATGATCTGTGGATATTGTGAAAAATTGGCACTTGTGATGTCTTTTCTGCAAACAAGAAGAGTTAATGTGCCTCCTTTCTTGGAAAGGATCCAGAATGGAATAGTTAATTAAGCAACCCTCTTGCCATATAACTTTGAGGAAAATTAGTGGAAATATTAATCTGAAGTGCATGACTTCTGGATGTATATTTTCTTCTGTTTGTCTTCTATATGGAATGAGGATTATTTTTACTGCATGTATGTCCATAGAAGACAGGCATGGCATCAGGTTATGTGAGTAAAGATTTGTCTCCACACATCCTAAAAAGAGCCCACTGGCAAACAGGAGCACCCCGATACTCCAGCCAGAAACGTGAGTCCCCTCTCTGAGCTGCCAGAGCTGTCCCAGGGGCCCCTCAGGCCCAGGGGCAGGGAATACCCTGCACCAGAAGTTAGCAAGGGATGTTGCCTGTGGCATCTCACAAAGTAAGGGAAGACACTGTCCTCTGGTGTAGAATATCATGGGAAGGGTATTCTGGAAATGGAGATAGGGATAGATACTGTCTATTCTGCATGCACATTTTTGTGGGCAGGTCTAGAAACTAGACTGCTACTTGGGACTGTGGGGCATAGGGTCCCTTGTGTCTGGGTAAGAGCAGCTGGAGAGAAACTGGAATGCATGCATACTGTGGGGGTAGATGCCAGTGGGTATCAAGGTGGCCTATCTGGCAAGAAAGAGTCTTGGGAACCAGGTATCAAAGTCAGACAGAAATTCTTGGCTATTGGAATGACTAGCACTAGCTAACCAGCTAACTAGCAGTCAACTGGATTTGCATGTGTCCATCTGGGCATTAGTCAGTTGGAGCCCAGAGAACGTAGAAGTTATTTACTGAACAGACTAAATGTATAAGACCAGCTGCAGGACAGACCCATATTATACATATATGTACACCTATTTTCCATTAATGGACATTCATCCCAAGCAGCCAAAAAAATGAACAAGGTCAGGCCATTACAGCTGTTTGCATTTGTCTAAATACTGTGTGCTCTGTGTTGATCTGTGTGGCCAGACACGTGTCTAAGTATTGTGAGTACATGTGCATATGTGTCTTCTAGGGCTGCATGCTCAGCTTCATTACTCATTAATAACACCATCTCAGGACATGGGGCAGCTGAAGGCTTGTGTGTATTGAGCTACTGCATTCTTCAACTGCTAGCAGTAAACATGACAGAAAAAAAAATTGATAAATTTTATTAACTATATGCACTATTTAAATTTTAAATAAATGCATATGAAATAGTAATAGATTCTGACTACAGTTTCTGTTCCAATACTCTGCTCTGTACAGTCTGTTGCTTTGGCTGTGCATCAGTGAGTGTTACATATTGTCCTTCCCCCTATCTGGTCGTGGCCTTCTGCAGGGTAATTTGTGTTATTGCAGAAGTAAATTATGCAACTTGAAGCACATCATTAACACTGTACAAGGTTTTCCAGATGTCCAGATACCAAATGATTACTGTATAGTCTGTGGACATTACAAGCCAAATGTTATTAATTGGCTGTAAAGAAGACAGAGATGAAGAGACTGTGACCAGGTTCTCTGAAAATATTTGTTCTTCCTTGTGAGAATATAAGTCCATCCTGTCTATCACAGATGTAAATGCACTTAAAACTGACTAAATTTATAGTTTCCTCAAGCAAAGGTCTGATTAATTCATGTTTCTAACACAGATGGAAGATGTACACTTATTAGATGGAACTGAGATGCTTGCCTGGTAACAGCAAGAGTCTGTATTTGGCATATAGCAATGTTTTTTTCTGTTTCAGCTACTTATATTCATGTATTACAGAAGGTAAAAATAATGCTTGTGAGAATAAGATGAAGCTGGAACTTGCAGAGAACACGGAAGAGAAACCAAATACCAGTTTCCCCCAAAGTGCAAAATGGAAAACATCAGGTTAGCAACAGAGAAACAGTAGCCAAAGAGCAGATATGTAAATAGATGTGGTAACAAATGTCAGTAAGAGATGGCAGGTGTATCGTTATTTGTCTTTTAGACAATAAAAAAATGCAAATATTGCCCAGATGGTATGATTAGAAATTATGAGAATGAAAAATCCTCATATTAAATGCTAGCATTAGGAACTAAAAAAACAGGAGGGGGCTTTGACTTCCAAAATAGTTATACATAAAACACTGTGCTGTCTAACAAGGTGATTCAACCCACCTGAGATCCGAGCCGTTCTTTAGAGATGTCTATCAATGTGCATTAACAATGCAAGCATTGTAACATGATTATGTTCTGATCTGGAAGCCTCATTTTGATGCCATATTTCGATGAGATGCATCCTGAACTCTTCACTCAATTCTTCTCTAGAGGGAGCTGATGACAAAGCCCTTACTGCCTTTTCTGGTGACAGAGCTATTACTGTTTACATCCTAGGATCTTCAGATATATCCTACTCATTTTCTGCAGTCTGCACTTGTAGTGCTGTAATTAAGATGTCATCTTTGAAATATGTGAAACCTCACCTATTCTGTGGAACACAGCATACACACCCTGTCTTGTCCTTTACTACTTTACACTTTCTGTTGAAAATGCTAAATGGAATAAGGTGTTTTGGATTATTTGGTTATTTTTCACATGCTAATTGCAGAGAACACAGTAAAATTAAGTGTTGTATAAAGCCCCCTGTCTTTTGGACAATAAATCATTAAATGTGACATATCACAGTAACATGGAAAAATCAAGGTTAAAAAAAAAAGAAACAAATAAAAAGTAACTTATTTTTTAAATAAATCAGTGAGGGAAAAAGTTATATTGTTACATTCTTTTAAGTATCGGGCCCACTGAATACATGGCTCATATGAAACAGAACTATTTATGAATATTGCCTGGGAACAGATTTTCAAAGTGTCACATGCCAATTAACACAGTACATGTGAACAGAAGCATAATGAATTTGAGAAGATAATATTCCCACATGCAGAAAATGTCAACAAGAACATAATTGGCAACTATAGCATATGGTATATTGAGCTCAAAAACTTGTTTATACCATCTTGAATCTCCCACTAATAAGATTTCTCTTTATTAACAAAATATAAAGGAATATATCTGAAGTGGCATTCAGAAGTGTCACTTCCTTTTTGAGATTCAGGCATGAAAATTGATTGATGTGCTTTCTAATGTCAAGATTGTTGTTATATAATCCAGTGGGGTTTGTACAGCATTTATGGTACAGAATTTAACATATTCACCGAGGTTGCGTAAAACTGCTTGCTAGCTGAAAGAATGTTGACCAAGCCATTTTTGTGTGTCTGTGCACGTGAGTGCATATTTCCGAACTTTTATTATCTGAAATCAGAAAAGTCAGTATTTTCAAAAACAAATATGCAGGTCTGATTTCATAACTCTTGTGGACTCTGCTCTAGTCATAGTTTGTTCACACTAAATGTAAATGACCAAAAGAACATTTCTTCAGTGTTCTAGGCAGGATGTTTACACTAGCAAAGCAGGTTCTTGAGTCAAACTTATTTTCTTTTATTTATATCTCACCGGCAAGATTATAGATCTTGTGCAAATAAAGTATCAGTGTTACAGTGGATGATCTCTCTTTTGCCTTCCTGATGCTTTCTAAATGTTTCATGCAAGGAGAAGGTGAGCATAATAAGAGTGACTTAAAACCCCCAAATATATGCATGAAGAAAATAAGTAGTCATTAGATGGACATGAGATCTGAACTATAAATCAGACTGGTAATAATTTCTTCTGCATTTCTGACTCTTCCATAAATTCTTAGGATATATAAGCTTAAATTCAAGTAGCTTCATTAACTATAATAATTTTCAGATTTTACATAGCTGAAATAAAAAAAAAAGCTTTAAAAAAATCCTGTAATGTTTCCCTCAAAATTTCCCTGAAAGTTTCAACAAACCCTTCTCTTTCATTTCCTGTTCTACATCTTCCAACATACCTATTAATACTATTAGTGACATGTAACTATTGGTTGTTATTAAAACCTTGCAAACATCACTGTAAATCACTTGGTTTCTTTCTATAGTTTCCTCCTCTTTATAGTATTAGACAAGTTGCATTTGCATATAATCCAAGATTTGCTTTCCATTGAAGTGAATCCAGGCTAGGCTCAGATGCCCCTTATAAGGATTTAAACACCACTGAAACAGAGGTATCCTGCCTCTTAAATTTGTTATGAAGAGGCTGACAGTGCTAGAAGATAATGTAGATTTATTTGTCTACCTCTAATGCTTAACTATGGTGCCTTTTTCTGAGTTGGAAAGGGATGTCCAAAAAGCAATCAGATCTTAGACGTTCTTGAATTTTCCTCTAGAAATGTTTTGAACATTGATAAAAACAGTAATTTACCAGCGAAATTAAATACTGATTATATTTGGGAGGTCTTAAGCTTTTTTAAACTTCTTAGCTACATGATCCTAGATATTAGAGAACCTCCTTTTTTTTTTTTTTTTTTAATTGTGAACACAAAGGAAATCAAAAAAATACAAATTTTCTTTTAGGTCTAAAACCACTTTTAAAAGTACTGTAAACAAATTTGATGGCAATCACAATGATTTTGCAAGGATGGTTATAAAGGAAATACAGTAGAATCCTACATCCAGCTGAAATAGGAGAACTGTAGAAAATTTGAATTTGCCCTTTTAAATTCATGATGAGGATGACACTGAGGTAAAGAGTATCTGAATTTTTTAAATGCAACAACACTTACACCTACCAGTTTTAAGGTCATCTGATATTTCTCATGATTTCCTAACCATGTTTCATTGAGAATATTTAAGACCTGTTTAAGAAAAGAGTATACTGAATTACTGTCATTTTTTCCAATAGCTTTTCCCATTGTTTTTAGCAGTCTTGCATCCATATAGTAGCTTCAACACAGTCTAGTTTATAAAGACTATCTAGAAAATATTTGAAAATATGTTAAACCTGAAATTACTGTTTTCAATAATGGCTTTGGTCTCATATGAGCCAAGTTCTTTGGCAGCACTCATCTGATGCTTAGCTCCACCAGGATGCACAAATACCTACTTTTCTCTTTATATTCCTCACTAGAATGGGGACAACGTATATAGCATATAGTTGTAAAGTTTGCATTACAGGTTGGGTGTTCTTTAGGTAAAGGAAGGACAGTGACATCCTTTGAACCAATAAATGGATGCTTAAAGAATTCAGGCTACAGATAATTAAAATCTGTATTTTTTCCTGAACAAAATACTTGACAGCCTTAGTGAGTTTTGGTGAGATTATTCTCTGGTGAGACTTCACATTTAAAAGATCAAAGATAACTGGGCCAGGAAAAAGATCACATAGAGAGTGAAACTCCACAAAGAATATGGCAGGCACTACTGTGGTATTTAATTGTTTCATTCTCTGTTTTCAATGGCATAGGAAATAAAATCCCTAAATTCCTATCCCAGAGGGATGTCTCAGGTAAGGTTTTTTGTTTTCTTTCCTTCAATATATCACAATATATCACAGCAGATCATCTTCATGTTTATCACACATGAAAAGAATAAAAACCTCACTTTTTAATCAAGCAATTATTACTCAACTTTGAATGCATTGGTAGCAATAAAGTAATTCTAACTTTACACATAAACAATGAATTTTGGGTGATAAAATCATGTGATAAAACAAATTATTAACATATGTTAGAGTTGCTCTTCAAGGGTTTTCATATTTTCAGCTTCCTATGGTTCTTTCAAAGTGGTGTCATTTTTCTTTTTTCTTTTTTTTTCCTACCAAATAAATACTTTTTACTGATTTAAAAAGTAGAAACTTCTCTTAGCTTTTTTAATTTTTACTTAGGTTTTTTTTTTTTTAATTTTGTTTGGTTGGTTTGGTGTCTGTTGGGTTTTTTTCCAAACTTGCAAGCACTGGCAGAATGATTTCTGTAGTTGTTCTGGAGATTTAACTAAGTCACTTTTTTACTATTCTTGCTTGATCTTGTTGTCCTTGAAGTGCTTATGTGATGGCTGGGTTCAAGTCTTGGTTTCTATTTAGTGTCCTCCCTTAATAATCATTTGTAATGCATTTTGTATGAACAGACCCTCCCAGAATTTCTGAGTGGCAATGCTCCCTTTCATTCTTCTGAGGGCTTTGGCATTCTGCAGGAAGGTGGACTCTCACTGTTGTGCTTAGCAGTATGCAATAGACCAGATTATACTGTACGCTGAGTATTAATAAATGTTCTTAGAGTTGCATAAATGATAAAACCAGAATCTATCATATATACTGCTTGTATAGTCATATCCATTACACAGCCATATGTCTACAAACAGATAAGTACCTTTTCCAAATAGGAAGATATGTAAGATAATGAGAAGAACTACTTGAAAATAAAGCTTCAGACCAGGCTGTCATTTAGTACTCTGTCAGAGGAGATACGGGTTTAAATCTCCCTAAAGAAAACTGGATATGAACCCAGAAATTTCGTATCAGGTCAATTTTTTAAACAGTGACCAAATAAGAGAGGGGTTTTGACAGGAAGTCTTGACCTTTTCCAAAAGATCTGCCTATCCAATTTTGCAATAAGTACAAAAATTTTAAAAGACAATTATAATTCCATAAAGATTATGATCTCTTGACATGAGGGAGGTCCTTCCTTGCATCTGAAGAGGAAAGCATCTTAGCCTTGGAAAATGGTAGGTGCAAAAATAATCTGTGACTCAGCACATGCAAAGGATTAGCATAAAGAGCTTTCTGCCTATCCTTGTGAAGACTTTTCTGGAATTCTTAATTATCCCCAGGTTGCTAATTTAGGGTTAATCTGGTACAGTTTTACTTTAGCCTTACAAGTCTATAATGAAATACTAAAGCTATTTTTGACTGTTCAAATCAGGACAAACAATACAGAACTACTCAACATGTTCTAGTTATTTTTAAAGCTTATGGTTCTTGTTAATAACTGGCAAACATATCCTCAAAAATACTTATTGTAACTTTAAAAAAATCACTCCATTTAATTTCAAGAAGGATCTCAAGGACAATTTAGTCTTGATTCTACTTTAAGATGTTACCTTTACATGGATTAACACTATATGCTTACTGTACTGTTTGTCAAGTTGATTTTTCATGAAAAAGCTTCACATAGTCTAATTTATCATTTACTATTTGATAGGATTTTTTTTTCCATGGTGAGTCTTCAGTTGCCTGTGAGATCTTTCTTCTTAGGGAGGTAGTTTTCTTATACAAATGCCATGTAATTTTCTAGAGAATTGTCCATGTTGTCAAGACAGTTGTTTGCGCTGCAAATATTTTGCTTCTGGCTATATTATTGCTTCATTTTGTTTGTAAAATTTAAACAAAACACAAAAGCAAAATACATGGTGTCAAAATAAACACAAAAGAAAAAGATGGGTTTGGGGGATGTTAATAGGTTTTTTTCTCTCTTAGATGTTTATCTCTGTGTTTTAGAATACAATTGAACTTCATACTAAAATAAAAAATAAAATATCACTGGAACTAGAGAGTAACTCTCATTGCTGACATCTTTTGCCTTGGTCTCATCATGTACTGGCAAGATCCAGACCCCTAGCCTCTACTGGAGACTGAAAGTATATATACCAAGCCTCAAAGTTTGAACCAGAATTTGCTTATCATTCTTAGTTTCTATGATGTGGTAGAATTAACAAGCACCTATTAACGTAATACCAGGTTCTGATAATATTAAGTCCAACATTAAATATACTTGACTACTATACTATATACTTGAGTCCCTGTTTAGTTCCGATTTAAAACAAAGAATGAGAAAGAATTATGCAAGAAAAATCTCTGCTTCAGAAAAATGTCTCATTTGCAGAAAAAAAAAAAGAAAGAAGAAAGTGACATTAATAATTTTGACTCTAGTTATATAAATGCGTTATAATGAAATGGTCAATGAATTTCAAATTTTAATGTTTCTGAGTGGATAGTATTTCACTTTTGAGAAGTGAAAGTAATTTCAATGCATTTTCATCAATATGTTCTCAACATGGTTTTACTGGCAAAAAGAATTATCTAACTGATCAGTTGCACTAAATATCTGAATGCTTTTAGTGAATGTTTGAGCACGTGTCCTTTTTTTCATCAAGTAAATTGTAAATTTCCTTCCTACTTAAGGATTAAAGTAAGAAGTAAAATTACCCCCTTTTAAATTACATTTGCCAATGTCCCTTTTTAGTCTAGTGACCAGTAATACTCAGAGACTTTTTTTAGCCCCTCTCCTCTTTTTTTCTTGTGCTTAGATGTTTAACAAATACATAAAGTGACATCTCTGGGTCCATTAAAGATAATCAAAACTTCTCATTTTGCAAGACATTGTTACAATTCACTATTAAGAAAGTAGAGTAAAAGTTGCAGCACAGATCCATTACACTATCACAGCAATTACTTTCTGCTGTTACAGATAATATCTAGACCAGTGTACAAGAAGAGGGAAAAAAACGTAATGCATGTTACAAAGGACCATCCATCACTTGATGAGCATAGTCATGATGAGATAGAAGGTGCAATTTAACCAGTGTCAATGGAGCAGTTCTTTATATCCCCTAAGGAATACTCATTGTACATATCCCTTTCAAATATTTATGTCTTCCTGTTGTCCATTACTCTGAGGAAAAATTAATTTGGCCTAGCCATGTAAAGCATTGCTGTCTGCAATCTCTTGATGAAAAATAATCTAGACAATATGCAAAAATATGAAGCTAGTCTAAATTTGAGCAATACCACAAAAGCCCTGTCAAAAGTTATTTTTGTGTACTATGGGCTAGATAAATTCATCATTAGGAGTATAAATAAGGTCAAGGATGATCTTATTTTAATACTAGGCCAAGATGTTGAATAATTTTTTTCTCAAGAAAAAAAGCCCAAACAAAAATCAAACCATTTGGACACAGTTTGTTGATATGCCTTGTACACATGTGTAATCTATCTAAGTCTTAGTGAGACTTTAAAGGATCATTTGTTCTGATAGCAATTGGCTTAAATGATATTATCTGGCTACAGAATTTGCAAACATATGGGCATGGGCATTTGAAAAAATGTTTCCATCAGTAACATTGAAACCCTCAAGAAAACTACATTAAAGAAAACCAATGAGCAATTAGTAGATTAATGTAATTCTTGTCACAGTGCTGTTGTTTTATAAGAGACTTAGGAAGAACAAAGTCTAAAACTGTCCGAAGAAGAAATAGGAACCCCAGGCATGGTATGAAGATCACAAGAAAAGTCAAAAGACTTAGCAAATGCATATAAAATGGGCCAATGTCCCATTCCCAAAATAAAGTTATTGATGAAAGTTTCTCTAACTGACAAAAAGAGCAGCCCACTGTGAATAACTTCCCCATGAGTATTTAATAGTCATACAACCAGGATCTTCACACAACCTGGATAAATCATAGTTACTTCAAAAACTAGTGGAAAATAAAGTTGTGAGATATTAGCAGTTAAAATGGGGTTCAGGGGGAAAAGTAAAATCAAGAAAATAATTCTCATCATTGCACTGAGACCAGTACAGCCAATACATCTTCCCAATGACCAGAAGTAGTGACTTTATAGGAAAGTAAAGACTTATACTTGTGATATGTCTCCATGACTTTAAAAAATATTAGCTTTATAAAATGAAGTTCAAGTATCTTTCTGATTCAGGTGGCCCCGGGAACATGCTCTTCTAAAAGTCAATATTATGGATATTAATCACATATGACTGATCACCCAGATGCAGTTTTTCTTTTCATATTTTTCTTTGCACTTTCAAAAAGTGCTTGTTATGTATTTCATTGAAATGATTTTTTTAAAAAAAAATATATATATTAAAGTTTGGTTTTCTATACTTCTATCAAATTAAACGTAGAAAAGTATGTATTCTTGATAAATAAGCAAATATAGATATTTGAAAGAAATATTAACCTTGTATTGTTCTTTTGCACACTCTATATACAGTAATTAAAAGATAGGCAAGAACTTTGTAGAAAAAAAGTGTTGATCATTCATTATCATTAACAGTTATTGACAGAATAGTATTTGTTAGCAATAACAACCAGCACAGAATAACCAGAGATTATCTTTACACTGATTTTTAACTGTAAATTTTTTGTTTTGTAAAATAGAGAGGACATCTAGATATGATCTCTTGGACTGGATATGAAATTTTACTGTATTTTAATAATGCAGATAAATGGAAGTTGGAAATATATGATAAGGGAAATATTATATTGTATATCTGTCTCATTCTTATATACTTCACATATATTTATTTATGAATGTGTTCAGAAATAGAATACCAGGCTAAAGGGACCTTTAGTCTTATTGACACTACTTTTATATGCCCATATTAAGTCCATAATATGTATTACTGCATAATAAAAACATGGTAGAAATAATTTAGGCTCAAATTTGTCACCTTTGAATTACTGTCACACATATTTCTATGAATTTCTATATAAAGGAAAATTTTTGATCATCTTAAAAAGAAAAGGAGAATGTATTGTTTCCCTACTGTTTTTTGATAGATTCATGCTATCAGCTTTGTTTTCATTCTATTATTTTCATGGGTGCATGTGTATGTGCACCTATTTGTATATATGTCTACCTTAAAGAAACCAAACCAACCCACTCCTATGTCTTAATTTAAAGCATCGAAAAATTTCTGACATCTTTGTAAGATAGTAATTTATTTTTTTATATGAACTTTATGAATACATGTATTGCTCTAAAAAATTATCAAAACTTATAAAACAAAAATTACTTCTTTCCTCACTTTGTTCACTTAGTATGTGTTAAAATATGTACTACTGTACAATATTTTCATCTAAAAAGCATCTTCACCAGCCGAATAAAAATAAATAAAACTGTGAAATAAGCATAAACATAAACATATATATGCTAAAAATTAAGATACACACTCTTTAATATTTGTAGTGACTTGTCAGTATAAAACTAAAAAGTGTGTATCATAAGGGTGTTGGGGAAAAAAATATGATGTGATCTTCTAAAGTGTTCAATAACGTTGCTGCCTGCCCCTGAGGTGCAGCCCGGCCCCCATGACTGCCCAGACATGTTTAAACCATGTGCTCTGATCCCTCTTTGTTCCAAGTGCGGGTAAAACTGAAAGTACCTCAGACTCCACCGGAACAGTCCGATTGGCTGATTATCCCGGGTCCACCCCCAGCTCTCCCCTTTCCCTTCCTCCGAATAAAAGATGAGCCGAGCCGGCTCTGCCCTCTCTTGCCTTGGCTCTCCTTCTGTTAACAACTGCTTCGGTCTCTTTCTCGGGATGAGAGGAATAAAACAAACAGGATTGAAGCACAAGATTGAGCTGTATTTCTACCTCTTTGCTTCTGCTACTGACATTGGCTTTACAGCTATCACTTGCTGCGTTTTGGAGCCACCGAGTCGCTGGATTGCCCGTGCGGTCTCTCTAGGCAGCTCGGGGCTTTCTAAGGCAGATAACGGTGAGCTAAACGACTGAGCAAGCTGTGAGCATTCGTCACAATAACATGGAGTGGGGTCATTTACAAAATTTGTATTCATCTGCACTTTTTGCCTTCTATAATTTAGTTTTTGTGAAAAAAGAAATTCACCCAAAATATTTAATTCACTCCTGAAAAATTCTGAGCACTGTCATAATAAAATTAAGACAGTTTTGATGACAACGAGGATGAGAAATCATTCCATACATAAACCCCAATTGATTAACATACATATTGTGTATTTCACCAAGTCAAATAACATTTTAAATCTTTTACCTTTTCTACTGTTTTCGAACACTTGCTCTGATGTTAAATTTTGAAGAGTTGCCACCAGTATTGTAAAAGATTAACATGGCTGGAATGTTTGACATATAAAAATGTCAGCACTTATTAGTGATAAACATCATCTTCTCTCCTCTCCTGATGGATTATATGTTCTTTCATTAATGTAAAGAAAGGATGAAAGGGACAAGTTATGTTCTGGAGTTTTCTGTTAAAATGTTGCTGGCATTTGACGTGACTTTTTTATACTTTTCTAAAAGAAAAGGTGTCATTGGTAATTGATTCTGTTGGGAAACTTATGATAAAAATCATGTATACTCCCACAGCTTAGAGGACTGTCAAATTGTAACTCCATCAGTTTTCTTTTAGACATGCCAGACAGAAGTGTTAACAAGAAAATGCTAAATAGCTTAAAACTTTGAAACTGGTATTTAGGGAAAGGAAGATTGTAAATGTAAGGACTGATTATACCAATAAGCCTGAAATGGACATGTTGTATTTTCAAGATCTTAAGAACTCACAACAATCAAGAAACTTAATATCATGGACCTAAAGTGGAATCACAACTCTGTTTTGGATGAAACAGTTATATTTGTGACTGTATAAAACTTGCAGCCTTATTATTATCTTATTTCTTACTCTTTCTGTCCCATATTATTCTTGTTTGTCCTGGGAAGACATTACAAGTGCAATTTTGGTGAAAGAGACCTAGCTTAACTATATTCCAGATGAAGCATCTCAGCCAACTTCATAAAGTTAAAGCTTGTACAATCTGAATTGCAAAATTAAGCATAACTAAAAATATCTAATTCTTTATGCAGTTTTGGCAGCTGTTCCACACTCTGGTACAAAGTAGGTCATCTACAATTTTTTTAGTGTAATGGATATTCTCTTGTACAATAGCATCATTTACCTCTCCATTTACTATAATTGAGGACAGTTTAATTTGAATTAAATTTAGTTTTATGGCTGAAGCACCATGATAACAGAAAAGTCAAGGTGAACATGGTCTTCTTTTTTGTTTACTTGATTAAAGTGCATTCCTATGCACTTCTTACTAGAGAAGTACTATATACAGCACCTACCAAAGGCAATATTAATAAAGTAGAAGCCATTGGAATTATTTCCTACTGAAGATCAGAGACCTAAAGGAATATTTTATCACAATGAGGTATTTCTCTGACAGAGTGTCACTGCTGCTCAAATGGCTAAAGGAGACAATTATAAAGAACAAATAAAAATCACAGGTCCATATATTAGCAGATAGAATAAAGAAGGGAGACTGTTACTTATGCAAATCAATCTGCACTAAGCATAGAACCAATATCTATATCATTAAATACCTGTATTAATCAGAAAAATGTTATTCTGATTGACAATTTTCTGCCTGTGAGGTGACTTCTTTCTTTTTTCCCCTCCCTCATTGCTATCAGACCACATGCCATATCTACATTTTTCCCTCTCTTTGCTTTTAAGGAAACTTAAGACAAAATCGGCCACTGCAGACTCCCTGTGAGGAAGCTTCAAGTTCCCTGATTCAGGATGAGATGACACATCAGATTACCAAGCAAAGGACTGGAAGCCAAGTTTTGTGACTCTGCCATGGGAAGCAGTAGGATGGCTGAGAATTCCATCTGGTTTTAACGGTCTTTACTTGTTCAAAAAGCTTTATGTCTCTATCCCTTCTGGCTGATTTCTCTTGTTTTAAAATTGTCCTTCTTTAAGTTTCTCCAGGCCTTGATTTTCCAGTATCATTTCATCAATATGCTTTGCAGTTCTACCTTTTTATGTCCTCATTTTCAGTATTTTTGTTTCTCAGCATTTATTGGTGCTTGATCCTTCACTGATGTTGCTACAAGCTCTGTTTTTTCCTTGCACCATATTTCCAGTTTCATTTTTTCTGTGTGATATAACCTTTCACTACCTTTTCTGATGTTTCCACGTATAAGGTCTTTGTTTCATCTCTTCTTTTCTTTTGCAAACTGCCATTAGAGCAGGTACCATGAAGCAGTTACCTTGAGTGTTTCTGATGCAACCTAGTGAAAACTAAACACTGTGTATAGTGAGAATTTGTTCAGGGATTGTTTTTTCTGTTTATTACCAGCAGAGTCCAGCTTCTTCTTTCTTCTCTTTCTACATTTAAAATAAAGTTCTGAAGTGCTAGCTTTTAAAACTTATTTTCCAAAGTGTCTTCACTGGGAGAAAGTCCCCTAGCATCTTGAAGAAGTGATTTGTCAGATACCCTTTAGCAAAACAATTTTACTGCAGATATATGGTCACTGGAGGTCTCCTCATGGTACAGTGGAGGGACTGATGAGCTGTGAGATCCTCAATACAAGACCATAGCTGAAGGTCACACTGCCAGGAGAATTTCAGTTTGTGTAAGGAAACTGAAATATTTTGTGAACTAAAGAACTAGTTCACAACAGACATTTTTTCACATTCACTTTATTTACCTCACACACTTTATTTAATTCACACACTAGAGGGACAAATTTGGCTACACACACCAATAAATTTGTCCATGGAAACCAAACCTGTTTAAGGCTTTCCTTTGGTTTTAGGGGGTTTTAATGCAATCTTTGTGACAGACAGATATGAGGATTAAGCTTCTAAAATAAGACAACTTGTTACATGTAACATGGTAGGGAGTACAAAGCACAATAAAATATATTAACTGGGAAGAAAAAATATTAAACTTTTTAGTTCCTCTTAGCCATGCCTGGCTTCAGTCCTCTAAGTTCTCCACATACAGAAAATTCTGTTGTGTTGAAACATCAAAAGTTATAATCACAAAGGCTATTTGTCATTGCTCCTTCTCTTGCCTATAAAATCAAGAATTGCAACAAATAAGCACTTCTTTGTCAGATCACTGCAGGGTGACTATAACGTGTACAACATTTAATTTACTTATTTTTAGTGAGTTGATTTCTTTTTTTATGACTTCATGCGTGCAGATTCTCTCCTGAGTGATCATGGTCAGCATAATACAAGAACCAGCTCCAGCAAGGCCTATTCTAGATTTTATGAAAGAGCTTTAAAATCTAACAGAATTAGATAGGGATACTTCTTTTCTTTAAATGAAAGCACTACTTTGCAGGTGCTCAGCAGTAGGCACTGTCAGCCCAGGAATGCTAGAACTAAATAGTCTTTCATTGTTGAAAACAGATTTCCACAAAAAAGGAAGATGATGGAGAGCATATCAGCTCTTTGTCAGAAAGGTCAATGCAAATAAGTTCCTTCAGAACTCCTTTACCATTGTCTCTTTAGTATGGGACTCCAGGATGCCAAGAGATCTTCACTTTACTCTTTTCAATTTGCTAATCAGGATGCAGCCTGGACACTTGAATGTTTCATCCAGTAGAAGGGCTAATAGCAAGATGTAACCCATTAGCAGCATTTTAAGCTGAAATATTAAAAAAAAACCCCAAAAAACAACAAAAACAAAAAAAAACCCACCAAAACAAAATCTCAGAAAACTGTTCTATCTTATTTGTGCTCATTAAAGCATGCTCCTTCATAATATGTGTCTCTGTCTCTACTGAGACACAGGTTATAGACCCAGGAGCTAATGAGATCATAATGAGACTATAAAATTGCAGCATAAGGAAAGTACAGATCTAAAGCAAGGATTGTTACAACTTGGAAATCATAGTAACTATACAGAGACCTTCAGACTTCTGTTGTAAAGAGATGGTAAATATGCTAAATACCAGTGTTACCTTAAAATATGTATTTTCGAATGTTTGTAAAATTCTCTACTATTAATATTAATCCTTGTATGCACTCTAAGCTTTTATTTGTCTTCACATCTTTCTACTTTCTCCTGCTTGTCACACTTTAATGTCATTTCCTCTCTCTCTGTTATTCCTCTGGCCTCTTTTTGTCTCTTTTTTTCTTTTGGCTTTTCTTTTTCTCTCCCTGGAGAGACTCCCAGATGACATTAGAAATGTAGGTTGGACTTCTGATGTCATTCTTAGAGAAAGAAAAAGAGATTACAACCTTAGTGTTCAAGGCTATATAGGAAATCCTCTTACATGTCTCTGTAGCAATGCTTTTTTATGAGCCTGAGATGATTGAATATGTATTTGCAGATAGGGAAAAAAATGAAAACTTTAGAAATGTATACGTTTAGAGTGTCCGAAAAATTAGACAGAGTTGCTTGTCTCACTATAGAGTGTTGTAACTGCTGGACTCTGCCTAGCAGGCTGCTGCTCCCTGAGAGCTCAGTGAGGGTTTCCTAGGGCCATGTGATCAGTCACATCCCGGAGTCCATTTTGGGCAGCCCCTCGATCTGGCTCCGGCAGCCAGCAGCGTTACAATGCAGTGGTGGTAAAGGAGGTAGAGAAGGGTCTCTCATGAGGGTTTGAGATGCCTTTAATCACATCTTGTCCCCACGATGTTCGGAGGTAGAGAGACCATGTGGTCTGGGTGTGGGGTGGTTTTGTCAGGGGCCATGGGGTGGTCCCTGGGTGGGGTTGGGGTACAGAAGAAAATAGGGAGAAACTGAGGGCGTGGCCAGGGCTAGGGCAGGGAACAGGGGGAACGTGTGAAATAGGAAAAGCAGTGGATTAACAAATCCCCACAATAGAGTTGTGCTAGCCATCCAGTGAGAAAAAAATTCAGAAGTGTCACTAAAATAAATTAATACACGGAGTTTGGGATTTCAGATGCATTTTTTTCATCAGCTCTTCCTTGTTTAGGTAATGCTGTGTGCTATGAATCCCATAATGAGATCCTTCAAACCCTGCAGTTACTATAGGGAACATAGGTGCTTGACTCAGTTTCATAGATTCTGCTGCACAGCCTGAAGCAATGAAATTTAGAGCAGTCAGGTTCCTTGTCTATTGGACATACTTCGGAATAGACACAGGTATTCTTCAGCATCTGAGTTGTATAAGTTGTTTTGTCAGGTCAGGTTCAAATCTTATTTTTAAATGATACAATATATATTTTTAGTACAGTATATCTGTACTATGCTGTGTACATAGAAACAGCAGTCCCATATATGTTAACATGATTCTTCCAAAGATCTCCGATGTAGGCTGTTATTCTTTTCTAATGGTTGTAATTAGGCATCATTCATATGGTTGTTGCATGGTTATAAAGTTTCAAAACCTATTGAAAATCATCCTCTGAACTACACAGTGCAAAACATTTTTTTCCATTCCCTTTTTAAATTGACTAACCCATCTGTATAACAACAGGATCTTTGTTTCTAACAGTTCACCTGCTAGACATAAGATGTTATTTTGTTGTAGAAAGCAATCAGGTTAGTCTGGCATGATTTGCCTTTGGTAAATTCATGTTGGCTTTTTTCAAGCACATTCTACATTTGATTCGCAGGGTGTTTAAAATGGGAAAGCTTTACATCTCAGGCATGCATGTGACTAGGAAGAGGTTTGGGGTTTTTTTAATGTTGTTTGATTCAAACACTTACAGTTTTGCCTAAAATTTATTGTATTCACTTCCATGCTATTTCAAACTATGTCTTTTATACCTAATTCTCTTGTTTATTCAGTCAGGTCAAGGCATCAGGTAGCTCTCTTTGTAATCAAGTACTGTCCTTGTAAATCCATAAACTGCATTTCCCATTTCCCTCTCAGTAGTGAATTTTGATGCACAGGCACAGTTATAGTTTGTTCCAGTACACTGTCTGCTCTGAGCAATCAAGCTACAGAACATTTTACCTACACCTATCAACCTCTGTAATGTGCACCACAAAACACATATAGCAATGACAAAGTCAACAGGCTTTTATAAAAACCTGTTCCTAATTACCACAGGCATTTTTATTATTTATTTCTTTTATTGGAGATCCTTATAATCCTAAGTGTATATGCAAAATCCCATGTGATAGGACAAGGATTTTTTTCATTTGTTCTCTCAATGATACAGTTGGGAGTATGGTCACACAAAAATTGTCTGTAGAAGCTATGAAGCTGTCCTTTTTTCAGGAGGCCTTCACAAGAGTCACTTGTAAATCATTCCTTAGTAAGTTAAACAAAAATAAAAATGGAGAGGAATACACAAGAATCTGCTTTTTTTTTTTTTTTACCTCACTGAATTTTTTGTAATAAATAATATTGTTTCTGAAGTGAATGTTATAGAAAGTTACAGGCAATGTATTTTAAAATGCTCTGTAGTTGACAATATTTTTATGTAATGAAACAGGATAAAATTATTTAACTGTCTGGGAAAGAAAAAAGACAAAGTATCATCAATCTTTTGTCATTGATGCTTTTGTCTAATACAAATAATGTTTGTGGTGCAAGAGCTTGCTTCATCATAGTTTGAGTAGATGA
Organism: Corvus kubaryi; assembly: GCF_017639235.1. Classification (NCBI taxonomy): domain Eukaryota; kingdom Metazoa; phylum Chordata; class Aves; order Passeriformes; family Corvidae; genus Corvus; species Corvus kubaryi. Next base: position 8,353,687 of record NW_024582091.1, read on the forward strand.
CTACACTGGCATATTGATTGACAAATTAGTCACCAAGGCTCACTTATTTCCTTGTTCTGTTCTGGTATTAGGGGAAGAGTTCCAAATGCCAATCAAAAATTTCTCTTAAGCACTACAGAAGATGTTGGTAGTTATTATAAACAAGATTTTTGTATGAAGTATTAGAGAGTTCCTCATTGTATTCACAAACTGCTGAAACTTACTGAGATACTTGTACTGATAAGCTGTAGGGTCTCATTTCTGGTGACCAGATTTCTTTCATATGAAACAAATATTTGATCAAACCAGCAGGAAACAACATGAGTATTGCATGGGTATTGCTTTGTGCACTTATGTAAGTAGTTTCCAAGAGAAAGATGAACAGAAAATGAGTTATGGCTGTACATGCAGTACCTGGATTTCTTCAGCTTTCTTAATTTATGGTTTAAACAATATAGGTTGAGGAAATTTGATGTAGCAAATCCAAAATTACCTGGAGCAGGGAGGAAGAACTAACTATATTTCTTTCTATACATAAGGAAATTAGAGATATTTTAACTTTTTCCTTTAATATAGATTTAAAATAACATCTTTGTAACTGGGGAACTGGTAGTAGAGAACAGGAAAGGAAGAAGTGGGCTTATTAAAAGTGAATATGAACAAGTTTGAAAACCAGTGCACTAGAAATTAACTCAATTTTTCCATTGGAAAGAAAAGAATATCTATCTACATTTAGCTGGGCAAATAATCTTTAAAGCGTTGATTTGTTCAATTTGTCAATCAATTTTTAAATTCATATTTTAACACTAATAAGCTGAACACTTGTTTTAGTACATAACAGAAGCCATTTTAATAAAGTAGTAATCAAGTAAAATTTCTTTTCTTTTTTTTAATTGCAAAACTATTTTCAGGAAATGGACATTCAAAGTTTGACATTATTTTGCTTGATAGTACAGTGATTGAAGAACCAACTTCCATTGGGCCAGTCAATGCAGGATGAAAACCTGAGGAAACTTTCCGTGATTTTATGGGTTCTGGTTCACTGGTATATGGAACACTTCTCTAGTACCATATAATACCTTGATGTAAACTCAGACTCTCAAACTCAAAGATTTAAGATTTTTATAGAGGAGGAAAGTAATTCATGAATCTTTTAAATCAGTCTTTCACATGAATGTTGTTGAAAGTATTATGTGTAGACTTTCACAACTCTTTGGATATCATATGATTATGAAGATGAAGAGTTAAATGCATTTGTATTCAAGGTTTCAGATTTGAAAAAAAACCAACTCAGCTGACATTAGTTATTGTTGAGGCAGAGAAAGAGAAATTTTTTTTTAGAGACGGCTATAGGTTTTAGAAACCTGCATTAGCACTTAACCTCTAGTGGTAAATTGATAACTAATTATCATATAGGCTTCAATGCAGCTTAATGAAATTATGCTCCTTTCTGTGACCTTTCTCATCTACATGCATACATTAAAAAAATTTTTCTTAAGTTATTTTTTCTAAGCAAATCAACTTTAGCAGGTTTTCTGAAAAATAAATGCTGTCTTTTTCATCCTGATTTGAAGTACTTTGAAATGTCTGTTCATTTATGTAATATCGCTGTAACTAAGCAATCAGTTATGCTACTCCTGTTACACCTCTTGTGCAAAGCAAATGGGAGTAATCCTTTTTTTTCATTGATATGAAATGTTTCTTAAACAAACACCTTCTCTTCAAATGTCTTTTTCCCAAAGAAGCCTTGACTTGTCTTCACAAAAGCATTGCTAGGTATTTTGGGTTTTTACTTGCCTGTCAATCCCAACAATATTGACAAATACAAGACATTATCTGATGCCCAATTCTTATAAAGGAAAAAAGAATAGGATTTAGTGTTTTCATAAAACAATTACTTTACAGCAGTTTCAACTTTAAGGTAAGCAATCAATGCAATTTAAAGAAACTTCCCTGCTAACAGGGTTATAAACCAGTCCAAAAAGTGCTATAAAACATACTGAAAGCTGTTTTAATTGAATACCTCAGGTTCTGACTTTAGAGGGCCTGTGAGACCAAGTGTTCCTGGTGGCCACCTGGCTGGAAAATCCCATTTTATGTAGGGATTGTTTTGACAGCAGCCAAGCATGAAGATGAAAAAGTAGCAGCTGCTGACTTAGTTTCTCTTGGCATCTTCCAGGAGTGGATCTAAGGCTCCCTGAGCATGTTCAGTAAGTTATGACACCTTAATAACTATAAGTTGTGAAGTCCAGAAGGAGGTTATGACCAGACTGCAGGACTTATTATTCTAATGACTCTAATAAAATGTTTTAGAGGAACATGTAAATCCCGGCCAGCTTTGTAGTGAAAAGACAAGCTTTTGCAACACTTGAACTTTAGAGGAGAAAGGGATTTAGTTCAATTTAGTTTGTTGAAATTCAATGTATAATGTTCCAGAGTAGCAAGTGAAAAATACACTATTTTCTTTTACAATGTGGAAACCTTTGGGTGATTTGAAAATGTTGTACTCTGCTTTCTGCAACTCACTCAAAAGTTCTGGGAGTGAATGTGTGAAGCAATGTTTCAATGGAGAATAAAAATAATAATTTTGAATTGTTGCATAGAACACAGAGCTGAACATTATGAAGGAGACCAGCTCTGCTTGTTCTTCTTCCAAGGGTTTCTGTATCATCTGCTAATTTTTATCAGAATATCTTTTTGATACAAGCTATAAAGTGATGTCATAGAACTTTTATTATTTGGTGTTTTACTTTTATTGTGATACATGTTATATGAAAGTTATGCATTGACAATATTTTTACATGTTAGGTTTCTAAACACTGAAAAATTTCACAATGTTATAATCTTGGAACAGTCTGTAAAAGTGGGTGACATCAAGGTGTGGGCTCAAGCTAATACTGGAAATGTCGTTCAGCTAAGAACACAAAAAGGTCTAGCACAACCTAAAAAAAATTCTTCATTTTGCCAGCAATTTCATGTTGTGGCGATCTATGTGGTGCCGGTGTCCAAGTGTTCAGATTCATCCAGACCAAGTCATCCATGCTTAGAAATGTAATTTTTATTGTCAATATAAATATGTCAGCATAGTATTGGGATATTTGTTGCAATTATTCCATACTACCTACATACTGCACATGTTTCCAATAATATTATTAATGTTATTAGAAATACCAATTAATTAATATGCAAAAGGTGAATATTGAAAATGGTTAACCATTGTTAAGAACCCAGAAGAAAATCTATAAAAATAATAAACTCAGTTCTCCAGTATAGTGGTATGGTTTTCAAAATGCTCTTCCACCAAAACCAAAAAATCAAAATTGGTTTTGCAGATAAAATTATCTAAATTCCATTTCATTTTCATGAAATTGTCCCTAGAATAATACCACATCTGCACTTTCTAAATAAGCCAGCAGTTCACTGACCTTAAAGTTCAAATGGAAATTCCAATGTGCTTTGTAAAAGACAGTATTTGTAGTATCTAATCTTCCTTGTAGTGGTCCATTGCAATGTTCCATCATTTTTATCTATATGCCATATAGATAAAAAGCCAAAAACTAGATGTATTCTAACTTATTTCAAAAGATTTGATGTTGAATGTAGAGCAGATTTTTTTTTTTCCTGAGCATGATGTTTTACTTAAAATGAAAGTTTCTGTTTCTGCTATCTGTGGAATTGCCTACTGCATGGTCTGTGTTACCTGAATAGTATGTGTAAAAAATGATATTGAAAATGAAATTGCAAACATACTAGAAACTAAAGGATTTTCCACAAGAAGTAGAGCTGGGCTTCTAAAGCATAGGCAAAAAAAAAAATTCTGCATATGCAAAAAAGAGCATATAGAAGTAAACCGATATTGCAGTTCAGTTGGGCACCAGCAGGCTTTATTAAGCCGAGGAATGGTGGGTGAATCTCAGATGACACTAACTAGATTGTGCTCTGACCTGCAATATACAGTACTTGAAATTTCATGGCTCTGTCCCAGACTATTAGTAATGGCAGCTTGTATGCAGCAAACTCAGCATGTAGCAAATGATAGATAAGCTAAAATCTGGGCACCTGTCCATAACTGAATTGTAAATACAATCCTCTTTCTGCCTTTGGGAAAGTAGTGTCTGTCTTACACGTTTTAGCATGCAATTAGGAGATTACTTTTAATTAATATTCCCCCTGGTTTACTGCATTCCATATCTTTGTTGATAAATTGACAATAAAATTTCAGAATTTATAATATTCTAAATATTTAATGTATTTACTCTGAATAGAATTTATTTTGAAATGTTTGAAAATGCCATTCACAGCTCACACTGATTTGAAAATCATGTTCTTTAACTTCAGAAGTATGTCATGAAGTTCTACTTTAATGAGATTTTGCATAATATTTATTTTAATAGTTGATCTAATAAGTGGTAAATTGAAGGTCATATTCGTAACTTCAGTGGAGTCTAGTTCATTCTGAGATTTGCTTTGCTGGGTACTTCCTTGTTGTTTGTGGGTTTATTCTCATCTGAGAAAAAAGAATCTGTTTCTGAATTTGCAAATAGAAATGTTTGTCTTTAATTTGCATGTAATTTTTTTCTCCATATATCAAATTTGACTTTTATATTCTGTTTTCATCTTTGGCTTCCTTTGTGATTGCATAATGTTAACATTGTAGGCATGCAGAGAAAATAGATCTGATTAGATATAGCTTAGATTAAAATTTTTCTTTCATGCTTGAAACATACTCAAGTTATGTAGAATTTAACCAATTCCACACTTGCATTATGCCTTTTTCAAATTTCACAATATTGTGAAAAAGACATCGCTAAGGTAGTACTAACATTTTCTTCATTGATTAGAATTTGTCATGATCAGAATTTTCATCTGCATACAGTATATGCCAACAATCTCATAACCTTTAAATCCAGGTATTTGCAATCTAAATTTAATTCTGTTACAGTAAAGCTGAAACATTCTCTTCCTTTCCTGAAAAAAATGCAGCTTAAGATCAACTTCAGACTAGATTCACCAAATCTGTACTTTGAGCGTGACTTTTTATTCCAGTTACAGTTATTGTACGAAAATTAATGCCAGTGTAATAAAGATTTTCAACAGCAACCCTTGCTGAACATAAAATCACCTTCTTCCCTTCTAATTAAATTCTGCAGTATTTTGTCCCAATGATAAGTGTAACATTTAAATAAGATATGTACAAGTGACATGCTGTTCAAAGTGCAAGAGTCATAATGTAACTCTTGAGAATAAAGAAGGAATGATAGGAATCAGTAGCAACACTGCAAAACCAAAGCTTATGCTCTTGGAAATCTCAGCTGAAACCATTCTATGAATATTCCAAGTTAAAATTATGACTTATATGCAGTTAGAATGTATTAATTTTTAAGATTTCTGGAATAGCACTGACAGGAAAAAAAACCCCTTGTATTCAGTGAGGTGAGAAATCTTGATGAGTTCCTGCAGAGATGTGGAAAAACCAAGGACCAAAAACCCATCAGCCAACAAGGCTTTTTCAGCTAGAAAGAACTCCATTTTAAAGCAATGAAGATGAGAAAAGCTTCATGTGCTGACGAAAAGGAACTAATTATTCTACTTGACTGCAAAAGAAATTACACATTAAAGACAAAGCTGCAGTACATAGTCTTGGTATAACAGCAAGGCAGATAAATATATTTGGCTCATGTGGAAGGATAAAAACAGTTGAAGGGAATAACATAGGATCTGAGTAATTGCTGTAGAAACAAGAAAAACCCTTAACTTAGAGAAGGTGATACAATTTTAAACGGGAGTGATTTGGATATACTCCTTTTCCAGGTGTTTAACAAGTTCAGATAGTGAACTGTGCAAAATATTTCAATTTTTATAGATTGAATGTTATGGGAAAAGCCTTTGCATTTATTTTAAAGCAGACAGCACCTTTACTGTGATTGTCAGAAACCTGCTTTCTAGATAGCATATAACTTCAGGGAGGAATTAAGCAAAAGATTGATCAAAGACAGACACAGCAAGAATTCTGAAGAAAAGACAACAGTATTAGAAGCCCAAGTGAGCACTGCAAACAAAATAAAATATTACTCATTTTATAATTTGTGCAGAATTATCTAGTATCTGTTTTCTGTGTTTTCATCAGAGAAAACTGTTCTTCAGCCCTTTGTGTGAAATATTGTGTCCAAATCTACTTAAAACTGTGCTGTGTTTAACAGAATGTCAGATGTGATGATTGCAACAGTTCTTTTGACATTATTATTAATGAAATACATTGAAGGAACCGAAATTATTATTACAAAGACTGAACATTTATTCCCTGAGAAAAAAAACAAAAGCCATCCAAAAAAAGCAAATATGCATTTAATCTAAAATAAAGCTAATAAAAAATCCTTTTACATCAAACTAATGCAGGTATGTAGATAGCTATCACTGAACCATTGTTGTCCTTGGTGTGATAAAGGCCTCTTCCTGCTTCTTCCTTAATGACATTATCCTGTCAGTCGTTCACTACTCTGCAGTGATATACATAAGTATTTTAATACATTATCATTAATATAATCCTAATACAGTAATCAATAATACAGTAATATAACACCACACTATCCAGACCTCTCTTGTGGATAAATCATGAATAGTGCTGAAAAAAGTAAACTCTTCTTGTTTTCTAATCCTCTTCTTACAACAGTAATCTTTTGGAGTCAGAGTCAGATCATATATATTTTACCTGCCCCCCCCCCCCAAAAAAAAAAAAGAACTTAAATGTAAGAATTAAAACCAAAAATTCCTTATTAATTTTAGTTTTTGCAAATGCATATTAAAAATTTAAGCTCTTCTCTGTTTAGCAGCTCTGTAGAATAGTTTTTCTAGTTTGAAGAGTCACTCTGATTCTCCATACAGAAGAAACTACTCTCTGTTTTCCAGAAAGCAGGCAAGTGATAATCTTAGTCTTGACTAACTTCCTCACTTCACTGTGTTACCTCCCCTCCACAGCCAGTTTTAGTCCTCTTACAGCATTTCACACTATTGTTTATCTTTAATGCAGATGGCTGAGGTTTTTTTCTCAAACCACTTTGAAAAAAGCTCCTAATTTTCTCTTTTGTTTTTGTCACAAAACCATCACAGTTTTCCCATCAAAAAACTGCACAAATCTGAGTGCCATTTATATAATCCAAAAGGTAGGGCTTTTTATAATTATTCTGTGTGCAGGCATAAGTCTTAGAATGTCTTCCCTTCAGTCTGTATACTATTGAATGTCTCAATATTTCCCTCTTTAAATGAATATTTTCTTCTTGTTCTGTGCTACCTAGAGTAGGAAACCGATTTCATCCAACATTTAATGTTTGTCTAAAGATAGAAGAAATTTAATAAATGTAAAAGACTGAAATTGTTGTTTCCTTTCAGCCTTACACTGTGTTGAAATCTTTAATATCTTCCTCTTTCTGCCAGATAACTTGTCTCTAAACCATTTTTTCTTAATGAAGGATTTACATATCCATTAATATGTTCTTTAGTTAAATCATTATTTTCTCTGTGTCCCATTAATTGCTAGTATTGTTCTGGCACCATTTTTTCTATTATCACATTAATTTATGCATCCATGCCCATACAAATACTACATTTTATTTCAGGCTGCTAGTGTATTAATTTTAAGTAAAAATGCTGGGTGTGGTGCTGTGAATTACTCCTCTGAACCAATGATCTTAGATATTCTTTTTTCTGTTTGCTACACTCTCATGACATTTGGTAGTGCATAACCATCACCACCCCTGGGCCATCACACCATGATCTCAGGAATGCTCTCTAGCCCTCGGCCTTGATTACTGGCGGTTCAGCCCCCTTGAGTTTATCAGAAACACTGACTGCTCCCAAAACTTCGGCTTTTGCTGATATTTTCCTGGTGATTCTTTAAGAGACCTAAAGCACTTGCGACATGGCACTTGCAAATTCTTGAAAAAAATCCCACAATCTACTGCAGTTCTCACTACCTTTGCTTCTGGGCATGATGTTGTCTTGGGTTGCATCATTTCCTTCACCATACAGTTACATGTGCTTTTTGTTGGTTGGATAATTGTAACTTGAATTTCTGCATACTGCCTTGCCTCAAAACTGTTTACTGTTTCTGTTCTGAATTTGAAGTAACATTCTCAGTGTCAGAATACAGTCCATATTTCACAAGCTGTGAAAGCAAATGAGTAGTCTCTTACGTTTAAAACAAATGAGCTGGCTTTTGCAAGTTTGAACAGGCTTATTCACCCTGTGTTTATCAAAAAGTAGTTTAGTGATAAATGCTTTGGTTTTATCTTTCTTTTCACTATGTACTTAAAAGCATCCTGTACATGTCCTACTTCAGAATAAGTGAAGTTTTCTTCATCTGTATTTTAGTTTTCTTTTCCTGACTTGCTGAAAGCTGCTGCAAATATCAAGTATTTTGGAACGAGTTTGTAAGCTCTGCACTTTTTAACCTTTTGTAAAAAGTTGCTTAAATAATATTCAACCTTCTTAAATATTTTTTTAAGCAGTTCCTTAAGAGATGGATGTCCTTTCTTTCTCTCTCATGCAAATAGTGTATTTTTAGTTCCCATGTTTTACTGCTGATCTGTCTTGTGGTCAGAAGTGACTCAAAGAGTCTGTTCTGGAATGGTGTATTGGCAGACTAGCATAGTTTAAGACAAATTTCAATATGATACAAAAGTTAGCTCTAAGTGGCTCTCACTGTAGTCTCTTAAACATTCAAATGATTCCCCACCATTTCACAACAATTTGCTAATGAAAATTTATCATTTAGACTTCCATACCTGTCCACTGTCTTAAATAGTGATCTTTCAGCTTGTACAATGTATTCACCTAACTACATTTCTGTATACTCCAAAAGGAAAGCTTTTGCCATCTAACTATTTTTAGATATAATTTATTTTTAAACTTTACAAATGTCTTTTTAATATCTTTTCTAAATAAGTAATAAAAATAATGTTTTTATGCTTTGCATATATGATTGATTTAGTAAGCAGAGAATTTTTTGTCAAAATCAGAGGGGTGAAGTGGGAGCATTTGACACAGTATTCCATGGGACAAGAGAGAGGATACTCTATTCCCTACACTGGTTCCAGCTAATAACTTCAATTACTGCAATTAATTTTCAGTAATAATACAACTCTCACATCTAAAATGCAGTGTATGAGATATATGGAAATAACTTGATCTCCTCAAAATACTATGTAAATATACTTTATATTATCTTTAATATATTTGTTGCTTAGTGAGACTGTATTAGGTTTAAGTTACCTCTGCTTGTATTCCTCAAACTCCAAGGAAAACAAAAAATCATGCCAATTCTCCTAAGTAAATATTTTTTTAATATACTTTAGAGGGTCTATGTTGTTACCAAAAATTGCTGCTAACAGAAATCACTCCCTTCCTGAGACTGAAAGCCTCTGTAAAAGTATAATTGCAACAATTCTATCAGTTTATCTTTGTTGGACAAGTAATCAAGGATGGCAGACTGCGGCAGTTCAAAATCAGCCCATTACAGCCATTCAGCAACACCTCACTGACTGGCCAAAATAATAGAAAATGGAATGGTACAGCTGATAAGTGATTATATGTAAAAACAGAAATAGTGAGGAAAACAGATTTGGGAAGTGATTTTAATTTTTTTAGGGAAATAGAAATTATTCCTGGATTAATATTAAAGATTTTATATGGTTTTAAACTGGCAAACTGAATCATAAAACCCAAGAAAAAGCAGGTTGCATTTGATATAGTTTTGCTTCACAGGTTGCCACTTATATATTAAATAATTTCAAAACTGAAAATTTGAGTAAAAACATTAGGAAAAAAGACTTATGCTTTTCCTTTGTGACTATAAAAATGTAAGAAAAATGTTTGAATTCACTTTACAAAAACAGACTATGATTGGTTTTCCAAAATATTTGTATACATATATGTGTTACAACACAGTGCAGAACAATGACCAAGTTTAGGGAGTCCTCATAGAATCCCGAAATAGTTGACGTTAGAAGGGACCTCTGGAGGTCATTTGGTCCAACTCCCCAGCTCAAGGAGGGATACCTAGAGCTGGTTGGCAAGGTCTGTGTACAGATGGCTTTTGAATGTCTCCAAGGATGGAAACTCCACACCCTCTCTTTGCAACCTGTGCCAGTGCTCAGTCACCCTCACAGTAAAAAATTGTGACATCCAGACAGGGTGACCTCTATTTCAGTTTGTGCCCGTTGGCTCTGCTACTGTCACTGAGAAGATCCAGACTCTGTGCACGCTCTGTGTACTCTCAGGTATTTATATACATTGATAAGATCTCCCCTGAGTCTTCTCTTTCCTGTGATAAACAGTCCCAGCTTTTTTTTCTTAACCTTGGTGGCTCTTCATTGGAATCTCTCCAGTATGTCCATGCCTCTCTTGTACAAGGGAGGCCCAGAACTCGACACACCACTCCAGCTGTAGCTGAGTAGAGGAGGATTACCTCTGTCAACCTGCTGGCAATACTTCTTATAATGAAGGCCAGGTGTACACCAGTACCCCCAGGTCTTCTTTCGCAAAGTTCCTTCCTAGCTGGCTAGCATCCAGCATATATTGACACCTTAGGTTTTTCCTCCCCAGGTTCAGAACTTTGTAATTCCCCTTGTTGACCTTCATGAGATCCGTTTCAGCCCATTTCCCCAGTGAATCCAGACCCCTTTGGATGGCTGCATGACCCTCTGCTGTATCACTCAATCCAGAAACAGATATGACTAGGACGACAAAATAGATTCCAGAATATTATTTGACACTTTATTCTGTTCATTTGGAAATCCATATGGTCTTGTATAAAATGAATGAATTGGAAGAAAGAAGAAAGAAAGGGAAATAGAAAAGAGGCAGAGATCATAAAGAATGGTGCTGTATGAAGCAAACACATTGCATAAATAAGGTTTTTTATTAGATATGAAAAAAGCAGTGCAAGAAAATAGGTATTCTCAAAATGTTGAAAGAAAAATTCCTTTGAGACAAGTCTGAAGAAAAAAAAGAAGACTGAGAGCAGAAGCTAGGGTTCTTAGTGCTAACAATGATGAAGACTAAAATAATAAATGGATTAAAGTGTTACAATTACAATACTGGCTGGAAGGTAGACAAGGAGTCAGATGAACTATTGAAGGACAAGAATGAGATGTTAATGACAAATGAGGCTCATATTGCCAAGAGGCTGAATGAATCCTTTGCTGGTGTAGGTAGGCATGAAAGAATTTGAAGGTCATATTCCACAGCCAGGGATAAATTTTCCTGGTGAAGCAAGTGAAATGCTAAAAGGCTTTATGGTCACAATGAAGCAGGGAGTTAGGAAATTAGACCTATTAAAACTGACATAGTACCAGGACAGGACAAATTACATCCTGAACATCTTCATGAAACTCTGTAACAAGCAGCAGAAACATTTCTGGATTGGGTATTTGTCTGAATAGGAGAAAGGAAAAGACCAAGCAATTCACCATAAGCAACTAAAATAATTTATCATTTAAGTAAAGGATCTATATGTTACATGTGCACTACCAATCCAAGCTAAACATTAATTATTCTAATGTTCTGGAAACACTGATAGGAGAAATATTTTATCATAAGAAATTGTAACTTACAGAAATTGCTAAGTACAACAATAAATATGTGGAATCACAAAGGCATGAACTATTATCTCTGGATGTTGTTTTAATCAGTGTTGTTTTGAGGGACTGGGGAATGAATGGCTAAATTATTTGTCCAATACAGCAAAATAGGTATTTATGCTTTGGCCTGTGCAGTGAAAAGGCTACTTTAATCAGTCTAGTTATAAGTGGCTACTGGATAGTCAGTTGCAGAAATCAAAGGTAGCCAGACATACTGACCAATTACTTTGTTACGTACAATCAAATTCATAGCTGGATTCTGGGTTGAATTAATCTTGTTAAGGTCCTGAAACACACAGTTTATAAAGACATTTGATTTAATAGGGTATGTGTGTGGTCTTTTGTGTGTGTGTGCATATATGTACATGTACTGTGTATATAATATGTGTAACTTAATTTGCATTTATTCTTTTAAATTTCATACTTATATTCTTGATAAATTGCTATTATTTTATGTTTTCCTAATGACATGTACATTTATTTAATGATTAATATAAGTGCTAAGCATGTTTTCAGCAGTAGAGCCCCACTAGAACTCTCCCACCATGACATCATGAAGTTGACAGAATCAGTGGTATGATACATGCTCTGGAAAATATTAGGTACATAAAAGAAGGACACTTGTGATAAACTATTCAGATGTACTTGTCAATAGGCACACTTTATGGCAGAAGAACAGTTTACAGATCTAGAAGTCAGCATTTCATGACTATCATGAAGTATCCTGCAGGGTGATGAAGCAGATTCCAAACATTTTTGAAAAAATAGCAAGACACAGGAAGGCAGGAATGCAGGCAGGCAGGAAGGAAGGAGGGAAGGAAGAGGTAATTCAAATTCAGATGTAATTTTAAGATGTTGGTCAAATACGAAAGCCAGAAATTTCGATATAGGTTAGGATTTGGACTGACTTTTATGTTATGGAGGTGACATGGATTGATTGTGGGGGAAGATTTATGTCTACGTAAAATAGCATGTGAAAAAACATAGCATATTTATTTAAAGATATTTTAGGTAGAGAAGGTTGAGATTATGATTTTCTTAATTATGGATGTGCCAAAAGTTACATTAAAAAACAGTCTGTAGGATGTAGCACTAAGAATGCTAATGAACAACGAACAGACAACAGGTCCAAAAAGACCTCCAGCCACTTATAAGGGAAATAGGGAGCAATGCAATCAGGAAAAAAATCTAGAGAAAAATCAGTGAAGGCTCCTTTGTAGATTTCTGAAATTTAATTCCATTTCTGGAGATTATTTGCAGCCCAGATAATTAAGGTGAAACATCTCAGTTTATAAGTCAGTTCCATCTATTGAACAGCTATAACGTCAAACCATTTCTGGAGATTTCAGGCCAGTACAATGTGGTCATCTTAATAATAAATTCTTAATAATAAATATCTAATTATTAAACATCTTCTCATTCAGTTGATAAAAGATTCTTCAGCTGTAAAAAGTGAAGACTAGTTTAAAGGTGAAGCAAAGATCAGGCTCAGCTTAGAATCTGAAAGCCAGATGGAGTCTTAGCCTTTGGCTAGTGTAGACAGGGTAGAGCAGAAATGAGAAATAGATGGGTGCTTAAAATCTAACCTGCCTGAGAGAAAGAGACTAACCTTTAAAAAGAGCTCATTCCCATTTTCTTCACATAAAACAGCCTGGAGATGCATGTTATATGTCCCTGGTAACTTTTTCATTTTATACTCAATTAGCTAGAAGTGCTTGCTTTCTTTCAAATTGAAAAACCAAAACTATTACTTTTACAGAAAAAGTAAAATTTCTAATATAAAAACAAAAGCACAAAACCACCGTATGACGCATAGGTTGCAATTTGTGTCTCCCTATGTTGTGTAAAAATGAGTAATTGACTGTTTGTTAATTGCATTGTGTGCTGAGAATGTTCTTGATATATTTTTGTACAGTTATGTTTCTTAGTTCTTTTTATTTACTAGTATAGCTATAATGTTAATTGTTAATAATTATTAAGTTCAAGCCAATAACACATATTCATAGTAAAACTCACAATAAAGTTGAGGAGATTTTTAAATGCTGCAACCTCTTTTTTTAAAAAGAAGTTTCATTATCAAACAAATTTATATAATTCAATTAACTATTAAAATATATTTTCTCTTATGACATGTTTATATTGAAAGAAAATCAAACCTGTATTTTTCACAATATTTAAGTAGGGGTTTTTGCATAATTATTCATCCTATTGACTAAAGTTTGAAGAGTCTTATTTTGAAATTACTACTATTAACAGAAAAATATTACTAAAAGCAAATTTATATGCATTGTGACGGTGCATTGAAAAAAGAGGTAAAATGAAAGAAGATACTGCTTCAACCTGAAATAGTGGGGTTTCATTTTAAGAAATATAGACCCATTCTTTGAAAGCCTCAGTTAAAGCTAATTAGACAGAAACAGAAGCACAAAATCTTTTCCTCTTTGTGCCATTATATTATTTTCTTCTTCTCAGTGTAAAACTTGAAATACTCTGGAAACTGCCTTTTTTAATCATAGAAGCCTTGAGTTGTAACTCAACTGAATTTTCATTAAAGTAAAGGTTTTGGATTAGTGACCAGTTGAATTACACCAGATATCTGACAGGCATTTAATTTCCAAACATGTGCATAATGTGTTAGGTTGAAAATTAAAGACTTCTAATAAAATTGAATGTTAATTTACTTAAAGAGTTTCTGAATGAACTCATTTGTGCTTAAAGTCATATCTGTTTGTATTTAAAGACCTGTTCAACTTTACAGAGCATCCTGTAGCTACAATATGGAGAGCTCTAAATTACCTATAAAATTAGTTCATGAAAAAACACAAGTATGTAGAATTTTAATGACAATATTTAAACAAAACCATGGCATATGTCTTTAAAATTTATTTTCCTGTGGCTTTTTCTTACAGTAGCAGAAGTCAGAAAAATCTGAATGTAGTGAAGATTAAAGATAAAATAATTACTGTATTTCTTCAGAAAGTTCACAGGGCTTTTTCCTGGTTTTATTTTTAACTCCTGGTGTGTCCTGTGAAAACTTGGATCAGTTCTCATGTATCCAGATAAGCTAATTTACCCTTCATAAAAATACCAGTCTCAAATAGTTAAAAATACTTGCTCCAGGAAGTAGCAATGCAAGAACTTTCTGAACCACATATATTAATCAGCTAGATAAAAGTGTAGATTTAATTTCATTGCACTAAAATATCTTTCTGTTCTGCTCGATTTTCAGGTTTTAGTCTTGTCCCCTTTGATTCTCTGTATTGTCTAATACATTTTCTGAGAATTTCCGTATTTGAAGCTCATTTTTCTTCCAGACCCTGTTTGGAATAGTGTTCTTGTTATAAACAGATTCACAATTACAATACAACTCTTGTTGTAATTCTGTCTTTTTTTAGTGTGATGAATCTATTTTTGTTGTGATTACCTTGTCATTCTTCTAAAGTCTGATTACTTTAATTCTAAGTGGAAAAATATTCATAGTGACATATCAGGATGATACATTGCTTGTTATGTACGACTCTAAAACATATTCTTTGACCCCTTATGTTCTGGGGGAAGAAAAAAATCCTTCATAACCCTAATGGATTTAGAAAGAATGGAGGGTTAAATATTATGGTAGAGTCTGTTTCTTAAATTGCATGTACAGTCTCCTACATATATATATCTTGCAAAGAGGTGCTTACAGCTTCCTCTATGACTTGACAGAACCTATCAACTGGCTAGTTTGAATATTGACAACTTTTTAAGCCACTTAAAGAGCTTGACATGCCTCTGTGGTCCACATTTAAGAATGAACAAACCCCAGGAAAGCTCTCTCTTGCTTCCGGCCTTGGGACAGGTAACTGCGTGGGGCCGGGCCAGGCCTTGCTCAGCCCAGCCGGGTTGGCCGTGGCGTGGCCCTGTTCCATCCGCAGCCCTCCCCCACAGCCCTGCTCTGTGCAGGCAGCCCCTGGTGCAGCCGGGGCTCGTCTGAGACCGCTGCCCCGCTGCCCAGCAAAGATCATGTGACCAACAGCGATAAGTGAATTCCAGCTGCAGGGCCTGGGTGAGATTAACCCTTTTAGTGCTGTAAGTTTCCTCCAGAACAGGTGAAGTCTGCAGACATCAATTCTCTCCTGAGTTAACGCCATAAAGACACCAAAGTCAGTGAAGAAGGAAGAGCTGAAACCCTGAGGGAGGAGACAGAGGAGACGCTTAGAAGCTGAAATTCTGTTGTAAAGCTATGGTGGTGATGGACTATGATACATCAGAGTACCCATTGTAATTTCATGGAAGCATGGGGGGTGGAGTGTTCAAACTGCACTTGTGAGCAAAAGTACCTGTGCTGAAATAAGCAAATGCTGAAGCAGCTGTAATTTGATGAGAAGTTTGAACAGGGAGAGATGGAAGTGATGAGGACTCTTGCTCCAAATTGGAAGGAGAAGACCTCTGTTCCTAGAGATGAAAGTGATGAGGACCCTTTGCTCCCAGGGGAAGGGGAGGGCCTCTACTCCTAGAGATGAAGATGCTTCCAGAGAGGGGTGAAGAGAACCTTTCTTACTGAACAGCTCATCCTTAGAATGGTACCCCAGTAGCTCAAGATTGGACCCTCGAAAGCAGTTGTGGGAAAAGCTGTAAGTCGGGGGAAGGGACTCTCACATGTGAGCAGAGAACCAACCCGGGCGGCTGTATCGTTGTGATACTGAAGCCATGAGAGAACTTCTTGTGGAGAAGTATCCATAGCATGAGCAAGAGAGACTCCTCTCCCTAAATGAACTGAAAAAGGTTGTCATAGAAGTGGTAAACTGACTGAACATCTCAAGGGTTGTCTTTTTACATTGTCAGTGGGAGAAGGGGGAAAGGTGGGGGGAGGAGAAGTGTTCTGAAGGTGTGGTCTGATTTTTTTTTTCTTTCTTTTAGGTCTGTTCATAAACTTCTTTATATTCTTTTAAGTTTGTGCCTGCTTTGCTTTATCCTAATTCTTATCTCACAGAAGGTAAATAAGTAAGTAATGAGTATTTTGGACCAAAACCACTACATTCTAATTGGTGTTTCCGCCTGGTTTATCAAGTGAACCCGCTACAACATCCTTCTTTGTCATGCTTACCCGAGAAAAGGTCCTACAGATGTTGCAGGAACAAATAGGAAAAATGTAAGCCTTTAAGAAAGGAAGTCTCTTTCAGTAGAATCTAAAAAATGCCCACCAATGAATTGCACAGAAATAGCAGACACTTACAGTACACTTTTAAAAGTAGTTATAATTTATGATTTGAAATAGTGGCTCGTGCTGGAAGGCAGGAATTCAATCAATCACAGATTTCTTTTCCAAAATACAGATTTTCTCAGGTTTCTGCTTTCTCAGCACAGGTCTTAGCCTTCTCTAAAATTGTGCAGTCCTCTCTACAATGGCAGCAATCTTGTCCTCTTCTGTCTAGGGACAATTTTGGAAGGTCTGGCCCTGTTCAGTCTGTAGCTTTGTGGCAATTCAGAATATGGAAGACTTAGCTCTTTGGCAAAGTTTGTTTCATTTTCTTATTTGTGCTACTTTAGAAGAGGACCCTCCTGCTTTGTGATTAATGATGGAGGAAGCAAAAAAACAGTGGATGTTTCGAAGCACTGGAACAGAAACAGTAGAAAGAAAAGGTGTTACCTGACACTGGGCCCAGGGTGTGCTGCAGTTTTTCAGTCCTTAGTGTGCATAAATCCATCAGGTAATGGAGCCCTTTCTGTCAAGCATTTTGTTCTTGGATATTCACATCAGCTGTGATATTAATTTCACTTCCAGCAGAAAAGGAAATACAAAAGTGCAGTTCAGGTGAAATCAACATATTTTAGTTGGTCTTGTATTAAAACTAGGAGATTTAGGCTGCTTTAGAAAAAGGTCAAAATTATTTGAAGAAACAACACATGTGCAATCTTTGGAGATATGAATCATTGAAGAAATTTAGACTCCACTAGACAGTGTTTTAAAAGTGAAGCAGGTGTGAACAAAAATCTATAAAGATTTAAATATATGTAATTAAAGAGTTAGTGAAAAAACAGAGCAGAAACCCAGAATCATTTATTTGAAACATCCCGCTGTGTGAAATGTCAACTGAGTTGTTCAAAGTTCCATCTATACCTTGTATATCTTTGATGTATGCTAAGGATTAAAGCAATAGAGAAGGAAAAATAAACTTTATCAAGGGTTTATGTAGTGGGTTGATCCTGGCTGGATGCCAGGCACCCACCAAAGCTTCTCCATCCCTCCGCTCTACAGCTGGACATGGAGAGAAAATATAGCAAAAGTTCATGGGTTCATGTGAGAGATCACTCACTGAATACCATTACCATGGAAAAAAACAGACTTGAATTGGGAAAATTAAGTAAATCAAAATCAAAGCAGGATAATGAGAAGTGAAACAAATCTTAAAAACCCATTACTCCCACCTGTCCTTCTTCCTGGCTTCTACCTCCCCCCCCAGCAGCACAGGGAGACTGGGAATGGGGTTATGGTCAGTTCATGACAGGTTGCCTCTTCTGCTGCTTCCTCCTTCCTTCATTCCAGGTCTTACTAGTAGTGGCAAGTGTATAATTTTTAACATATGTACTATGACTGAGTTAATGTCAGATTGTGACATCTGTTTTTTAAAAGGACTAAAATAGCTGGAGACATTCAATGACAATATTTTATATGTTTTTTTCCTTTAATACACGTGAAAAATAGTTTTTTTAAGTTAAATTAAATGAACATCCAAATATCAATACATACAAATATGCTGTATCATGTCACAAAGGAAATTCCACAAAAGTGAAATGCTGCAACATAAAAGAAAGAGCTAAATTTCCATCACTGCTTAAGAAAATGTTCTTCTACTTAATGGCACTAAGCAAGTTCTCTTTTTGAAGGAAGTTTATAGTAATGCATATACACATTTAAAAAATTCTCTATATTGCAGGGGGAAAAATAAAAACTGAGAAAAGTAAGCCTAAGTGGACTGTGCTGATGTTATTTTTTCTGTTATATGTTCAAGGTGTTTTCTGCCCTTCTTTAACACTGTTCTGCATTTATGGATATAGTTCCTATTATCTACATTTACTGACAGAAAGTCCAGAGTACTTTTATTTTTCAGTCATTATAATAACATGGGAAAGAAATAAACTGAAAGAATGGGAAAGAAAAGGAATGTATGTTAAAATATTTGAGTGCAATCTTTTATGAAGAGATGTGAATGTTCACTAGTTCAAACACAATATTCATGCCTTGCACCATCAGAGTTATAAGGAATTAAGCATTCAGAGAAAAAGAAAGTTTTCTTTGGCAAGGCTTTTTGGGGTTTTTTAATTTATTTTCTGAAGTGTCAGTGCACTGAAACAACTCAGTAAATCAAAATATTTGTTGTGTACGACTCTAAAACATATTCTTTGACCCCTTATGCACTGGGGAAGAAAAAAATCCTTCATAACGCTAATGGATTTAGAAAGAATGGAGGGCTAAATATTGTGGTAAAGTCTGTTCCTTAAATTGCATGTACAGTTGATTTATACATGAGATAGAGCACCTTTACAGAAGAAGCTATATAATTCAAGTGGTCTGTGTGACCAGCAGCCTCCCTGACTGTATGTAGAATGAGTGTATCTGTCTCTTTGTATCTCTGAAGCAATCCCTCTTGTCTCCATCTTTCAAACAGCATTATAAGATAACCTTTTTATTGATTGACATTACTGCTAGTGATGAAGTTATAGGCTTGTTGAGAGTTCCACTGACTGGTCAAGTATTCATTTGAAAAGGGTCCACAATTCTCATTAGTATGTCAACTATTTGTGTTGTTCTGTAAGACTGTGGTCGATTGATTGAAAGAAGATCAATAAAGGTCTGTGGACTTGCAAAGAGTTTGCAAGGAAGTAAACAAATTGTATAGAACTGCTATGATATAAAAACAATCCCTGAGTGATAGCATAAACCTCTTTCTAGGCATAGCTCATCAAGATAAAGGAATTAGTGTGATATAGATAGTAAATTTTTAGAGCAAAGTAACTTGTTACTGTACAGTGCAATCAACAGATATATGTATTTTAAACTTGCTCTTTTTCTGTACTTTTAATATTCACTAATGCTCTGCAGAAATATTAAAGTAAAGGATAGCAGTTAGAGATACTTGTTAGAATTCTTCCCTCTTATACCACAAAAGAGCATTCCCTATTATTTTACTCATTTGAAGTACTTGTCCTGGAAGCAGTATAAAACATTTCACTGGAAACAGAGTTTTTTAGGGCTGTAAATTAATTTAATGCCATTTTTACCCTAAAATCTTAGAGAACAAAGGCACAGAGAGACAAAGCCATGAGACGGGAATCTGATCCTCCTCAGTTCATTTAATGAAACTGGATCAGAAAGATACAATGTCTACTTAAGCATTTTGCTTTAAGCCTCATTGGGGAGAAACAAACAACCAAAACAAACAGGCCTATCTGAATCCAGAATCTTACCTGGATCCACCTATCTAGAAGAGGAAGGAGAATCTCAGCTGGGAGATTGGTTGACTTAGTGATTCACACTTTAAGCTAACAAACTTGAGGGATGGGGTCCAAAGCTGTAACACGTGTACTGACAAGCAACAGGGTGGATTTCACCTACCAAAGTAAAGAGGAATGTCTCCCAATCCTCCAAAAGGCTGCACCAAAAGGGTGAGGCAGTCAGCAATATGCAGCTGATGTGTCTCTATACCAATTGGTAGCAAACAGGAGTAGCTGGAAGCCATGGTGCATCTGGAAAGGATGATAGTTCCGTTCACTGTCACGGAAATTTGGTGGGATGAATCATACTTGCATGCTCTGATCCTGCTGGGGAACAGCAAGGCCCTGACATCTGAAAAAGCAGCACAGCAAGCTGTAAACAGTCCAGAAGACTCTTGGAGTGTATTGAGGATAATTTCTTAATTCATGTGTTGCAGCCTGACTAGAAAATAAATGTCGTTAGGCCTGTGCTTGCCAACTCAGAAAAACTAATTACAGAGGTTAAGATTGGTAGCAGTCTGGCCTGCAGTGATCATGCCCTGACCATGAAAATGGTCAGAGGGCTGGAACTGGTCTCCTGAGAAAACTCAAAGAAGTTGAGGTTTGTCAGCCTGGAGGGGAGAAGGGTTTGGGAATACCTTATTGCAGCCTTTCAGTGTATAAAGGGCGCTTAAAAAGAAGACGAAGAGAGAGACTTTTTACCAAGCCTTGTAGTGACAGAAAAGGGGCAAGAGTATTAAACTGAAAGAGGCTGGATATAAGGAAGAAATGTTTTACAATGAGGGTGGTGAGACATTGGAACACATGGCTCAGAAAAGTTCTGGATGTTCCATCATGTTGTTCATCCCACTGAGTTTCTGTGACAGGATCACAGCTTTCCAGTTACACAGTAGCTTCCTGCTTTTTGTGTTGGCAGCAGTCATGTAAGTTTAAAAAACTAACTAATGTAACCATATATAAATGTAACCATATATACACAGCTATGGGATAAGAAATTAACATTTTCCCTGATCCAGTGTACTCTATCAAAGTTAAGTCTGAATGGAGACAATTTGGTATCTCCAAATTTCATATGACCCTCTAGCTAGAGACTATCCTGCACTGAGATATTCCATTCTTGCCTTTCTTTCTGGTGAAGAAAATAATTCAAATTATTTTGGGATGGAAAGAGAAACAGTAGATTATATGATTTAACCTAATAAGTTATATCCTGGTTGTCGCAATGACCGCCACTGACCACTGCCCAGGCTAGCTCCTGCAGTATGCGACAGGAGTGGGGAGCAGCTGGAGGCCCTCGGCTTTAAAGCTGCTCCTCAGGAGTTCAGCTCTGCCCAGGGGAGCTGAAGCTCCAGGCACAGTGCCTGTCAGCAGTCCCGACGAGGAAGAGGATAAAAAGTAGCAAGCACGCTTTCCACATGGGATAATCCACGTTAATTGGAAGCAACTCCCAGGAGACAAGCCTCGAGCAGCTCCAGGGAACCTCTTATAAAGGGAGGTGTTACAATGGGGATGGCTTAACTGGGGACCAATAGAAATCTCTAAGGGAGGGATATGGACGAGGATAGACATTTCCTTGGGCCAATAGGGGAGGAGGGAAAGGGATCACATGCCCCAATGGGGCATCGAGGTTTAGGGGATTTCCGAAGGGGGAGGTATCTAGAGGGGTAGGGTCTCGGGGGATTGATGGGGACCATATAAGGGTAAATTGGGAGGTTTCAGATGATGGACACTGGACCTTCCGGAACAACAGGAGGGGTTTGGGTGATTGATAGGGAAAGAGCTAGAACAAGGGGAGGAGAACAACCATGTAGGGAGCACCGGGGCAGCAGCTTGGGTCTGGGGCAAACCAACTGGGAATAGGAGTGGGGAAGGTAGGGATGAACCATTGGGGTACAGAAAACTTATATAAAAATACAATAAAGGTATCGCATCACCACACCTGGTCTTGTATCCAAGTCACCTTCATAGAGTCATAAAATCATAGAACACTTTGTGCTGGAAGGGACTTTCAAGATCACTTGGTTCCAAATCCCCTGCCATGGCCAGGGACATCTTCCACTAGAACAGGTTGCTCAAAGCTGTATCCAGCCTGGCCTTGAACACTTCCAAGGATGGGGCACAAACAGCTTCTCTGGGCAACAATTTGTATTTGTTACATAACAACAGGACTCACAGCACAAGGAAAATTATGCTGGACTTCCCTCGACAACTGTTTGAGTTATACATTTTCTAGAATTCTTGTTTCCTTTTTCTGGTCTAATTTATTTGATTTTCTCTTACTTTGTCATTTTCCATTTAAAAACTATTGAGTGAAGATTGTGTGATTGATACCTGTGATATCATATCAAGTATCTTGGTGGTTAGGACATTTTCTAGGAAAGAAACGGTTTACAAAAAGAGTATGCGCACAGTTATGTCTAAATATTAAAAATGTTTTCTGGGAACATTACGAGGAAACAATCACCCTGAAAATGCTACAAGGAAATTAATAAAAGTAACTGCAAACAAGGTAAATTGTTGTGGTTTTTAACTAAAAATAAAAAAATGTATTTTACAGTGTCTCCAAACTGTCCTCATCACTCTGAAAACATTACTTTTGCTGAAAATCCTTTCTGTATTTCATTTTTCTGTCATAACGTCTAATATTTTAAAAAATTGTAAAGATGTATTGTCTGTGTTAATGTATGGTGCATTTTCCAAAATACAAAGTAGATTATTGTACCATATAGCTGCATTGAAGGATTCAGATTAGAACCAGATAAAATGAACTTGCTTGAACAAGCTAGTAATTACACTGAATCATGTAATGTGTCTCTAGAGCTGCTCTATTCTAGTTTGCTTAAAGACCAGCTGACTCTGAAAGCATACTGTTTACAAGCCATTCTGTTCCCATATTACATATTTTCCAATATTTATCTTCCATTGTTCTACTACTAGGAGCATTTGCATGAAAACGGGATCTTTGTTTTTTGGGAGTCCATCTGCTACTGCTGCTTATTCTCAGCCTGAAGTTATAATCCAGTATTTGAGACATCATCCTTACATTTAGAGGCACCAGATGAATTGTCATTATAAACAAACTGTAAAAACACCCTCAGATTCTGTCTTCAGATGTGGTTTAAAAGGAGAAAGTCGAGAACTCTCAACCACGAAACCTTTTTACTTACAAGTGCACATAATGATGTACAGCTAGGAAATCAGCAAGAGGAATCAGCAACTTCTCTAAAAGGTATTAAAGGTACTCCAGGGAGTTCGGGAATTAGATTGCAGAAAGTGGGTTTTGCTATGGTAACGCCACCTACACCTCTTAAGTTCTCTAGTGTCCTCAAAATCTATGCTGATTTTACTTAATTACATGAATTTCTTACTCAGAAAAATTCTCACTTACCAATTAAGATACCAGCAGAGACATTGTCATGGCTTTGAGGGGACCAGAGAATTTGCAATCCAGAAAAGGTCCTCTCAAAATAAATAATATTTTTACAGTTGGCTTTGACAGATTTATATTTGGATTCAGAGTGTTTCTGATTGTGGCTAATGAACTGGAAATGTCATTCCAGATGCTGATAGAAACATTTGAATAGAACACTTTTTTTTTAATATTTGGAAAAAAAGAAAAAGAAAAGAAGATAAAATTATTGTAAGTTGTTATTTAAACTCTCTCTACTTGACACCAAGGGCTGGTATTTGCTGAGGACAATTTGCTACTACCACAGCTTACCTGTCTCTTATCAATTCCCACAGAAATATAGATGATTAACTTAGGGAACTTCATTTTTTGTTAAATGATATCTGGGGAGAGAAATCACATCTCAAGTAATAGTTACAAAATGCAGCCTGGGAAATAGAACTGTTTTTCACTATTTTCATGATGCCAGTAAAAGAGCTGTGTGTACATATATTATGGGCCAAGAGGTTACAGCTGTACATCCATAAGTCTAGAGAACATGCAAGTTTGTGGGTAAATACATAAATAATGTTAGGCAGAAGGCTAGCACACTGGTGATTTCTTTGTCATGGCTGCTTTCCATGTACTTATGTCAAAGAGGAACTGAACATTCAAAACCCTAAAATATTTAGTCTGAAATTATTTAAATTTTATTAAGATGGCAGGGTGTCTCAAACAGTAGCAATTTGATTGCCTCCTGTCTATGTCCTTTGGTTTTCATTCTCCAGTTAGATTAAATTTTCAGATGGATTAAGAGAATGAAACACAGCCCATAATTATTGCAATTTACTACTTGTCCACATTCATCACAGCAAATATAGTCCAGCTAGCAAATGTGCAGGGAAAAGCAACCTGGGAGATAGTATGAGGTTTTAAATTTACAAACCATACTAGGTATTCAGAAAGCATTTCTAAAACTATATTCTGTGACTTAGAACAAATTACAATTCTTCTGAGATTTTCTATCAATCATGGCTCACTTTATCAACCTAAAATTTAAGTCTGCATTCAGGTAGCATGTCTTTGTTTCTTAACCATGTACAGTTTCACTGCTGTTGAACAGTCTGAATTAGGATTGCAATTCATCCTCCTTTCTTCATCTCTTGTAACTTGGTCTGCCTTACTTCTCAGCAATGAGATATTACTTGCAATTTGGGGATGCGATTCCAAGTGATTTTCCTGCTAGCATTTAAGAGGGCAACATGGAAGGAACTACTGAAATGTATGAAAAGCTGAGAGAAGCCTTGGTGTATTGTAGAGAAGTTATGAGGACTTTCTGTAATTAAATGACTGCATGAAATATTTGATATGTACTTATTTGAAGAAATTTCCAATAGCCTTTGTCACATATCAAAAGCCTTTCTTTATCAAACTTAAATTATACCATCTACAATATATGGTCTGGCAGTGCCCTGTAATTCCACTTATAAAAGAAACATTTCTAGGCTTAAAGATAAGAATTTTACACCAGTCCTTAATGTAAATGTCAGAGATGGATTTCTATTGGTGTTCCAGCTACTTAAATATGTATTAGTATATATCCTTGAAAACAGAGAAAGAGCAGCTCCTTCAATTCTGTTTGTTACTACTTATGTGTGTGTTTCAGCTCCCCTCAAAAAACTTCCTTAGGACATTGCGCTTTTTTTCAGATTTTATTTTTCTTCAGGCACATGAACTAATAGACTTTCTCTTTAATTTCAGGTTTAGAACTGACAGCTTCATCAAATAGATTTTCTAAGAGAGATTAATGATTTTCATGAATCCACAGTGGACACCTGAACTGCTTTATTAGTTCTCTTTTTCTTTATCTAATAACTAATGGATATTTTCTTTCACATGCTAATTAAAAATTGTTTTTTATCCACTGTGTTACCAGTTTTTGAGCATTCCGAGTTTTGATCTTATATTAAAGATCAGTTTCTTTGGGTCTTTTATAAGGTCCTAGTCAATTAATACTTTGCCTTCTAGATCAAGTTCCTTATGGTCCAGTATTAAACACACACTTATTATAAAAAGACAATAGTTTCCTTCTTACAGGTAAGCTGCAAACAGGTTCAATTATTAATTCTGGGTTTGGGCTTGTAAGTTTTAGGCTTTCAGTTCATTTACAGCATTTTTGCAGCAGTAACTTGACACAAAGAGTTTATAAGAAGTCTTGAATGTTTGTTGGTGAGGATGTTTTAGATTCTCAGGAAATTTCTCTGCTTCCTGGATTTCAAACAATGCATTTCAAAGTATCTAACAAAATAATACCTAATGTAATTTACTTTCTGATTTATTTTTGTATTATACAGGTATGATTTTAATAGAATTCTATACTTACATGTGTTGACATAATCAGAATTTATATTTTGCAAAATAAATAATATGGAATATGTATGCTTTAACAGAAAAGTATATTTAATAGATTTTATCAAATGTTACATTTTAATGAAATGATTTTTAAAATTTTTCATTAAATAGATGTTGTAATGAGAAACATGCTCCATGAGTTTTTATAAACAATTTTCTATAAATAATTTTCCTCCAAACTATTCCATGACACACTTTCCCTGACCCTATTTCTGTGCACCTGCTTCTGTATTCTCCCAATACAAAAATGAGAGCACTTTTGGTTCTACCAATATTTGTCAATCATATGATCCATTTAAGCTTCTGTAGTACTGTGCCAGGGTTATCTCACACCAAACACCAGAGTTCACATTTCTTTCCTAAAACTCTAAATTTCTCATACTCTTCAAATATATTGGAGGCAGAACAAAAAAGATGTTTGTGTGATCAAAGCGAAACAATTTAAATTTAAGCAAGATTTAACTGAGCTACTTATGCTTCAAATATATTTGCTGGATATCAGTACTTGCTGGCACTGTGGACAGGAAGGTGATAATTTAGCACACATCTGGCATTGCCCTTTTATTTAAAATGTTAGACATTGTACGATATATTGTCATCACATGACCTATCCATCTTTGCTATATTTTACCTTAATGCATGTGAATGTAGTCTTCTAGTAAAGAGACTGTGATTGCCCTCAGTTGTGCAAAGCATTGAGTCCTTTGAATGTAAGAAAGTGCAATCATACTTCTCTAAAATAATCGAATATTGACATTTTCTATAACATTCAATTTATAAAATTTATTTGAAGAATAGAGGATATGGAGAAAACTAGTTGCTCTTTTTTTGCATATTTAGGTTCAGGATTTAAAAGAAACATATTTGAAACAGAACTTGGATATGAATTGCACACAGACCTGTTAATGCAGTGCTGCAGGAGTAGGAAGACTTGTTTGCTTAAATTTTTGTAGCTTCTCTGAATTTTAACCTGTTGTTATACACATTTTCTATAGCTGTTTGTCAACAGCTGCTTGGCTTTTTAAATAAAGCTTAAACCCAAGGTTGTGAGACTCAGTCATGCTGAATAACACCTTACAGCATAGTTCAGTCCTACTGAAGTATACCTAAACAAATTAACTGTGTAAAAAGGCAACAGAACCTAGTCTTATATGAGCTGTCAGTTTTAATAATTATTTTTTCCCTTCAATCATTAATGCTAGTAGAGATCAGTTCCTCAAAAAAAGAAACAAACAAAGGAATGTGGGTAATCAGCAACTTTCTTAGATAACCGTATACTGTATTTTATTATCTCATGTATGCATTTTTTCCTTTGCATATTTTCTACATATATGTACATATGGAGGGGATGGACCTTTTGAAATAACTGTTTACACAATAAACAATATCAGGGGAATATAGTAGATATCTATTCTCTTAGGTTCTTAATTTTGCATATTAGCTGAGTAATGACTATCCAATAATCATTTCAGGTTCTCATTCACATGATTATAGCTCGAACTGTCTGAAAAAAAATCCCATACAGATGTTAACAGTGAACGTAAATTATTTTTCACCTACCTTGCTCAGAGTTACAAAATCAAACTCTACAAGAAATGAATAAACAAATTATTTCCTTATCTTCTTAAGTAGTTCCCTCAGTAGTTCCCTTAGTTCCCTAGTTTCATTATTTTCTGTAATTTTTGATGACTGGGGGGGCTGCCACCCATAATTATTATATCCCATGTTTTTTCATCCATTGTCTTTTCATCTCTATGTCTTCATCTGTTGTATTTAGGACATTGGAGATGGAGAAAATATTTTTTCTGTCTTCATATGATGGATACAAACCCCAATCACACTTCAGACTTGTCCATCTAACAGACCTGCTGCCCCTAATATTTGCTCAACAGACCACTATAGCTCTGGCTGTAGCTGGAAGACAGTGCTTCAGCATGATTAACATTTTAGCTCATAGACAGACACTTGGCCTTATTGTCCAGAAGGAATATGCACCATCTCTGTCTCTAAGCACGTCTGTCTCTATATGTACAGAGTGCATTCTGAGGCCAGTCTCTTGCTGAGCTAATTGCTAAGAAGATGGTCATTAAGTGCATGGGTCCTGAAGTAAAGCACTTAAAGCCCATTCTTAAGTCAACTCATCCTCCTGTAGCTTGATCAAGACTTTGTGAACCGTTTTCTGTCTGCTGAGTAGTCTCTTAATGCGTGTTTAGCATTCACAATGTTGTTGAATCTGTTTTACCACAATTTATCTTACACTGCCTTGAATGGACAAGAAAAGTTGTCAGACTCCCTATTTTGAAGAAAATTACTGCTTGAGGATATATCTCAAATTAGATCTCATCTCACAACCCAGCTAATGCAACCAGAAAGCCTCTTCCTTTTGAGTATTTGCTGGCACAAGAATTTTGTCCCTGCGAACAGTCAGTCCATGGTCACTTGCCTGAAAGTTAGTTATTCATTTACTTGTATTTGTGCAAATGTGGAAAGAGATGCTGAACATATACAACTTACTTGGATTCTGGTGTAACATAGTAAAATGTGCGCAACCTTTTTTTTTGCTGTTTTTTATGAAAAAATTGAGTTTAAAAAAATCCAAGAAGTGATCATGATGTTTTAACACTTGAAGGAAATTTCAACCCCAGTTTGGATTCCATTGTGTTAGGTGCCTTATTGCACTTGCTTATAATCCTTATGTCCTTAAGTTTAAAAGAGCCCTCACAATTTTCAGATGTGACTGACCAGGCAACACATATATTTATGTATATATACATATCTATATATCATATAGTATTAAAGGATACTACTGATCATGCAATTTTTTTATTTTTCTTCTATAGATGTCAAAACCAGTTTGCCTGAATTTCATGAAGATCAAACTGGTCAAAGCTAATAAAGAGTCTAATAGTAGCTCTGACTTGGGTCATGTTTTCTAAAGAATCAGCTCCCCTTTAGGACTCAAATTATTTGGCCAGATTGCCAAAAAGATTGCATTAGAAAAGTGGATCTAAGTGCTATGGTTGGAGCTACTGAGTTTTACTCTTCTTTTTTTTTTTGCCTTTAGAAGAAAATATATTATTTTAAAATAAATATTTCCAGTTATAGAGGAAGAGTACTTAAGAATCTGGCCTTGAGGTCTTCTCAAAATCTGGCTGTAATTGTGAAGCTGAAACAACCCTCTCAAATCATAGCTACTCAAAATGTCGGGAATATTCTGAATATGACTGAGTTTTATAACTTTGTCAGTCAAGCCTATCACTAAATAAAATGTCAGATGTTGAGTTTGTCTATTTATTGCCAATAAAGTTTGAATTTTGACTTTGACAATGTGCCTGAGAAATTATAATTTTCCATCTTCCTGCTAACTCTTCCAAGCAGTCTTGCAAAGTATAGTCATGGTTTGCACTTGGAATAAAGAAATTTTCTCCATTTAAAATGAGGTGATATTTCTGAATATTACAGAAATAAAAAAGAACAATGAACAACTTTCCACAGTACTATGTATAATGGCAGGAACAAAAGGATGAAGATAAAAACATTTTTGAAAAAGGACTCAAGTTAGCAAAAATAGATGTAATTGTAATCTTTACCATTTTAAAGGTTATTGTTTAAATTCTCAGGAGTTTCATGCAAATATTTGAATATACTTTTCTCTTTTCAAAGCTCTTCAATATTTCAAATTAAATGCGAGCTCATGCTGGAGTGCAAAGGTATTGTGGTCTGGGATCTCATTTAACATATAGGAAAGGTATATCTGTCTATTTCTTTGGTTCCCTGCACCATACATGTCTGAAAATTATATTCTTCAGCAAAGATGATTAAAACAATGGACATGATTATTCATTATATCTCATTATTCGTATACACAATAGCATGATTAGACTCTTCATATATACAAATGATACATCTCCTTATAGGATACTAACTTACAGAGACATTCTCATGATAACAGAAAGCATAAACCTCATTACATTATATTACAGATAACTTTATTTTGTCACATTTCTCCTGTCTCAATATTAAACATGATTAATTCTTCCTTTAAGGTATTCTGACCTCTTTTTTTTTGACTGTTCTCTCGAAATTCTTTAATCTTTTGATATTGTGGTAGCCATTATCAATTTTAGTTACAAAACTTGGAGATTTTTTGTAGTGTATGAAATTATGCTTCAATGGCATAATAATACAGCTATGGAATATATAGTGATTTGTCAGTGCATCCAAACTTAATGCTTCTGTCTTTCAACAATACTGAGATTTTCATGCATATGACACATAGCTACTTAAAAATCTAAATGTTACCTAGGTAATAACATTGAAATTATTTAATATAGTGTGAACCCTACTATAAAATTCCCTTTTTTTGACACCTCCCCTTCCAATAATATCTCCTCATAATGCCCATGGGTTTTTATCTTCGTTAAAATATTCCTACCTTTGACTCCACTCTGTTTTTACTTCTGAGTAGGTGTAATTATCACAGGGTGCCAGACTTTATTTTCATTCCTTGTGCTTTTCAAAAAGTGTAGGCTATGTGAGGTACTAAATATATATACATATACATGATCTGAGTGTGTTGCAGGCAATATTTCCCTGATTTGGTTATACCGTTTCCCAAAAACTATCATATGCCATACCCGTAGAAAGATTAAATTTCTTTTATTTAATCTCTGAGTCTTTTATATTATCCTCCAAACTTTGAGACTGGCATCCTCTCTGGCCAGCTATGAACAACAACATGGTAGCTTATATAAATCTAGTCCTGGATGCTGATACTGTGAATAGGGAAAATATCAGGTTGAAGAGAGGAGCAAATATGGATGATGAAAATAAAACATTTCTGCCAAACTCTGACATTTTCATGGTAAAAAATTGGAATTTTCTACATACAAACTGCAAGCGTAGATCTGGATGCTGGGAAAGGGGGAAAAGACACCATCTGTGGGGTGAGAAGTAATTATGGAATGGGACAGAATGAACACAAAGTAGTGTAATCCTGCAAAGGAGAACAGTCCATGGAGCCTGTGCAAGGCGTTCCTCTGAAACCTCTGCTGAGATAGGTGAGCTCTGGCCTATTTATGTATTTGGCTGGTGGCTGATACCTTTCAGGAGAGGCATTTAATTTCAGAATGCAGACTTCTCATTGTGGTTGTGATTTTAAACTTACTGGGTAATGGAGCATATTACCATTTACCATATGATGAGATGGCTTTGTCTGTCAGCTAGGGAGCTGCTTAATGTTATATATGGATCAAATGAGCCAAAAAAAGAGAGAAGGGAAAAAAATTCAAGAACCTTGAGCCCTCTAGCAAAAGGGGAAACTTCCCCTATGGCAAGCAGCCACAAAATTTTTTTAAAGATCCACTTTCTCCTGAAAATTGATTAAGCAGTACTAAATCACATAAGATAAAGGAATTGCAAGGTCAAGGGGGATTTCTGCAGAATCAGCCATTGCAGCGATCACAGATATTGTCCTTTTGGCAGAAATAATTCTTTAATATTTGCAAATACATTTAGTTCCATGTAAAAATAGCAATTCTCCCAACATATCAGAACACTAAAGCCTTTCCTTGTGAATATTTGCACACAATAAATGAGGAAGCACTATAAAAGCCAAATCAATTAGATGTTCAGAATTTGACTAGTTGTTCCCAAAGATAGTCTTACTGAATTTATCCCTTGCAAGGTGTAACGCTATTTGTAAAGCTTACATGACATCTAGCTATGTTAAAGTAGAGAAATATATAAGCTAAAAATAAAGAAATTTATTGAACTAATCTTATGCCTCCATTTGATTTAGTGAAAGTGTTTATTTTTCAGCAACTTTGACCAGAAAAGCAAAATAATAAGTTCAGGTTCAGTCCTTGAAGAAAGCTCTACAATAACCGTAACATGTACTATACAGATAAAATAGCATTTTTCCTCACTGTTCATAACATTGGTCTTCTAAATGATAATTGTTAAAATCCTAGAAACCTTTTATTGAGATAATGTAGAGCAGAATTCATCTTTGAAGGGCTTGGATATCTCAAAAACTCCTCAAACTTAAAAGGATTCTGAGTGGTGAATTTAAATGTACACCATCTTTCTGTCACTTAAATTAGTTGACAATGATTTTACCCTAACTATATAAACCATTATTGTGGTAAACATATGGAAACAATGATGTTTGATTACAAAAAAGAAGAAAAAAGGGGAAGACCTTTTCAATCAGTCACATGATCAGCCTACTCTTAGTCAGTAGTCTTAGCCTTGTGTAGTGACAACTTTCCCCCACAGAAGCTATATACTCCTAGATGAGTGCAGTATATATGGAAATTATCCCTTAGAATCTGGTTAGTACCTTCCTATAAGTAAATCTGAGAACCACGGAGCTGAAATTCATGCCTGGTGTTTCTATAGCTAAACTGGCAGACCTATATTTAAGATTCATTTGATCCTTATCTATTACATTCTTTTGTATATACTGCTTTTAAAAGAAGATGCATGGTTATATGCAATGTCTGCAACAAGAAGCTGACTCAGGTCTGTTTGTGTCTGTTAAAAGATGTCTTCTTATATTATCACATCTTATTTTTATGGTAGGACCTGCATAATCCTATAATTTTGTCCCATGTACAGTTTTGTTGCAGGTGCAAAGTAGACTCTACACCCATCTCAAAGATCTAAAAATAACTGTAGACTGGAAAGAGGTCCTGGAGAAATCTGAAACAAAGACGAAATAGGAAAAAAGTAAATGGCTCTTTCTCTTTCCCCCTGGATGTTTACAAAAAAAAAAAGACAGCAGCTGCCATTTTCATCACCCAGATATTATTTAATCAGATCAATATAGAACTGTTCTGGAGTTCACAGTAATCATAATGCTGTAAACTCCCCCATCTTAATATTTAATCTTAAGATTTTCTTATTAAAGCCAAATTATGCCTCAAGAGAGAAATTTCTATAATGTGCCTATGGATGATGGTGAATTTTCAATATCAAAGGTGAACCAGAAGTTTAGGCCTTCCAATTAACCCCACTGCCCCAAAATCCATATTTGTAAGTGCCCTGTGGTGTTAAATTTTCTCTTGTCAGTCTCCTATTTTCTTGACAGCTGCTGTGATTTGTTTTCAGTGGGAGTATGTTAGCATTTAATCAGTAATTTGGTGTCATCTGAGGATTTTCTGAAAGGAAAAATATCTTTACTTTTATACTGCACTAGCCATAATGGAAAAAAAGTGCTCAGGAAAATGTCCAAATTCTACTTCACAAGTGATGGCGTTCTGTATTGCTTCCATAGTGTAAGGTGCTTTTCTGTGCTGTCAAGTGTACAGGCTGACTTTGGATGGGTTTTTTTTCATTTGTTGGGTTTGTTGGGTTTTTTTTCCTCCCTTGCTTACGTTCTATCTTTGAAAAATCAGGAATCCCACATCTTCATGTGCTCTTTTTGTTAGAGAAATATGTTCAGATGAGATGACTAAAAGCAGTTCCGGCACACAAACCTGTAATTTGTGCAGCAACATAATATGGAAAATTTCCTCTGTTCAGCAAAGTCAGGAGGTAGTTGGTGTTAAATGCTCACTTTCTCTTACTCTCTCTTAAGTGTATGGTAATAGAGATGGTAAGGACAGAGTTATAGTTCATATTACCATCCTTTGTAACATCTCACTTGGGTTCTCTGAAGAGTAGAGGTAACCACAAAGGGACCAGGATGATGGTTTCGTATGCTAGTGGCTCACTGGGTGTTCGATTGGACGGCCTCATCTGCCTTGGCTCCCCAGAAGAACCCATAACTCGGTGATCATAATATGTAAAATAAACAATAATAGTGATAATTAAAACAAAACAGCCCCACAAAGACAACTTGAGACAGTCACAAAAAACTAGAAAACTGTAAAAAGGCTTTCTTCAAGCCTTTGTCTTATTGTTTGTTGAGAAATGTAAATTTATGTATCTGTGAAAGGGCTTATTGAAGACTCTACACAACCATATAAAAAACTGTAATTGTATGAATGGTTCAGTTATTTGGAATCCTGGATTAATAGTAGAGAAGTAATTAGTTCTGGTCATAGATTAGAAAGGAAAGCATAAAAATGAAATAAATTCTTTTTAATTTAATAAATGTTGCCAAATTAAGAAAGTTGCCCAATATGACAAAATACAAATTCAAGGGATATTATCATACACCTGAGATATTCTACTCCTGTTTAATGTTATACAAGCCATCTTCATTATCCTCTCATACAACATCAGAACAAATGTGCATCGGTTAAGGTCAATTTTATTTGTCATTCTTGAGTCTAACCATACCTTTTCTCTTTTCTTATATTGAAAAAAATGATTCATTACAGAATATATGGAAAATACTTATTAAGATTTATTTTATTTTTTATTGCCCTTGCAATATTTGCTTTTTTTTTGCTGTGGTTATAAACCCTCAAATCTTCTTTAGTTTGGAACTTGACATCTGCCAATAAAAGGACAAAATGAAATACAAGCTACCAAGGAATCAGGTTTATGTTAGCTTGTGTTTTCTGAAAAATCCCACAACAACAAATATTCAAGGCACCACTGAATTTCCAGGCTGTGTAATTCACCATTCACTTAGGAGCTGGACTTGATTATCCTTGTGGGTCCTTTCCAATTCAGAATATTCTGTGAAATCTGTGAATAATTCAATTGTAATCAATCTGAAGTGAAAGGCAGACAAAGTGATCTATATGTATGCTGGAAGATACAGTCTCTTGAAGGAAAGAATGTACACAGAAATGAACATTCTGATTGCAGACAAACAAATGTATGTTAATGTAGGCTTGTAAACACCTCAAAACCTAAATACTTTTGATTTTTGGGACTAATTGCTTCAACTGTAGTCTACAGTAAACATGAAAACATTTTAGTATGCGCCAGACAAGTATTGACATGATATGGATGCTCATATACTATGGTGTGGGCTAGTTTAAAATGTGCTTTTTAGGAAAAAAAAAAAGGCGTCAGATTTATAAATTACTTTTATAGTCAATATAGAGAGGTTGGCATTTGTAAATAGCCAGATAAAATCATTTGCTTCTTAAGAGATTTATCTGGATTGAAGCTGCCAAAATTAGAAACAACTATAAAACATCTATGCTTCTCACTTTATAACTGGCTTAATGTTGAATTTTTTATCACAAGGTTCACAGAGGTATTTGTTTGGTGGGTTTTTTTCCTAAGTGTTTGGCATTTACCTTCATACCTAGGACTGCTGGAAGTAATTCATTGTGTGTTGACTGTAGTGTTGACTTCATTAGTGTTTCAAAGACCAAGACAGATAATAATGTACCTGACTAATTATGCCTGCAAATTATCATGAAAATGTAAACTGCTTCCCAAAACCCAGCTCAAAATAAAACAGGGAGTATAGTATTTTCATAACTGCATGTCAGTATTGTATGTGTTTGTTCTGTTGCTAGTTCACAATGGTCAAAAAGACATCTATGAGAATCAGGATATGCAAGGCAGAACTTAAACACTGTCACAGCGTCTCAAACACTGAAGTTACTCAAAACAAAGCGCTGAATGAAGAAAGAGAAATGAGCATTCTACTAGAAACTGCAGAACAGGTTAAGTGTTAGAAACAGGAGGAATTAAAATTCTGATGCCTCATTCTCTTCTAGGTAGAGCATAATGAGAACAGAAAATAGCACAACATTAATCCATCCTTGTGACAAACCTTGCAAGGTAAAGGGCATTGGGTACAAACTGATCTGTCCTTGTTACTGTCTTCTTGTAATGCCACAATCCTCTGTAGTTACTCAAGTACAAAGTCATACAAAGTATTAGTTTTCAAATCAAATTGTACTCTTGGCAGTGGATCCAGTTAACTGAAACTGCAGTTTCTATTTCACTTAAAATAGGTAAATAATGAGATACAATGTGCTGAGAATTCAGTCAATAGTAATGGATAGCTCATACACGTAAAGGACTGACTTTAACCCTTGGGTATCTTTTGATTTTGGCGTTGATTTTTCCACAGAGGTTATGTGCATGTCACATTTATCTGGAAGCTTCGGCTTAATTAGATGCTTTTGTATTTGAGTATGAAGAAACCCTGAATGACACTATTTATGCTAATTCAGAAGTGTGGGATGTAGTGAACATTTAAAAATAGACTACGTGACTATGTATCATAGGATTAGAGTTTCAAGGTTATTTCAATACACAAAAAGATTTTTTCTGCTTAAACACCACTGCAAGAGAGGCCACACTAATCAGGTGAAAGCATGTCTCTGAAGTATCCCAGATGATTAGATCTACCGAGGGCTACTTCCTTCCTACCACAGTTTCTAATGTCTTTGTGATATTATAAAAAAGGTTAAATATTTGTCTTTAACTTTTTGACTCTTTTGAAACAAATGAAATACCATTTTTCAAATTTACCTTATTTTTGAAAAGTCAAGATTACTAAGAAATATTAATCAAGATTTTAATTTTCACCTTCTCAATGAATGAGGAGGAAAAAACCATACTTTGTGAAAAAATATTTTCAGAGAAGTTTAGCATAGCAGTCCAACAGTGTTGTGGTATTGACTGGCCCAGAAAAGAGAAATATACTAGTAGAAATGAAATCCCAGATATACCTCAAGAATTTCTTGATTCACTCGTGTCAAAAGTGGCAAACGTGGTTTTTAATTTGAAATGTGTTATAAACATTTATTTTTTTCAAAAAAGATATTTTTCCTCCCCATGTAATAGATCTCTGGCACTGAGATACACCACACCAATGGGCAGATTTTTGAAAAAAGTCTCTTGATTTCACAAAGTGATTCAAATGTAGATCACAGAATCACAGAATCACCAGGTTGGAAGAGACCTCTAAGATCATCGAGTCCAACCCATGCCCTAACACCTCAACTAAACCATGGCACCAAGTGTCACATCCAATCATTTTTTAAACACTTCCAGGGATGGTGATTCCACCACCTCCCCGGGCAGACAATTCCAGTACTTCACCACTCTTTCTGTGAAAACTTTTTCATAATATCCAACCTATATTTCCCTTGGTGCAGCTTAACACTGTGTCCTCTCATCCTGTCAGTTGCTGCCTGAGATTAAATATGGTAAACTAGATAAAATGCGTGAAAGAGAAGAATGAAGAAGAAAACCAGAAAACAGTATGAGGTATTTCAAACAGTTATAGAGTGTACTATAATACAAATTACAAATGTATCAAGTAGAGATTGATTCTCAGAAACTAATGAGATAGTTGACATAGGTTTTAGTCGATAAAGCATGAAAAGAAGTGTTAAAGAATTTAAACCACTCTCCATTGTGTAAGGATAGCAACTAGTTATCTTTATTTAGTGCTTAAGTACCTGGGTATTATTATTTGGAAAGATCATGGATTTGGTTGATGAAGGTAATTATGCTAATCTGAATTCTTTTACTCCATGAGACATTTAGTTTGAAATAAAATGTAAAGCTTTACTATCTGAAAATTTAAAGGTTTATGCAAAAATGGGAAGGCCAGTTCTTGCTGCCTACATTTGTGTTACTGAATCTAAGAGCATTTTCCTGCTTTCGCTTCAGGTATATGGCTTGGTTCTATCAAGGTAATTGAAGGTGTAGCCCCCACCCCATTGCACACTGCAGTCCCGTGCCCCATGCCCTCATCAATGGAAATGACAATGTACAGGTGTTATTTTTGAAAATTGGATCCCTCGATTGATACTGGTTATATGTCTAATAAGTAAACCATTTTAATGATTCTGTAATTAAAGTTCAGAGAAAGACCTTTTATCACGAATGCTAGAACTTTCATCATGTTTGGGTAAGGTACCTCTTTGATTGCACCAAATATTCTTTTTAGAAGACTGTCCTTGCCACATTCATGAATTTCCTATGGTCCACAGGACTGGAGTATTTGAGCTAAACCTACATATTTTAAGATCCATGTATTTAAAGTCCACCTATTTTTGGTTCTTTTATGCTTTGC
Source organism: Corvus kubaryi (assembly GCF_017639235.1). Lineage (NCBI taxonomy): Eukaryota > Metazoa > Chordata > Aves > Passeriformes > Corvidae > Corvus > Corvus kubaryi. The sequence goes on from NW_024582091.1 coordinate 8,391,530, forward strand.
CTTCTTTCATAAAGTGGTGGTCGATTAATTGGAAAGTGTGCAGAGCTAGAGAATTTTAATGACTCCCTGATAAATCACATAACTTGTTTTTTTCAAATTTTGCTATCCTATTTCAAAAAAGACTCCATCTGACTTGGCCATTTTTTCTTCAGGTCTGGGTTTTGTCCCTGAAATTTGTAATTCCCTTGCAGCTAAGCTTCAAATGCACTCTTGACCTGAAATATAAATAAAATTGTCTGTACTTTTCCAGACACATTAATCCTACTATAGTAATTATGTGTATGTGAATTGTTAGGGAGGAACTCACAGCCTCATGGACAAAGTGTTTGTTAAAAGGCAAAACTAATTTATCGGGATCTTGGCAAATGATAACACTCACATGGGAAATCAAGCCTCTTGAGCAGCATGATCAAATGTTGTCTGATGGCAATGGGGGTCTCCACTGCAATAATCACTGCAGTGGCATCTTCAGCAGGGTTGGATAAAATTCCAGCTGCTCCATGATCCTATGTGACTACTCCAGCATATGAATAACCCACTGCTATCAATTACCCTAACTACATATAAAACATCTCTCAAATATCTCAGCTATGTACAAAATTCTGTTCTGCATGACCTTTTTTGTATGTCTATGAGGAGTTCTCTATTGGCTCTTAACAAATATTTGTTCTATGTACAGTTTGATCAGTTCTGCAGCAGGAACTGCCTGGAGGTCCTTGGGATAATTCTCATGGGAGATTAATCAGCATATTTAAGGACGAAATTATTTTTGAGCAGTCTTGGGGATCCAGACAGGTCCCAGCTTACTGGAAGCTGACAAATGTCCCAATTTTCAAGAAGCAAAAGAAGGAGGACCCCAGAAACTACAGGCCTATCAGTCTCACTTCAGCGCCTGGTAAAAGGTTATTCTGTGAAGTACAGAAAAAACACCTGGAGAACAACACAGTCATTGGTACCAGACAGCACAGCTTCATGAGGGGAAAGTCCCACTTGTTGAACATGATTTCCTTCTATGACAGGGTAACCCACTTAGTTGATCTAGGAAAGCCAGTAGACTTTGCACTTCAGCAAAGCTTTTGATACTGTCTCTCACAGTATCCTGGACAAAATGTCCAGCACACAACTGGATAACCGTGTTACGCAATATGTCAATATCGCCTCAAGTGCTGGGGGCAGCTTTGGACACCACAATAAAAAATAGACATTAAACTATTAAAGAGCATCTAAAGGAGGGGATAGTGAAAGGCCTTGAGGGGAAGTTATATGAAGAGTGGCTGAGGTCGCTTGGTCTGTTCAACCTGGAGGAGGCTGAGGTGAGACCTCATTGCAGTTACAACTTCCTCATGAGGGAAAGAGGAGGGGCAGACACTGATCTCTTCTCTGTGGTAACCAGTGACAGGACCCAAGGGAATGGCCTGAAGTTGTGTCAGGGGAGGTTTAGGCTGGATATTAGAAAAAGGTTCTTCACCCAGAGGGTGGCTGGGCACTGGAACAGGCTCCCCAGGGAAGTGATTACAGCACTGAGACTGTCTGAGTTCAAGAAGTGTTTGGACAATGCTCTCAAACACATGGTGGGACTCTTGGGGTGGCCTGCACAGGGCCAGGAGTTGAATTTGATGATCCTGATGGGTCCCTTCCAAAACAGCATGTTCTTTGATTCTATTCTATTAGGATAACACAAGCAGGACCTGCCTGGGGGGATTGCTAGAACTGTCCAGACCTGGAGAGTTTCTGTAAAATGAAGAAGCTGCCTGATGATGAAGGTGGTTAGTGGTGCAGTCAGTCAACTGGTTAAAAAGTTCTTTGTCTCCAGTAAGTTATCTCATGTATGCAGATGGCTGGCTGGGGAGTTCCTGAGACACCCAGGAATTAATATCACCACCCTGATGTTCATCCACATCACAGCTTTAGTTAAAGGGCAGGCTGGAATTTCAGCTTGTAGCTCACTAATAACTAAGATTCTTAGCATTTGCCACATAATAGATCAGTGAAATGCTTTGGTATATATAAGGTTAAAAAATAAATATAAATCCAAGGAAAATATGATTGAAGTAAGAATAGACCATGATTATGCTGGGGTTTTTTATTCTGTAGAAGAGTAGGATTTCCTTATCACTTGCAAGCAGGGTTGGTATATATATGTAAGTGCAGAAAATCTCAAAACATGCATGCAGATTTGAACAGTACTTCCAGTTCTTTCTATCTTGTATTATAAAACCACACTCCCAGAAAATCTGTTGTGTAGGCTAACATTTTTCTTCACCCTTGTCATGATGGATTTTTTTTGTTGTTGTTCATGCTTTTTTGGCATCTGAGTGCAAAATATGGCATACATGTGCTGCTAAAGACAGTATTTGGGGGGATGGAAATGGACAACTAAGCATTTCTTAGTACTAAAAGTAAGAAACTTTTTCCTTTTTGACTGTCTGTTCTACTGAGATTTACTTTTGCTGACAAACTTTTACATTAATTTCCCCTGTAGCAGATAAAAGAACAAGGCTACAGGAGGATTGTATTATTGCATTTATTTATAACATTCTTATGCATACAATATAGTGAGCATTTAACAAAAACTTTTTTGAGATCTAATAAAACTGAGGCCTGTTATATTAGTTCAGTCAAATTTGTTGATTTTCCCCCCCTTCCTTTATTTGCTTTGTTTCTGGCTTCTGGCTTCTATTTATTTCCTTGCCATAATCCTTGTCTGCTTAGAGATTCATGTGGATAAAATAAAAACCTTCTTTGCTGTCATAGGTTTATTCTCATTCCATCTTGACAAGAACTGTAGAAAATCCAGCTAGAAGGCAAGGGTTTTTAAGCATACAATGCCTCTTTTCTTTATCTACATACCACCAGCTATGTAAATTAAAAAAAAAAAAAGACCAAAACCAACAACAACAACAACAACAAAACCCCAACAAAACACCTTAAATAATTTCCTACCTTCTCAGAGCATTGCTTCCTAGGGAAATGGCACTTTCACTGCCCTTTTATACAACTTTCATGATTAATTGTGTGCAATCTTTTTATTCTCCGTCCAATACCTTTCCTTTCTGGTTTTCTTGGTTATAATTTCCATCACATAGAAAATTTTCTTGTTGTTGTCCTTAGTCCATTTCAACTTTATGTCTCTTTTCCAAATTTCCAAAATTTTATCAAGTATTTCCTTTTTTCATTTACATGATAATTTTATAAATATTTTAGGGATGTACTTGCAGTTTATAGCTCTCTGCAGCTGATTGTTTCCCCTGGGCCTGTTCACCTCATGGCATCTCTGTAATGTCATTCTCTTAATTATATTTTAGCATGCAAAAACAATGGAAGATAAAGTCTCCTCAGATGTTAGACAAAACCTGCCACGGATCTTACTAAAATTTCCTGCCAATAATGATTTTTCTGATAAGTCTCATAATTACTAAGACAATAGCTTGTTTTGTAACGTGTAGAAAATTATAACAGTCTGATTAAGATACTGACAGTGTTCAATGCTGCTTGCGTTCATTATGGAGGCTGGACAAGCCACCTGAGTGACTGATGAGTAAGTCCATTATCAGGAGACTTCATGCTTTTTTCAAGGGCAAAATTATATGTCGCTCAAAGATGATTCCTTTCAGGGTGAAATTCCATGCACTTTCATACCTATGAGTCCCACACACCAGAGCAGCTCAGTTACAATTTCCTTATTTGGGAAAACGCTTAATCTCATCGCCAGCGAGTGGTGTTTGTTTTTCTAGAGAAGCACAAGGTTCATAGCTCCACTGATTCTTTTATGTCCACCTCAGAGCACCCAAACAGTTGGGTTCAGCCTACTCATTTCTACATTAAGTACCAAATGTCTTGGAAAGTTTGCATTGCAGAAGGCAGAGAACTGACAGAGTGGTCGTTTTTGTAATTAATCCCTATGGAAACAAAATGTTGTGATTTGAAATTGTGACGAGTTTAAGAAATAAGTGGACCTTAAAAAGGAAAAGTTTTGTTATTAATAAAATTTAAGCATGCCACGATACGTAATGCAATTGGCATGAGTTAATTTATAGTAAATATGAAGAGATACTTCTTCAATAAATGGAGTTCCACGCTTTGATATATAACAGAAAGAAGATTGTACCTGACTGGCCTAATCAAGAAGCTATATAATCATAGAATCAAAGAATAGTTTGGGTGGGAAGGGACCTTAATGACCATCTATTCAAATTCCCCCACCCCCTGCCATGGACAGGGACACCTTTCACTAGATCAGGTTGCTCAAGGACCCATGCAGCTTGGCCTTGAACACTGTCACAGATGGGGCATCCACAACTTCTCTGGGCAAACTTTTCTAGTGCCTCAGTGCCCTCTGAATAAAGAATTTCTGCTTAAAATCTAATTTAAATCTCTACTCTTTCAGTTTAAAATGGTTACCATTTGATCTGTCACTGTTTGCCCATTCGACAAGTCACTCTCCCTCTTTTTTTTTAAGCCTACTTTAAGTACTTGAAGGCTGCAATAAGGTTTCCCCAGTGCCTTCTCATCTCCAGGCTGAACAACCCCATCTCGCTCACCCTGTCTGTGTAGGAGAGGTGCTCCAGCCCTCAAATAATCTTTGTGGCCCTCCTCTGGACCCACTCTAACAGGTCCATGTCTTTCCTATGCTGAGGACTCCAGATCTGGACACAGTACTTTAGGTGGAGTCTCACACTGTCTGTGATTAGGACAGCTGAGTTCAAATTTGATCTGTTAAAAACCTCAATTTATATGATTTCCATCTGGAGAAGCATAAGGAGCGTTTCTGGTCATTTTCACTACAAGAAAAAAAAAAGGAATGCTTTCTGTTTGACAGTTTGTAATACGAAGAGAGTTTGCCAACCGAGGAAGGATGTTCACTTGTATGATTCTTGTGTTAAAGCACACCTGAGAATATGTTGTGGTTTAACCCCAGCCAACAAGCAAGTCACAGACAGCATCTCTCTCACTCCTCCACCAGAAGCTCTAGGGAGACAATTAGAAGAGTAAAAACTGGAAAACTTGTGAGTTGAGATGAAAACAGTTTACACAGGAAAAGCAAAATCCACACATACAAGCAAAGCAAAACAAGGAATTAATTCACTGCATCTCATGGGCAGGCAAGTGTTCAGCCCTCCCCTGGAGAGCTGGGGCCCATCATGCATAAATGGTTCTATGGGAAGACAGATGCTATCACTCCAAACGTTCCCCACTTCCTCCTTCTTTCCCTCACTTTAATGCTGAGCGTGATGTCATATGGTCTGGAATATCCTTTGGTCACTTGAGTCAGCTGCCCTGGCTGTGTCTCCTCCCAATTTCCCATGTAGCCCCAGCTTCCTCGCCAGTGTGGCAGTACAAAAAGCAGAAAAAGCCTTGGCTCTGTATAAGCCCTGCTCAGCAAATAGCAAAAACATTTCTGTTTATTATCATCACTGTATTCAGCACAAATCCAACCAAAACACAGCCACTGGGAAGAAAATTAACTCTATTCCAGCCAAAACCAGCACAAGAATATCTGAATCTGCAGCTGAGGCATTTCACAGCCTAAAATATCCTGTATTAAAGGACTTCCTTCATGAACAAAGAGGAGAATTAGCTGCTTTCAAAGAGATTGAGGCAAATCAACACTTTCAGAGCAACCAAGAGGGCAGGTTTTTCATTACTTCCCATCAAAGTTAGGAAGGGTCGTGAACCCATGTAAGAAGACATTTTCCAGATAGAGCAGCACCTTCTTGAAACAAACCTAGGGGAGACTGATATTGTTCTTTAATGATAACTACATCCTAAGTTACCATTAATGGTGGTTAAAGGTCTAGGTTTAGGTTTCTGAATCAAGCCCTTAGGTGACCAATGACCAGGGCTTGAGCCACTTGTAATTCAAAGCTCAGCTCTTTGCAGAATGGCTGTATGACATTCACCCAGTTTTATCACAAACATGGTTGCTGATCTGTGACAGACTATGGAAGGCACAGCCAGGCAAGATAAGTAGAGTGAAAACAGAGAAAAAGAAGTGTTGAGATGATAATAGCAACAAAAGGATCTAGAAGAGAAACACCAACGCAGTAGAATGCATAAAAAGCCTAAGCAAAAGAAAGACCAAGGAGACAGGAGATCTCAACTTGACAATATCAGGGGTTATGCTATTCCAAGAAAGCCAATTCTTCCCCAGATGACTGATGAGACCCAAGTTAGTTCTAGGTTAGATTAGGGAGAATATTAATGCTAAGCCCTTATTTTGCAAGTCCTAGTTCTCAGCTGTATCTGTCAGACAGTAAATACTTTCTGGATGCTCATGGGAATATGCATCTTGCTCTCAAGGTCCCTTTGTGCAGAGCAAAATATGTCTGGAGAAATTGTGGTTCAGTAGGGGAAGGTTGGACTGGGATACTACTTCAGAATGAGTTGAATCACCCTCCAGAGGTTAACTTTCAGGCAGAAAATACAGGAGTTAGGTACCTCTGATCTTTAGAGCTGTCTTTAGCACTGCTGTGAACAGATAAAACAATCAACGCAGCCAGCCAGTCAATGTGGGGTCTTTTGTACTCTCATATCCACATCTTCTAGTCTGGTAGATGTGCTTTGCTACACAGTTCATATCCTTGTGAGAGAGATTTTTACTCTGCTCGCCTGCTCAGGGAAGCATTGCTTTATTACTTGTTAGATCACATTGTCAATTTATTTTCTTTTCAGAGGTCGTGAGTAGATTTATGCTTTTTAGGGGTTTTTTTTTGCAAAGGAAAGATTAAATTCTTATTTTACTGTGTAGCACCAGAAAGACAGAACTAAACGGGCAATACAGTGCTTATACTCTTATGCTGGTACCTTCCTGATTAACTTGACATGGGTCTGAATGGTTTTAAGCCTCCTATTGCTTAAAACAGCACAAAATCTGGATTTGTTCAATCTCACTTTAGTCTTCAAACAGATATTTGTGTCTATACTTGTTGGAGACAAGGAGGCTCTCCACAGGATGATTCAGAACTTATCTCATTTAAATTTCTCTCTCGAGGTGTCATTCTGTTAAGTACAGAAATAGCTTATGCCATTTTTGTGCCTAGGTTAGACTCCTCAGGAAGATGCCAGAAGCTAAGTGGAATGAATTTAGATTAAATTTTCTGACAAAGAGTTTATGTTCAAAGATTAAAAAAAAAGTCCTTCCAATGATATACATTATATCTGAAAGCTCCTAACTTACTGAGGAGAATAAACATTAGACTTCCTTTCAAGTTTATTCCCTAATTTCCAGGAGCATATGGCCTGTTAACTCACCTAGCTGCAATTGCATTCAACACTAACTTCTGTGCCTGTGTTGCCCTGTCAACCAACAGACTGGTACTGTGTTGCTTGAGAGTTACTTGCTGATGCGCTATCAGTGCTCAGATGACATCGTGTATAATTTTGCTCACTTCTGCTATGAGTTACAAAGTTATTCAGGGCTTTGGTTTTGATTCTCCTCCCCTAAGGTCTGAACAGCTGACACTCTCAGCCATCTAATTCCATGAGTGCAATCAGAACCCAAAATGCCTGAAATAATGGCATATTTCTTTTGACTTATAAGATATGTGCTTTTACTGGTATTATTGCAACACTTCCTTACAGTTCTACAGTTAAAGCCAAAGTGTCAGAATGCAACACACCTCCAGAGAGCAATAATTTGTAAAACAAAGCAAAAAAAGTAAAATTTTAAAAATTGAAGTCCTTCCAGCTACAGCTTCTGTATGTGCCTAAAGATCTATTGGTCTAGAAATTATATAATTCTTTGCCAAAATTGGGGCAGAAATTCTACTTTATTCAGATCTAGGACACAGAACTCACACTGTGTAGTAGCCACAAGAACTAGATGAATTATTGATGAGTAAAAACAGGATATTAATTCACAGAGGAGTAAGATATTTTTGTTTTTAACTTCTTCTCATGTTGGTGATAAAATATCCTATATCATTTGGTATGAGCCTCATTAAATATATGCATCCTATGCTTTCATAACTCTTTAATGTTTTCCAGCCTCTATTTCAGCTTTAAATACTGGCAGTGAAATCAAGACACATGTATTATTAAGAGCAAAGATTTTGCTAAAATGACAAAGCATTCAGTCCATCTGTCTCACATTTTTAAGTCCTTCTATTCACATGTTTTCCAAAATTACAAAAGTAATTGATACAGAGATTTCAAATACATTATACATTTTTTTTCTTCCTTTTTATATATATATGTATATATATACTTTTTTTTTTTTTTTTTAATGTGGGCTCTTGTCTGGCAAGAACAAAAGCAAAAAAAGACACCCAAAACCACAGGGAATAAGCTTTTTGCAGATTGTTTCTCTAAACCACAGGAGATTAAGGTCCTGCTGAGAGTTGATACTCATATTTCCCAGTTAGCCATATAATTCCTTAGTTGCCAGACTATAAAAAACTCTGATTTCTTTTTTTTTTTTCTTTCCAAACTTCCTCCTAGATTTGCATTAGAAAATGAAGAAAAGAATGGTAAGGCAAGAAAAAACCCAAACAACAAAAGTCTGATTTTTCAGCCTAGTAAAATATAATTTTTCCTAAAATGGTAAATTTCTGGATTTTGTTTCAGTGCTGTTTACTCACTACATTTTGTTAACCTTAAATGGAAGTTCAGAAACCATTAAGTATGCGTGTTCTAACACATACTTTGTGGAACTGAAATTTTGTCTAAAATCAGACTTATTTAGTATCTAAAGATAATCTGCTGTCACTTTAGAGCTGTTAAAATGAATCAAGTCCAGGTAGGCTAGCTGGGGAAATGGACTTGGATTTCCTTGCCATTGAGAATATTTCAGTCAAAATAATCAAACAATTACCATTTTCAAAAAGCAATAAAGAATTATCATGGGATCACAGAATCAAAAAATATTCAGGCCAGGAGGGACCTCTTGTAGTTTAGTCCAAAATCCTGCTCAAAGCAGCACTAATTCAGTCAGGCTGTGCGGGACTATTTCTGCAAGGCTTGAATACCTCCAGGGTTTGTCACTCACTGCACTCCTCTCTGGTAACTTGCTCCAAGGCTTGGCCATCTGCACAGATAAAAAAATCCCAATATTCAATCAGAATTTCCCGTGTTCCAACTACTGTCCTTTGCTCTCATCCAATCACTGGGCACTTCCATGAGGTTGTTCCATGTCCTCTGTATCCTCAGATCAGGTAGCTGCAGACAGCAATATGGTCTCCCTGAGCCTTCTTTTCTCCAGGTTGCGTTAACCCAGTCCTCTCAGCTTTCCCTTGTCTATCATGTGCTCCATCCCCATGACAGACATGGTGGCCTGTGCAGGACAACCTCCAGGATGTCCATGTCTTTTTGTAAGGGGTAGCCCAGATTCTGTGAAAAAACAAAACCCTGCAGTCATGGTCTCACTGGTGTTGAATTGAGGACAAGGATCATTTCCCTAAGTCTGCTGGCTGCAGTCCTGCTTCTGTAGCCCAGTAGCCAATTGGCCTCGGCTGCAACGATGCACTGCTATCTCATCATCTGCTTACAGTCTACCAGCTTCTGCAAAGATGCTTTCCAGCTGGTTAACCCCCAGTATGTACTAGTATTTGGGTTTACTCCTCTCCAGGTGCAGACTTTTGCATTTGCTTTTATTGGACTCCCTGATGTTCCTGCTAGCCCATTTCTCCCACCTATCCAGATCCCTCTCAGTAACAGTCCTGCCCTCTACATCCTCTTCACACTCTGGGGCTGTTCTCAAATTTGCTGAGAGCACACTCTGTCCCACCATCTAGGTTGTTACAAAGATATTAAGAGGCATTTGTTCTATTACTGATTCCTGAAAGGCACCACAACATCAGCACTCACCAGATCAGCATCTGCTCTTTCCAGCATTAACCACCAGTTTTTGAGTCCAGCATTTCAGTCAATTTTCTATGCACCTTACTCTCTACCTGTCCACACCATATCCCAAAATTTCAGTACTAAGGAGACTATGAGGGACTGTGTCAAAGACCTTCCTAGTGTCAAAGTGTGAAGCAATAATCACTTTGTCACAGAAAGCAGTTAGGTTGCCCAGGTATGAGTTACCCTTGGTAAATGCATGCTAGCTGCTTCCAGTTACCTAAACTGCCTATTGTGTCTTGAGAAATAGCTTCTGATTGGATTTGCCCCATAACAGATGAGGTGAGACCTTTACTTGGATCCTTCTCCTAGAAGATGGATGTGATGTTTGCCTTTTTCCAGTCATCAGAAACCTTTCCCAATTTCCATCTACTTCTGAAAATTATAAGGTTGGTCCCTCAGCAAGATCAGCCAGCTCCTCTGGTAGCCTTGGATACATTGCATTTGGACATATAGGCTTGTCTATGTCTAATTGTCTAATATTTAAAAACTAGAAATGAAAAGTCTATGTGGCTGATCTTTTCACATACAATTTTTAGTCCTCCCAAGTGAAGAAGGAAGTTCTATCTAAACGGGAATTTCTTACCTGTCAAAATATTGACAATGACAGAAAATATATTTTTCAGTTCAGCTTTAAACCATTCCCAAGCCTTTAAAGAGCTCAGCTTTTATGTCATTCCTTCCTCTATATTTTTTTTCTTATGACATTCCCAAGTATATCAACTGCTCAGCACATTTTTCAGGCTTTGCAGTGTATTGATTTGAAAACTCTGGTTTTAAATCTTTTTCTTTCAGTCATTCATATAAATTACCACATGCTTTCACTAGGTCTGAGATTAATTGAACATATTTTCTAAACTTTTATATGCAAACCAAATAAACAATAAACTCTACAATAAACTCCTATTAGAAGCAGTAACAGGATGTATTGGAATAATATTTATATTGCATGAACAGCCATCAAAAATGAGAGAGATGTCTTTTTAACTCATGTCATTTTCATCAAAAACATTCCAAGCAAGTGACTTAATTCTATTATTCCAGTTTTGTGACCAAATTTGGTTTATTCAGTCAGGGGAAAATAAAGCTGTTTGTATTACTGATTTATTTTGCACAAACCACTTTAATTAAAGTGGCGTAATCAGTGGAAAGTAAAGAGCTATTAGACTGCATGCAATGAAAGGAAGAGTCAACCATATTCTGCTCTATAATCAGCTGTTTGGAAAGGACATAAATTTTGGCTTTCACTTATCAAACAAAAGTTTGGAATTAAGTGTGAAGGAGGAGAGAAAAAACAGCTTATTTACAGTTGATTGCATTGTTTTTTTTCAATGGAAAGATAGCTGTGTATCATTACCTAGTTGACAGAAAAGCAAGGATTAGCAGTGTGGAGACACATGTATGTATTTAACATGATTAAATTCCCATATGTTTCTTCTGTAGCCCAGTAAATATTCTGTCTGCCCGTAGAGGGGATGGCCCTGCTGTGTGTTAACCTGGAAGTTTGGGTTGGGGGCTCAGTGTTGCCATGGGCCTGGTCAGGGTGTTGCTGATTTAACCCCGTGCTGGGCCAGTGGCTGCTGCCTCCCCTGCTCCAGCATCAGCTCTGGAGTGGCCCCACTGGGGAAGGGGTGACACCCCCCTGCCTGTCACTGCCTGACAATGCATAGCCCTTTGTGTGCGTGAGGCTGGAAGAGCTTCAGCTGGCAGACCAGAAGAAGGATGCCAAATGGATGAGAAAATTTATAAAGATAAACCTAAAAATAACCAAGGCCAGAGGCAAAGGTTCCACCCACCATCATGCTCCCACTGAAGAAGGCAGGATGCTGGCAGCTCCACGTGCCACCCTCACCTCTTTTTCTGACAACTGATATTGTCAACAGAATCACACAGAATCACAGAATTAACTGTGTTGCAAAAGACCTTCGAGATCATTGAGTCCAACAGCCTTAAACCCTAAAGGATTCCAGTCTCATAGTATTGCTGTAACTGAACTACAAAAAAGTCTGTATTTTCATTGAGTTGTTAAGATTACAATTAGGTTAATAAATTATTTGTTCCACATATATACACTGTGCTCTATTTTTGCATATAACAAGATTTGGAGCATAAAATGTCATACCTAGTCACACAGAAGGAAGTGTTTTTCAGCAGTATCATTTGCCACTATATTTCATACAGTTCATCATCCCATGAGCAGTCTTTAAATTCCTATTTCACAATTCATTCCTTGTTCTTTTTTGAGACTAAGTGGGAGTGGTCTGCCTGCAGAATAGAGGTAAAATCCTGAGATACATTTATATGAATATCTACATGAATACATCCTGAGTTGGTTCTGGTTTTTTCTGCACCAGAAGTGAAGACTTCTGCATATGAAGTGAAATGAAGACAAGTTATTCAGAATGGTCAAACCATGTCTCTTTTCCCCTACTTTTGGCCTGTTTACATTAAGACTTTAGAAACAATGTACTGACATAATTAAAAGTGAAATTAATGAATCTTAAAAACTCCTGAGGATTTCCTATTTCCTTTAGAAGTAGTCTTTTGGTTTTCTTCTCAGAGATTCTACTTAGAGTCATTGGGGAATATTTAGCTGTAAAACAGATGTTACACAGCTCACACAAAACATTGAGATGTGGGTTTTATTAGATTTATTATTAGGCACTCAATAGACCACATATAGGCTACTGTTTCCAATAAAATTGGAAATATTCTATTTTCCCCAATACAAGCAAGATATTGATACACTTAAGTGACTTTAACAGAGGCCAGCAGTGTGCTTGTGCATGGGAGCACTTGACCTGTGAGGGAATACTGAGGGAGCTGACCTTGTTCAGTCTGGCAAAGAAAAGACTTTAGCGGTATGTTAGAGGAGCACCGGATGTATATGCGACAAGGTAGATGGGCTGTTAATAGCACTACAAAGCAGAAAGACAAGAGAAGAGTTTTAAAATGAAACAGAAGCTATTTAGACTGGGTATGCAGAAAACCTTTTTTCCCCACGAGCATGGTCCAGCAGTGGAGGAAGTTGCCCAGAGATATTGTGCAGCATCCATCTCTGGATTTTTTCGACATTCAATTGGATAAAGCCTTGAGCTGCCTGTTTTGACTCCATGGCTGACCCTCTTTGGAGCAGGAGGTTGGGCTAGAGACCTCCTGAATTCCCTCCTCACTTGAATTATTCTGTGCTTCTAAGGTCAGAATGTTTACCCCGACCTGGAAAGTTCTCACAATTCTGTAAGTGCAGACAGAGTCAGGTTTCATGGCTATATATCATTGTAGTTTTATAACATGTCATATTTATGGTATTTCTTTATTGACTCTAGGAAATTAAATAAAAATAATTAAATATAAAGAAAAGTGACACAAACCCCATTTCAATGAAGACTAATCCTTTTTCCTCCAGTATTAATAGGAGCATATGTACAATAATAAATACAAGATGATTCATATATAAGTCCTTCTTTTAGACAGAGAGACAATAAACCACCAGATGATAGACAGGCAATTGAAAATGAATCATTGGAACCACGGATTGATCAGGAAATATTATTAGTTAAATCTGAAAATCAGTATCTTTTTATATATTGCTAGGTACACAAACTGCCATTAATGATAGTACATTATAGTTGAAGAATAAAGAGTACCTAGCTATTGACAACTGTAATATCATTATATTTGCTTTTTAAACAGCTAGTGTGATATTGAATTATTGCATGTCTCTTAAAATCCTTTATGGTGATTTCTGTATAGACACACACATCAATTCCTCATTTCTTCATTGTCACCAGAATTTCTGTCATTGTACTGTTTTATGATAGTTTGGAAATCCTGGCTATACTTAGGTATGCATCTGTGAAAAGAAAATTGATCACTATAGAGAATATGAATTAAATTATCTTTTCAAATAAATATCAAACAGAAGTTTAAGTTTGATCTGAACTTTTAGAGAATTCTGCCGAAGCTCAAACATTAATATTCAGTACAATTGAAGCAAAACAATATATGGAAAGATCATTTGTCACTGACTGAAAAAAAAGAGTATTCTTTAAATGTTTTACTTGCATTCATTCTTAGACTAAACCATATTCTTATCCTCTCTCTTTTTTGCTTATTTTCTTTTCCAGCTGCATGTGTTTGATAGGTATAAAGAAATTGTGTATTTATAACCAAAGAGTGCTATTTCAGTCTTATTTGGTGATATGTAATTTCAAAATGTCTGTATTTCTCTGCCATTTCTCTTATTAACATGCTTTTTTTTCCCCTACAAAGTAACAAAATATTTTCACATGTGTTTTCCTTTTCAACAATTTTCTTTATATTCTACAGTATTTCTAGTCTTTAATTGGTAAATCAACAGCAGTCATTCAGTAAGGAGGATGTTTTGTGATATAAGATCTCATTGGAATTTATTTTTATCTTCCTAAACAGAATTTTAAATTACAAAATAAATGTATGCTTAAGGCATTTGAACATCACTCATATTCGTATTTTTCAAGTGTGCTCAAATTAGATGCACTTAAAGAAAATTTCTTTGTATGGGGCATGTTGGATTTGCCAAAATCTATGTGCTGCATCTGTACCCTGTAAAACAACTACCAGAAAACTGTGATTAATGTGGATGGATAATTATAGGGTCCCAGAGCTTGCTCAACAAGGGTCTTAAAAAGATTTGAGATCCTTTTATGTACCCAGCAAGATATTCCTTAAGAGGTCAAAACAACAAAAACTTTACTGGCAAACTTCAGAAAATTAGGGAACTTTAGCAAAAGTTTAAAGCAACATTCAATCAAAAGAAAGCATTTCACAAAGCATTAACTTAAACTCCAATTCATCCAATTTTATGTTACTCAAACTTTGAGAAAAAGGAGAGAAGAGTTTTAGAAAACAACTCATATAGCTACCATTTATGGCTCCAGTAGTGTTCCAGCTGATTTAAAATCCAAGGTGAGGTAGCGTCAAGACCTGTGTGTGCCTCGTTCTCTGGCTTAAAGTACCCTTCAGCTTTTCTGGGCCCTTTGCCCAGGTGGGACTTCTGGTCATCTGGCCACTTAGGACCTGGGTTAGAGGCTCCAGGATCACAGTGTGGAGCATTGCCTCCCATATGCCGGGGCTTGACCCCACTGTGGGGCTGGGATACAGGCCCTGGGGGTGTGGGGTGTGTGGAGCAGGACATCACCTCTCCAGGGCAAGACTTGACTTGACCTCTTCCCCACACATGAGCCTGAAGTGTTTTGAGCCAGGATCCTCCTCCAGTCTCTCACAGTAACCTAACTCTAAAGTTCAAGCTATATGATTTCCATACGAACAAGTAAATTACAAGTGGATACAATGCCAAAGAACTCATGGTTCTAGTACTTGAAATATATGTATAGTGGAAAATAACTTTTTTTAGTTTGTGGTAATAATGTTTTCTAAGGAAGAATTGCCTACCTGAAACGTAATGATGTTACAAAACATAAAACATTAATTCTATTGTGTTGTCAGCAACAGCTTATATTCATCTGCAAATGTTCTGAATTGTGCCAATAATTCTGTGGTTGAATAATTTCAGTTATGGAAAGTCAAACAAGATTCAAATATTGCTGCAATGATGTTTTTAGATGTTGAATAACACCCAAATGAGAAAAGAAAGAGGAAAAAGTACTTGTTAGTTAATGGTTTCAAAGACATAGTTTCAGAGCAATACTTTTGCTTATTATCGAAGTAGAGTAAGAATTCTGCAGATTCTAGACATGAAGATGTTTAAAGCATAGAGTAGCAATTACGGATCTTTTCCATGTAACCGTTTGCATCAAGCATTGATATAACTTTACTCCCTTCAGTCTACACCAGGGATGCCATTAGTTTTTTTGTCTACATGTTGTAGTAATATTTCAGACTGCTGTAGCATTTTTCTTTATATTAAAAAATAATAAATCCACCCTACACACTGCTCAGAGTCCTTCACATAAGGAAAGGTGTTCTATCTTGCAAGTGTAGCCTATTTTTTGTTTGCTTTCTGTTTTCTTCTGTGTTTGTATGGAGTAGATATACCATCTAAAAACACAAATTGTTTGTGCCTCAGGTAATTCAGGTAATTGTGTATCAAACATCCAGTTTCCAAATTATCACTCTTCCAAGATTATAGACATGTTCTTATACATCTTTGCATGTTTGTTTTTAGATTACTCCACCAAAATGCTTTCCTGATAACTATAATATAGTTAATATTCCTGCAATGTAGTTAATTTTTTTTCATTAAGCTATGCCTAGTTACATAAGGATAATCTTCAGTATTTGTAGGAAAAAATGTACAGATCTGATTTTACTATATTCTTCAAATTATTCGCAAATTATTTGCAAAATCAAAAATTATGTAGAAAGATGATATAGAATCAAATGATCAGAGGATTATTCTGGTTAGAAGAAAAATTATTCAGGTTATTCAAAGCAGGACTATTTTGGTCCAGTTGTGCAGGGCTGTGTCCAGTCAAGACTTGAATTACCTCCAGGGTTTGACACTTGCTCCACTCTCTGTCCAGTTCTTTCAGCTTCCCCTTGTCTGTCATGTGCGCCAACCCTAGGACAGTCATGGTGTCCTGTGCTGGACAACTTCCACGATGTCCATGTCTTTTTGTAAGGAGCAGCCCAGGTTCTGTGCAAACACAACACTGCAGTCGTGGTCTCACTGGTGTTGAAGTGAGGACAAGGTTCACTTTTTCTGATCTGTTTGCAGAACTCTTCCCAGTGCAGCATGCCATCCACCAGTACACATTGGTGGCTTATGGTCACCCTGGTGTCTATCAGGACCTCTAGGTTCTGTTCTACAAAGCTGACTTCCAGATGGTCACCTGTATATGGGTTTAATCCTTGTCAGCTGCATTTTTTTTGCATTTGCTTTTGTTAGACTTCCTGAAGTTTCTGTCAGTCAATTTCAGCAAGTCTGGTGCCTCTCAGTAGCTGTCCTGCCCTCCAACGCACCAATGATGCCCTCCATTGAACCCATTTCATGGTGCTGTCTGAAAACTTACTGAGTGCACAACTTGTCCTGATATCCAGGTCATTGTTTATTTTTCCTATTTCTTCATCACTAGTCTTTTCTCCTCTGGGTTTTTGGTGGTGTTTCCAGACATAATAAAAATTGAGCAAAATGACCCAAAATTTTCCTTTAATAGAACTTCTGCGATTTTGTTGTCATTGACATTTAAAGCTCTACCATTTTCCTCTGGTAAAAGACTAATGAATATTTTAAGACTGGATATTCTTTTATATTTATTAAATTCTGCTTTTGTTGTTTCACTGGCTCTGGCTGGGATGGTGTTATTTTTTTCCTATTAGGCCATATACTGCTGGTTTTGGATTTGTGACTAAGAGTGTTGATAGCACACCAGTGTTTTGACTGTTTCTGAATAGTATTTGCACAGTGTCAAGGTTTTCTGTTTCTCACATGGCCTCCCCAGTGACAAGGCTGGAGTCAATAAGAAGCTGGGAGGCGACACAGACAGGAGAAGTGATCTGAGTTGACCGAAGGGATATTCCATGACATATATCATGTTCGGCAATAAAAGCGCAGGTGAGTTTTTTGGGAGACTTTAGCAATTTCTAGGAGACTGGCTGGGTGTCAATCTTTTGTGGAGGGTTTTGCGTGATTGCCCTTGCATCACTTGGGTGTTTTATTTTGTTTTTCTTCCTCTTAACTTATGAAACCATCCTAAAAGAGTTTTCTCTCCTTTGCTCTTCCTATTCTCTCCTCCATCCTGGTGGGATGAGGGAGTAAACCAGCAGTTGTGTGGAGCTTAGCTGCTGGCCAGCGTCCAGTCACTACTTCTGGTCTTTAACTATACTGTGGAAGTATTTCAGTTATGTTGGTTTCCCTTGAGTGGTATAGATCTTGACTTTTTTGTTTGTTTGGTTTTGCTACTTTTTTATCAATTTCTCTTTTTGGCATATTACATCAGTCTATCATAAATATATCATTTTCATGTCAGTATAGACACAATTATAATATATCAATGCTTCATCATTCCAGTCATTTTGATTTTAGTTTCAAATTTTAGTTAGGCTGAACTATGTTTATAAAAGGGCTTTGTTTAATTTTTTCTCATTTAACACCTAGGTCAACAAATAATTAAATCGTTTCGTCTATAATGTGTGTCCTAATTAATTTTAATACCTTGATTTTTTGTCAAATTCCTTTACTCTTGTTTTTCATTTCTCTTTGGTCGAATCGGCTCATCTGCCATGAAGATTTGCTCTGCCTTTATGTAGGAGTCCATCTGAAGTGGGCCATTTTTCTCGAGAAGTTGGAACACTCAGGGGGAAGGGGGAAAAACAATCCAACCAAAAAAATACATATGAAAGCAAAACACACACACCACCACCCCTTTTTTATCTCTCTTATCCAACTCAAACAATATTCATGATAACATGAAAAAAGAAAACAACAACAAAGCAGACACAAGTTCTGTTGTAATCTAAAAACAAGAAAATGCTTTTTAAAGATTTCAGTTCCATTACTTCTGTGATTATAGGACTTTAGGACACTTATTACATACATAAAACCCTAAAAACAACTCACACTGACAGCACTGTAGATGTCTTAAATCTTACAATTTACTGGAATGCCAATAGCAATCTGAGAATATTGAGGCACTAGAAAATCCAATTATTTAAAAAAACATAGTGTAATGCAATGAAAACTCAAACCGTGTGTGTGTGTTTTTGTCAAACAGAAGAAATAAATTTTAAATATCAAAATCTGTGGGTTTGTATCCATGTTTTAAGCTCTTTGTAAAATGTCCATTTGTCTTACATCGTGTCAGTGATGGATATGTCTCATAAAACTAAATTAATATGTCAATGATCATAATCAAAGGGTTGTTGAATTCTTTGGGAAATTCTGAATTAATTTAATGCTTCATAAAACATGCCTGTAATAGGCATGTAGGACTGTCCCTCAAGTTTTAAAAAAAATAATACGTAACTGATTAAAAAGTCAGTATTTCTTTTTCTGTTGCTCAGATATCAATGTCGTACTCAGAACGTGCTTTAAAAATTAATCATACACTTCTACCGTGACTTTTTTTCTTGTGCTGATTTAAGTTCTCAGTCTAAAAGAAACTTCAATCTTTGGTTTTAAACAATTCCAAGGCTCAGAATTTTATTAGCTGTTTTTGGTTTGTTTTCTTGTTTGTTCTCAAAAAAGCCCCATCATAAACAACTTCAATCTTCGGGGTTTTTAAAAAAAGAAAAAAAGAAAAAGTCAAAGAAATGTTTTGAACTGTTTTACAGCAGAACGTTCAGAACAGGTTATTGTAGTGCTTCCAGCTGAGCCAGAATACCCAGTCTTGTTCTACCTAGTGAAAATAAAACAATGCATAAAGATTTCCCCAGTGTACTGCACAAATGTGCCTAACCTGTGTGGACAGTATCACATCCTCAGAAAACTTCCTAACGATTCCCTCCACAGCTAGACTGGAAACTTAAGCTTCTTTAATATTACAGTTTCATTATTCTTATTTTCTATAATTTAACAACTTTTCTTATTATACTTAATGGAAAAGTCATGCAATATTGAGCAGTAACTGCTGTTAATTTCCTGCTGTATATAATTTGCATTTTTTGTTGCTAGTGGAGAGTAATTAACATGCTCTAATTATCATACTGATTGTCTTCTTTAGCTTATGAGAATATAGTCATCTCAAACCTCGCTGATCTTACAATAGTACATTTTATTGCCCTCAGTAATTGTATACAGGGATATGCAAGGCTTAGATTTTACTGAAAAAATTGTGTGATCTAACTGTAACAAGTTCCCTAAATGTAAATGTTTCAATTTGTAACAGAGTAATGTAAGTTTTTATAGTGTCTATCAAATAAATAGAGCCCTGTTTCTAGAGTAGTGCAATGCCATCTTTTTAATAACAGAATTGTGGTTGTATTACGATTATCACACACAAAAAAAGTTTTCTTGTGTTCCATTCAGATTGTGTTTTACTCTGTCTGTGGAGAGTTAACACAGAAAACACATTCAACTTGGAATATGCTTACAAGCAATATTGAGTGGTTTTTCTTCTTGCAAGGGTGCTCTTTAGGAGAATAGACATTTATCTGTAGGAAAAACGCTTTCCTTAATCTAAAATTTCTACCTAATTAAACTCCTTAGTAAATTTTATGTCTGTCTAAAACTACCTTATAGAATAGTACTGCAGATAGGAATATCTAAGTGAAATCAAATTATCTGTTGGAATGCTGTATACAAGAACACTGAGGCTTTTGGGTTTTAAAAAGAGAAGGAACATAAAATACGGTGAATTACAACAGTACATGCAAATAGATTGCATTGTTTTCACAAGATCAAGTCAAACAACTGCTGAAATTCAAATGGGAGATTTTGTATGAGCCTATTCTGCATTTATTTAAGCATAATCATTTAGTCTAGGAGACACAGAATTCAGCAGTCTGCATTGTGTCTAAAGACTTCCTGGGAATCAGAATTTCATTTGAAACAGATTCTTCCAGGGGATCAGTAACTACCGTGAAGATTTATGACTACTTTGTAAATGTTTTCCATCAATTCTGAAATTAATATTGTCTCTCTGATAGTGCTATATTTGGATTTTTTTTTCTCCTTCTCAAAACTATCCACAGTATTCACAATTTTTAGAATGTCTTTATGAATCTGCAGATGTATATGGACAGGAAATGCTAGTGTAGGAGTGAGATAAGATGTGTGCTTTTTTTATTTGTGTGTGGTTAAGTCTCTTTTGTGTTAGAGATCACTTTTTCAGTGCAGTCTCAGGGCAGCTGTACTCAGAAGTAACTAAAATAATGTTTGTGAGTGATACTAAAAACGGATAGCTGTTAACAGAGAAACAAAGTAAAGCAATCCCAAACTTCCAAAGCAGAAAGTTTCTGAGTTTTCTATACTCAAGGTATAAAATAATACAGCTTAGGAAAAAGCCCCAGAGTGCTCTTAACAGCACAAGAAACTGAAATAATTTGCAGCAAAATCAGAGGAAACATATACCCTATTGCATCAGTGACAGAAGTTGGATTGACATCACATACATCTAGAAAATATCTGACCATGAGCATGAAAATAACTGCCCTATTTTTTTTTTAAATTTTAATTTATTGTAGCATTACATATAGGGATCAAACGCTATTCAACCATATTGCACTGGATTCTATCAAAATAAGTAGAAAGGCATGGTACTTACTAATGGGTCAAATGCACAATGAAGAACTAACTAGACTAGCTAATTTACTGAGAACCTAATCAATTCAATAAATGGAAAATTTGGGATCAGATAATGACTCGAAAACAGTAGTGCTTATTAACACACAGAATTCTGGAAGCAAGGCATAATCTTTGCTTGATTTATTTTCTTTTTTTTTCCCCTTTTTTCCTTTTTATTTCCTTCCTCATGTCCTTACAATCCTGCTTTCTCCTACAATATTATAATTGGGCTTAAGAAAGAAACAGTGATTCATTCAATTTAGGCATGGACTACTCCATGGACTCTGTCAAAGGGCTCAACATGGTCTTTCTAGATTTGATGATTCATAGAAGATTTACTTTTTTATATTTTCCTTTTGGATTCTAAATACCCATTAGTAAAGCAAAGAGTAGGTACAATGTTCTTTGGGCAAATAGAAAAGAGGTGACATCCAAAAATAACCCCAGATATTAATTCTGAGAAAAACAGGATTTTTAAAATTCTGAGCTGAAAGCAATACATTTGGGCTTTTATTCTGAATCAAAATGTTTAGTTAATAGCTGGCATATCAAAGCAGAAAATCACTCACTCCAAGTAGGTTTATTAGTCAGTGCACTATGTTATCACTCACTCATTTCATTGAGGTTAACATTTTTAAATGATATTACAAAATAAGAATGTACTTGTTAAATAATAAAATATGTTATTTATTCCTATATTTTGCAAATGTTATTTGTTTTACTAGAGGCAAAGTCGCTTATAGTTGACATAAATTAGGATTGGTGTGTATGTTGCAAAGAGTTTATTCTCAAGAGTTGCATGTTTTCTTCTTTAATCTTGACTAAGTCAGTTAAAAAATGGCTGGATGGCCAGGCCCAGAGGGTGGTGGTGAATGGAGTTAAATCCATGGGAGGCCAGTCAAAGTGGTGTTCTCCAGGGCTTAGTATTGAGAACAGGCTTGTTTAATATCTTTATTGATAATCTGTATAAAGGGATTTAGTGCACTCTCAGTCAGTTTGCAGATGATACTAAGATGGGTAGGCATGTTGATATGCTGGAAGTCAGGAAGGCTCTACAGAGGCATCTGGACAGGCTGGATTGTTGAGCCAAGGCCCATTGTATGAGCTTTAACAATACTAAGTGCTGGGTCCAGCACTTGAGTCACAACTCCCTGCAGTGTTACAAGCTGAGGGCAGAGTAGCTGGAAAAGGGCCCAGCAGGAAAGGACCTGAGGGTGCTGGGCAACAGCAGCTGAACATGAACCAGCGTGTGCCCCGGCAGCCAAGAAGCCCAGTGGCATCCACGCCTGTATCAGCAATAGTGTGGCCAGCAGGACCAGGACAGGGATTGTCCCTCTGTACTCAGCACTGGTGAGGCCACACCTCAAATCCTGTGTCCAGTTCCAGGCCCCTCACCAAGAAAGAAATTGAGGGGCTGGATCATGTCCAGAGATGGACAACGGAGCTGGTGAGGGGTCTGGAGCACAAGACCTATGAAGACCAGCTGAGGAAGCTGACGTTTAGCCTCGAGAAAAGAAGGCTCAAGAGTATCACTGTCTACAACTGCCTGAAAGGAGGGTGTAGCAAGGTGGGAATCAGCCTCTTCTACCAGGCAGCTGGACATAGCCTCAAGCTGTGCCAGGGAAGGTTCAGGCTGGACATCAGGAGGAATTTCTTGGAAAGGGTTGTTAAACATTGGAATGGACTGTCCAGGGTGGTCGTGGAGTCAGCATCCCTGGAAGTGTTCAAGAAACTACTGGATGTGGCATGTAGTGCCATTGTCTAGTTGACAAGGTGATGAGCAGTCAAAGATTGGACTTGATGGTCCCAGAGGTCTTTTCCAACCTAAATGATTCTGTGACTCTGTAAAACATCTTTGATTCTAGACCTTCTGAGCCCTGACAACAGAGAGGACATCTGGGACTCTTACAGAGCTGTTTTTTTCCCCGTCATCTTAAACAATCAAAAACAGACAAATGCTCCCCCCCCCAAACTTATACATTGCCTAAAAAACAGTTGAAGATGTTCTTCATGAACATCTTTAACATTAGTTGTAAGATTTACTTCCCTTGAATTTATATGTTTGAAAGCTTATCATTTAAGGTGAATTAGTTAGTGTAAGTTAACTGTACAGTTAATACAGAAGTTTGACTGTTATCTCAGTTATCTCAGAAGTTTGACTATTCTAGAAATTGACCTCATCTCCTATCTTGTAACTGGTTTGGAGTTTTTTTAAAGGTAATTAATGAAATTTCCATTTACTTCATGATTTATTTTTAAGTCATTGCTCTTCATGCTTTATTCACTTGTTTGATTTACCAAAATATGAATATCGATCTAATATCGATATCCAACTGAGACGGACAAAAACTCTCTAACAGTTTAGAGTTAGAAAGTGCATGTTTTATTTGGCGCCATGCACTGCATGGGATAGCTCCCTAAGACGCAGGGCCCCAATCCAAGCAAACACACAGCTTTTAATTTCCAAAAATTATGAATATCCAAAATACAAATGCATATTCATAACATTAACACCTCCCATTCTCCACTTCGTATGGAAATGAGTTTAAATGTCATTAAGCATGCGTAGTGTGTGTTCTGAATTGAGTCGGTGGTCTTGAATTGGGTCAGTGGTCTTAAAAGGATGAAGTAACTCATCTTCCTCATTTTGACCTTTTTGCTTCTCTGAACTTTAACAATCCTAATTACTTTAGTGACCTGTAAGTTTCTTCTTGCATGACTTTTGGACGGGTTCCCACAAAGGGAGGAAATTGGTAATTGTCCTTGTTCCCTCCACCAACTTATCAATGTTTCTATTCCTCGTTCTAAGCACAGCTAAGCAAACATACAAATGACAGATCATCAGTTATTTAGTAATCAGTTACTAACATCTTAAAACCCATTTCAGGTCCAGCTCTCTTAACTATTTTAATTAACTCTAGCTGGGCCTGAATTCCTTCCTATTCTAACTAATTTCAACATAGCTAGCCTATAACTAAAATATTTATGTTTCTTCTAAACCTATGTTTCATGTTAACCTCAGTAACTTTGTGTCTCAGTGCTTCCACTTCTGAATTCCATCACCATACTAGCAAATTAGTTACTGAATACTGAATAGGTAATAACCAGTGTAGCCAATGCGAGCTACAGAAACAGAGGTAGAAGGCCTGTACTAACTTCCTGCATGCTCATTCTGATTCTGATTCCAGTGGAGGCTAGAACTTTTCCATAGGTCTCAAGAACTATAGCTGCATAAAATTATTTCTCATGTGAATAGAGAAAGGCACTGATTTCGCTTTTATTATCTGTCAGGGTCCAGGGAGAGCAATATGGAGCAGAAGTTCCCGTGTTAGTAGGTCAGAGGCCCTGAATTATCTGCATAGGTTGTCCTTCATCCTCTACTGCCTTGTGACCTACTTAATGACTTGTCAAGGACTAATTTAATTACATAAACTTAGCCAGCTATCAGTTGCGTCCAGTGTCTCTCATTTCTATTGCCCTCCAAATGTGTTGCCAATAATACTATAATTGCTATTTCTAGTGTATAAAGAAAATTTCAGCATACTGAATTTTGTACAAAAAATCTGTCTCAATAGCATAGGATGTTCTACAGTTAATATCTTTTAAGATTAAGAAAAAGGTCCCTAGTATAGACTACGGGCCAAATTAATTTCCTAGAGGACTACAGATTAAACATAAATCATGGTTTTGAATGTGAGAGGTCATGTTATTCAACCACAAAGCTACAGTTCAAAATGTGACTTTAAGACTTCTACCACTTCTTTCCACTCTAAATTATTCATCAATATAATAATATTTTACTATCATAAGTTTTCAAACCCTTTAAATTTAGAAAATAAAGTTTGTGGGCTTATGTAAATAAAAGCAATTTCAAAGGGTAATAGAATAAACCTAGCATACCCAGAGCACAAGAGAGAATAAAATATTAATTTTTAGGTTGAGTACGAATTCTCTTAATCCAAGTATTTTTGAAAGTTAATAAAACTTCAGAATTATTTGCACGGATTTCACAGAATCAGAGAATAGATGATGTTCAAGGAACCTAGGGAGATGTCCAACCACCTCCTGAAGCAAGGTCAGCTGGAGCAAGTTGCTCAGGGCTGAGTCCAGTCAAGTTCTAAATTTCTCCACGGATGCAAATGCCACGACCACTCTGGACAGCACAATCTGTTCCACTGTTTCAGTACCTTCACTGTAAAAAAAAAAACCCAACAATAAAAACCAAACTATTTGCCATACAGGAAATGTGTTCAAGAGACATCTAGATCTGGCACTGGGTGATGTGGTTTAGCGGTTATGTGGCTATAGTAGCTGGATGATCTTAAGGGTCTTTTCCAGCCTTGATGATTCTATCAAATGGATTTCCCATGGGAATTCATCTTTTTGGCCTGGAGAAAAGGAGGCCCAAGGGGTACCTTATTGCTCTGTACAAATGAAAGGAGGTTGCAGCAAGGTAGGAGTTGATCTCTTCTCCCAGGCAAATAGTGACAGGGTAAGAAGAAATGGCCAAAAGCTGTGCCAGGAGTTCAGTTTGGACATGAGGAAGACTTTCTTCACTGAAAGAGTGGTTAAACATTCAAGTTGGCTGCCTAGGGAAGTGGTAGATTTGCCATGCCTGAAAATGTTCAAGAAATGACTGGATGAGGCACTTAGTGCCATTGTCTAGTTGACAAGGTGGTGTTCAGTCAAAGGCTGGATTTGATGATCTTGGAGGTCTTTTCTAACTTTAATGAATCTATGATTCTGTATTTCAGACTCTGCCCATTGCTTCTTGCCCTTTTACTGAACACCTCCATGAAGAGTCTGGCTTCCTATTGTATATTTCTCACCGCATGTCAGGTATTTGTATATACTGATTTAAACTGCACGTACATATATACACACATATACTAAGGCACACATTTTTATAATATTAGCAAACAAAACAATTTGTTTAGTGCCTGTGGACTGTTTTAACGTTTTATTTCCTACAAGTTACTGGACAAAGTTTGAGTATTTCTAACATTAATTAACTTCATAGAATAGCAAGACAGAAAATATAGTAGAGATATACAGATCAAATAGACTGGTTTGGGGCTTTTTTATTGCTTGCTGTACTTGATAACCCTAAAGGTCTTTTCTAATCTAAATGGTTCTATGATTCTATGATGATTCTTCCTAAAGAATGTGTTTCCTTAAGAGGCTGAGGGGAAAAAACCTATGTTTTTCAAAATTGTTATTATAGCTTAAACAGAACAAATAGAAATGGTTGCTTTGAATATAAAACTATTTCTTCCAAGTAAGAATGCAGTGATGCAATCATTAATGATTTTAAACTTCTGTTAAGCTGAAGGAAGATAATTTTAATAGATATTACAACAGAACTTTACCAATGCAGGTTAGTAAGAAAGAAATTATTTGGAAAAAATGAAAACATAGGTAAGTAAACTTAAGTCAGTATGTCCAACGTAAGATATGCCCAGAGTTTTTGAAAACATTAGGTAATCAACTCACTGTAAAAATGTCCATCATTTACAAAAAAAATGAACATTTAACATATATACCTAGTGCTATTAATGCTGCTGTGGAAGCTTCTAAGTGACCTTCCAACAATGATGAAACCAATGTCCAATTACTATTGATGACCATAGGATGAAAATTTCACCTCTAACTCTTCTAACTACTAAATGAGTTATAAATAGTACTCCTATTAAGTGAGCAACCCAATATTCAATTAACGGTTAATGATGCATAGGAAAATAGTTTCAAACACTCTAAAATGGACTTGAGATGATTTTCAAATTTAACATGAGACTTCTGCATACTGAATTGTGACTAATGCCTAGTGATAATACTTTTATACTTTTTCATCATGTACTCTATTATATACAAAATGAACTCTGGAAAGAATCAGTTAAGTAACTCCTTGGATCAACCCAGAATCCCCTGAAATTAAAATAAAGAAGTGGTCCAAGTGTTTTGATTTCTTATGGAGTTTTCTACTATCTTAGAATTGCAAGTCTCTTAACACTTTTTATTGCATTTTTTCCTAATTAATTCCATTCCTGAAGCCTACTCTGATTATTTAAAAAACAATTTTTATGACGACTATTTGAGTGTATATTTAATGGAATATTATTTTGAGGTGGAAAATCACAAAGAAATCATAAAATTATAAGAAAGGAAGTTGAAAGGTCATTTGTTCCCTTCCTAATCCATGTCTCAATCTAATAAATCTCATTCCTGAGAGATATTCTCTAGGATTTTGCAAAGTAGTCAGTGATGGACACATCACAACTTCTTTAAGCAATTTCGATGTTTCACTATTAAGAGGATCACACAAAATCCATTGAGTGTTTTTATAAAGGTTTTTTTCTAATTTCTTACTGAGGTGAAATCTGATAAAAATTAAACCCATTATTCTTCATCTTCCTTATTACAAACATAACTTTTTTTATAGTACATTTTGCATATTTGAATGTTTAATGTGTCTTCTCCCAGTCTTGTCTTCCATAAACTAGGTTAAACTTTTCTTCTGGATCTTTTTTTATTCTTGATGCTCTTAGGCTGGTTTGCATCTTCCATAATATTTGTGCTCAGTTCTTCCACAAGAGGATCCAGTTGAGACATTGCTAGTACTAGCAAGGGCGGAAAAGTGAATTCACATAATATGGAAGATTATTTCAGTTTATTCATACTGATGTAGTGACTGTCTTTTTTTGGAATGTGACTATATTGCTCAAGTTCAGCTTAGGATCTGAAATAATAACCCTAAGAATCTTCTTGATAGAACTGTTGTCTAGTTGTTTCCCTTTTCTTATAAATGTTATAAAGAATTTTAAATTTGTTAATTATACTGATTTTTTTTTTTTCACGCCATCCTACAGTTTCTGGGCACTATTTTAATTTTTAATCCTTCTACTTATTGGTATATTTAGCAATAATATTTTCTATGTGAACATAAAAGTCCTATGAAATATTCAGTAGTCTTATAGGCAGGACACACCTTAAAAGAAGATTTCCTGTGAGATAGTATGAAAAGTTCACTTTCATCCCTCTATTTCTTCTGCATGTATACTTCAGTATCATAGAGCTTGTTAATGACTTTTTCCCTTACATTATGGCTGTATCACTCAGCAACACAAAGCTGACCAGTGTGGTTGATGCAATGGAAGGAAGGGATGCCATTCAGAGAGACATGGACAAGGTTGAGAAGTGATCACAAGAGAATCTCATTAAGTTTGTCTAAGGGCAAGGTGCTGCACCTGTGTCCAGCCAATCCCATACATGAGTGGGAGATGAACTCATCGAGAAGGACTTGCTGGTTCTGGTAATGGAAACCTCGGCATGAGCAACAGAAGTGATTGAAGCACAAGAAAGATGTAGACATGTTAGAATGGATCCAAAGCAGGCCACAAAGGTGATCTGAGGGCTAGAGCACCTCCCTTATGAAGACAGGCTGAGAGAGCTTAAATTGTTCAGCACAGAGAAGACTCGACTCTGTGGAAACCTTATTGCATCCTTCCAGTATTTAAAGGGGGCTTATAAAAAAGAGAAAGAGAAAGTTTTCACATGGGCAGATAGTGATAGGCAAGAGGGAATGGTTTTAAACTAAAAGCGGAGAGCTGTATATTAGATGTTAGGAAACAGTTCTTTACTGTGAGGGTGGTGAGGCACTGGGACAGGTTACCCAGAGAAGTGGAAGCCACATCCCTGGAAGTGTTCAAGGTCAGGTTGGATGAGGCTCTGAGCAACACGATCTAGTGGAAGGTGTCCCTGCCCATGGCAGGGTGTTTGGAACTAGATGATCCTATGATCTCAGCTGTGAAGCATGTTATCCTTTCCCCTACCATTCCTCCATCTGCTGTAATATGTGAATTTTATGTCTAATTTTAGAATGCTAATGGCTCAACAGTGCATGTGTTTCTGTAGGTAGTAAAAATGATAGAATAATTTCAGTCACAGTACAAACAATTAGTACAAATTAATACATACCAATATATAGTTTTAACAAGCATTAACTCTTTATGAGTTGAATAAAAACTCATCCTTATTAGAAAATAGATCTATCCCTGAGCATAATTTATGATTGTCCAATTAGGCTATAGATTAAGGATAATTGCTATAGAAGATCTTTAAGATTCTAAATCCATTAATCTAATGTTTCATATTTAATGAAATTGTCAGCAATTTTTGGTTAAAAATGTAAGATCATTTAAGAGTATGTGAGTCATCACTTCCCTGCTACTGATTTGGTATATAAATATTCCTTTCCCTTCATCAGCAAGCCTGCAATTTTCTTTTTAAATTTTACCCAGCATACTGTCATGAAATTCTTAGTTAGGAAAAAATCAAGTTAAAATCAGTGTAATAAGTATCAGTAGGAAAAATGCATTATTATTTTATTCCTAAAACTTCTGAGTTTATTATCAAAGGGTAAACATTTTACAATGTCATTATAATGCTTAATTTGGCAGAACACTTTAAGTGCTAAATCTAGGACTGGGAATTAATTTTTAAAAATCATTTTGGGAATATCACTCTATGTAAAAATCTTTTCATTTCCTTTAAAAAGTAAATGAATGCATCTGTGCCCAATAACGTGATGGTCTTAGGTTAATACATTCTAAAAAGGGGAAATACATAACCTTTGGTATTATTTGGCAAAGACCTACAAAATTTGCTGATATACACCATTCCCTGTTGCCCTGATTCATGGCCCCTGCTCTGGAGTCATTAGCAATGAGTTTAGAAGCATTTACTGGATTACTCACAGAAACATATTCAAATTATTTTTTTCATGCTAACATACAATAAGGGCAGGATTCTTTGATTTCCTTTCTCATGTCTGTTGTATTCTGACAATATAGCATACAATGTAGTATGTCTATGGTTGTTAGACCTAAGGTGCCAATAACCTATGTTTCCAGATTTTCCTGTTTCTGTTCTTCAGATATCCCTCATTTTATGCATATTAGAGGTTTAATCAGAAAAGCACTTTGAAGAACAGCTCACACTCAGATATTAGTTATGGCCTTATGTGCATGGCAATTGATGTTGGGAAATATTTCACAAAAATGTGAAATTATTGTGGTGCTGTTTCTACTCAAAACAGTCCAGAGCCGCATGTTTTCCCACATTGCATAAGACCAGAGCAGTGCAGCTGCACAACCTCTGAAACTGGGCATACAAAAGAACCTTGATCTAAAAGGCAAAAGACAGTAGTCAGCTCACATTTATTGGAAGTTTAAAGGAACTTCTATTTCCAGAATATCAAAACACACAAATAATTGGCTAGCTAAACTATTCTGATGTAAATACTAGACCTGAGGCTTTCATCCAAAGTTGCAGAGCACAGGGCAGTGACTACATAAAAATAGAATAAATCGGTCACTCTTTGTAGACACAATTAGTGAAGGGATAACAAAACTCCAGGTGTAAGTGACAGAGATGTTCTATTCATGGCTGTAATTCTCACCTTTCCGAAATGGCAAAGGTTTCTCCAAGCACTATCTTTGCAGACAGACCAAGGACAAAATTATCCATTCAGGTTTGGAATGTGTATGCATGCCTCACTGCCTATTTTCATTGAACTCTGTAATTCTGAGTGCACAGTGATCTCCCCTGGGCAGAGGAAAAGGAAGTAAAAGAACAGGAAGCAATCGATGTTCTTGACATCTCCCCATACCTTTGCATGCCATGTGGCTGCATGTTGCGTTTTACTCTAGTAAGTTGAAGAAAGCACCCAGCAAGCCACCACAGCTCATTTGCAGGGCTGAGGAGTTCATCTGATCTCTGCTCCCCGAGATGTTAAGGGAGGGCAGCACTTGGGGAGAACAGCATTTAGCCACCAAAGGATGAAGATAATATAAATTAATTCAACAAATTTGTGTTTGTCTGTCTTATGACAGGCTTTGAGTTAGTCTTTTTTTCAAGTTTATGGATGAGTAAAGTTGTTACTGAAAGTCAGATTTTCAGAACTGAATTTCTTAGGTTCCCCTAAAATGCCACTGACTTAAATAGGTGGCTTATCTTTTACAAACCTGGGAACACTAAGAGATTTGTCTAGAATCAAATTTCAAGCTGACTACAATCAACTGTTTTGAAAATCTTGGTTTAAAGTTCTGTACAATGCAGAATCACTCTTTATGTGAGTTAACTGAGGATCTGATATCACAGCACTACAGTTGCAGAAGTCTTAACCATGGATTTTCATGGAATGTGGCTCATTTTCTAGCAGCCAATGGCAGACAGTGAAATAGGTCAGATAGGTCTGTCTAATGATTGCCATCTGCATAATCAGCAATCTATTAAGATTAATGAGGCTCTCATACAATATTCTGTACTTCATCTAGCCCACATTAAAATCATATCAATCAGAAAGGCTTATATATCTTCTTTCATATTTTAAAATATGAAGTTCAATCCTTACCTATCTAACTAATAAGTCAAATAATTATAATGATATGCAGATCAGGGGAGTTTGTTTTGATCATAGATTATTATGGGTTGAAAAAGAATTGCATAAAGAGAAATTAAATTCTGCAAAAGCAATTCTAATTTACTTTACATATGCCAAAATTCCCATCCAGTATTTCTGAATATGACCTTACACATTTTGCATTCCCTTTTACTGTATAAAATTGTTACATTATATGTCTGTGGATTGTATGCACTGTAAGAAATCCTTTCACTTTACATGAAACAGAATACCTTTTTACTCTATTAGTTTTATTTTTGTGTGATTTCCAAAGAAAGCTTTGAACTATAAGTGTAAAGTACTGGCTTCCCTGGCATCACAGGAGTTTTTCTCCATTTTGCTTCTACTCTGACATTTTTCTGCCTTAGTAAGCCTTCAAGCAGGGAGGCTTTGTGAGACAGGAGCATCTCTTTCATGCTGTTGCTCACTCTTCAAATCTTTTCCTAGAATGCCTTCTGTGCGTGTCCTAAAGAAGTGGCCATCCTCTCTCAAATCCTCATCCTCCCCCAAAACTTCCATACTCTCCTCACCAAAAAGGCATTTTTCCTAATTAGAAGTTTTCCCCCTGAATCATAGGATAATATAATTATTTAGGTTGAAAAAGATCTTTAAGATCATCAAGTCCAAACATAAATAAGTATTCCTGGACTCTGAGCCAATAAAATATTGACAGGTCTTTGTAATTTTATTTCAATGGGCATCTTTATTAACTCTAAGCTTATATCACAAGTAATAATTTGTTCGGCCAAAACTCTGCACAAATTCAGTATTATTGGCGATAAAAAATAGAGTAAAATTATTTACTTCCATTCCTTGGACTCCTTTACCCATTTTTTTTCACCTGTACTGATCTGTTACTATGAAACATATTTCACGAAGCTACACCATAATTTTCTTTTTTATGTGTGCAGGGTTTGTGATCTTGGAGGTTGAGTTTCTTCAAGATAAGATTCAGTACAGGTATTGCAGAGCTTGCACAATTTTATATTTTACACTCATACCTGTCGCTGACACAAACTGTAATTCAAATGCATAGTCAAGTCCGTCCATAAACAACAAATAAAGGGTATGAAAAATAAACCCACTACAGTGACCAGATATCTTTTAGTCTAATGAAAAGAAAAAGAGATTATAAAAAAGGCAGAAAACCTGGTAAAGCTATCTAGTGGGGTCATTCTGTACTTACAGAAAAGCAAGTGACACAATTTGTTTAGTGATACTTTATATTCAATGAAGCTATCTTCAAAGGCTTTACCCAGGTCCCTAAAATACCCTCTGCTATTTTTAGCTTTTATTCACCATGCTGATAAGCTTTAAGCTTCTCTAGCATAAATTAAGGTCTTCTTTACTTTGTAGGACACCTGACTCTGAATGGCACAATATGCTTCCAGCCCAACTACTTCAGTTATTCCGGATAAAGAAAATACTGCATATTATAGTTTCAGGGAATTTGTGGGCCATATGTAAAGAGTGAAATTCTATCCTGACTTATTTTTCCAGGAGAAGCTGTGTAACTGGAACAGAGGCAGCAAATTCTGATCTCAAAGGCAATCTTTAAGCCACCTCTCTCTCCTAATCTTCAACACCGATTTACCTTAGGCAACCTGGGAGATGTCTCTCAGTTATATTTTTAATATTTCTGTATATTCTATATATTCTTGGGTGTAAAAGCCAAATTATCTACAGAATTCTGTATATGTCCCCATGTGTCTTTGACATATTTCTTTTGCTGCTTGGCCATTGTCATTGTCCCTATACCAAGGTTAGCAGAGCATTAATGTAATACAACAGTCTGAATAGCCTATCCCAGAGTAATTACCTTACATTTTTCAGCCCATTTGTACCAGTATATGTCATGGTGGTAATAGACCACTAACTATATTATTCTGATGTTGCTTGTCCGTTCAGTCTGCATGTGTGAAACAGTGAAAATCTGCTGGAATTGAAAATACCATTCAGAATGGTGTAATGGTACACCGGGATGTGTAAGATGTCAATGAAAGATGACACAAGAAAAACACCAAATAGATTTCTCTTTCTTTATCTTCAATTGATCAGTGAATCCTAGTTTTGAATTTCTAAGGGAATTCTATATGTCAGACATCTTTAACACCTGAATTTCCTTTGTGGTAAGATTAAAAACAGATGTAAGAGATTTTTAAAGTCATCCAGCAAGTGAGCAATATCAAACTTTAAAAATTGCACTATGCTCTCTTTAGCAATAAAGCTACATAAGGTGAAATTAAAAAAAAAAAAATCTATAAAACCATTTAAAATTTATCGAAACTTATCTTTTCTTAGAAAATGTATTTTCTTGTTTTGTTGGTTGTTTTTTTTTTCCATTTTAGGGGGAGATGGGGTGAGCTGCTTTTTTATATTTTGTAGTTTAGAATTCCAAAAGAGAGTTTGAACTTGCTAAAGTTATTGTTATTCAATTATAGAAAATAATCTATAAGGTTTTCAACACCTTCCAAAAGAGGGCTTGCTCAGAAAACTAGCAGAGTTACCACATGACTTTGCCTTCACCTGACTGGGGAGACTTGTTCTTGACCTCCTCTGTTGAATACCTCTTTTGGGCTGCCCAACAAGAGAAATAATACCAGTAAACTAAAGGAAGTCTGTCAAAGGGCAACCAGAATGTACAGGACCAAGAGCACTTGTCTTGTGGGGAGAACCTGTGGAAGAGAGCCCTCTGGGAGGACCTTACAGGAGCTCCTGATGCTCACAGAGATGTTGAAGAGATTAACCAAGGTGTTCATGGCAGCGCATGCACATTTCTAACATGCCATGAACCTGAGTGGTATATTTAGCCCAATACAGCATGTCAGGCTGGCATACACAGCCAAGTCAGTATGTGTAAAGGTGCTTTTAATGATAATACGAGGAAAATAATAATATCTTCTGAAATGTCAATTTGAAAACCTGTTATTAAATTTCTTGGCCAAGTCCAGTCCAGTTATTACTGCAAACACATGGCAAAACCTGTAGGTATGCATAAATATGATTATATGATTAATGTTCCAAAAGCATGCTGCTATTTTTATGCCTGTTCATGCTGATCAAAGACATTTAATTTTCTCCCAAGGACTAGTTACTATTTAGCTTCCTGAATGATTTTCTTCCTTGTTTTGCCTTTTCTTTTTGCCCCTGTCATGGGTTAGCATAGCTACGGAAGTGATTCTTTTGCAAAGAGATGCTTACAGCTTCCTCTATGACCTGACAGAACCTATCAACTGGCTAGTTTGAATATTGAAAATTTTTTAAGCCACTTAAAAAAGTCTGACACGCCTCTGTGGTCCACATTTAAGAATGAACAAACCCCAGGAAAGCTCTCTCTTGCTTCCAGCCTTGGGACAGGTAACTGGGCTGGGTCCGTGTGGCCCAGTGGGGCCGGGCCGGGCTGGGACACAGACGTCCTGGAGCTGTGTGGCCCTGTTCCACCCACGGCCCCCTCACAGCCCTGTTATGTGCAGATGGCACGGCCCGGCTCTACATACCCCCCCAGTGCGGCCGAAGATTGAGCTGAAGCTGCCCCACTGCCCAGCAAAGATCATGTGACCAACAGCGATAAGCGAATTCCAGCTGCAAAACCCTTTTAGTGCTGTAAGTTTCCTCCAGAACAGATGAAGCCTGCAGACACTAAGTAAAGAAGGAAGAGCTGAAACTCTGAGAGAGGAGACAGAGGAGACGCTTAGAAGCTGAAATTCTGTTGTAAAGCTATGGTGGTGATGGACTATGATACATCAGAGTACCCGTTGTAATTTCATGGAAGCATGGGGGGTGGAGTGTTCAAACTGCACTTGTAACCAAAAGTACCTGTGCTGAAATAAGCAAATGCCGAAGCAGCTGTAATTTGATGAGAAGTTCGAACAGGGAGAGACGGAAGTGATGAGGACTCTTGCTCCAAATCGGAAGAAGACCTCTGTTCCTAGAAATGCTCCCAGAGATAGTCCTACAGATGAAGATGATGAGGACCTGTTAGCTCTCAGGGAAGGGGGAGGGCCTCTACTCCTAGAGATGAAGATGCTTCCAGAGAGGGGTGAAGAGAACCTTTGTTTTTGAACAGCTCATCCTTAAAATGGTACCCCAGTAGCTCAAGATTGGACCCTCGAAAGCAGTTGTGGGAAAAGCTGTAAGTTGGGGGAGGGACTCTCACATGTGAGCAGAGAACCAACCCGGGCAGCTGTCTCGTTGTGACACTGAAGCCAAGAGAGAACTTCTTGTGGAGAAGTATCCATAGCATGAGCAAGAAAGACTCCTCTCCCTAAATGAACTGAACAAGGTTATCATAGAAGTGGTAAACTGACTGAACATCTCAAGGGTTGTCTTTTTACATTGTCAGTGGGAAAAGGAAGAAAGGTGGGGGGGAGGAAAAGTGTTCTGAAGGTGTGGTCTGACTTTTTTTTTCCCTTTCTTTTCGGTCTGTTCATAAACTTCTTTATATTCCTTTAAGTTTTGTGCCTGCTTTGCTTTCTCCTAATTCCTATCTCACAGAAGGTAAATAAGTAAGTAATGAGTATTTTGGACCAAAACCACTAAACTCTAATTGGTGTTTCCACCCGGTTTACGAACTGAACCCACTACACCCCCAATTTATTTTATTTTAGCTAGTGTCAATTATTAATTAGTGTTAATTTTATTTTATTTTATTTTAGCTAGTGTCAATTAATTTAGCTAGTGAGAATTAATACTCAGCTCTATTAGCTAAATGAGTTAAAGTTAAATAGGCTTAGGTTTCTTGTCTACTATGAAAATTATTTAGACAGAAGCAGCTACTAGCTTATTCAAACTCAGAAGTTACTAGTTTGGAAAAAGAAGTAAGATACAAAATTCCTCCAGACGTGCTTTTCATTATATGTGAATATTATCTCTAAAAGGTAAAAGACAGTCTGAAGTAGATGTCACTTAAAACCTCCATGACACAAAGCCTAGCAAGCAGTCAAATATTCAAACAGGTGCCATGAAAGGATTGACAATTTTAATTGCAAGCTTTATGACCCTGACAAAAGAAAAAACCAAGAAAAAACTAAAATCAACATCACAACCTTATGCTTTTCCTTTTCCATTAAGAAGGAAGTGAAGAAATATACTCTGAGAAATTCAGTCCTTTCAACTTTTTTGTTTACTACGGACTGCTTCCTACAGATGCTTTTGAAGAGACATTTTATCACCACATTATTGTATATTGTAGGGGGAAAATTATAATTAGCTACTTAACATCTTTGGCAGATGTGTATGAGAACATTTTAAATGACTATATAAAATTTTCAGCATTAAAACCATATTCTGTCTCCAATATAATTTGTTTCATTTTTCTGTTTAATGAAGTGTAAAACACTGATAAATTGTGGAATTCTTTGTAAAGAATGTTCATATTATTTGTATAATACAGTTGGTGAACTAACTGTTTCTAAAAGCAAATGAGTTGATGGGATGGAAATGTAATTTGCAGCTTAAAGATCAAAAAGCAAAGCAGTAACATGACACCATTGATACTTAATTAAATTAGAGTGCATTTTACTTAAAGCGGCAACTTCAGTGCTTCAGCATCAGTAACCCACTTAGCAAGCCCAGTACAATGGATATATACTGAGGCACTTAAAAAATGGAGATGGCAAGCACATTTCCACAGGGAATTATGGGTGCACACACAGAGCTCCACTGCCATTAACAGAGTCTAGGACTCAAAAGGAGAAACAAAGACAAATGGCAAAGTCAGTTAAAGGGTTGTGACTTGGCTGCTTCAAATTGATCACTGTTTTAACAGAGATAAATACAGTACATGAAGAAGAAAGCAGATCATCTGGACTTTGGGAGACAAATTATAAGGGTTAAGTGTGACTAGCATTATAGGAAATAAAAAGTGAACTGGTGAAACTACATGAAATCTAGTTGATTTTAATGAACAGTTGTCTCCTCATGTACTTTCCCATATTATGAAACTTGAAATTGTTTCATGTAAGCTTACAGATTTCATTAGCAACATACAACAGCAATTTAGGATTTGTTACTAAAAGGGTCCCCACTCAGTGCAACAAAATAAATTTAATATAGGAGACAGTATTTTTTTTCTCCATGTGCTAGAGATGGGACAGGAGCTACAGAAAATACCTAGCATGAAGTGCAAATAAATAGAAATTTATATTAAAATGGACCTTCTCGTTGATACGAAGCATTCTTGACAGCTGAAACAACAGAAAGATGCTTATTGTAGCCATCAGGGGAAGAGGAGAATGAGTGATGAATATGAAAACAGGAAGACAAAGTGGGTTCCTTGAAAACAGTTAAGTCACATAGCATGTAGAAGAAAAATAAGAGTATGTAACAATTTAATATTCATTTCTCAAATGAATGGGAATTTTATTTTTTAACAAAAGCAATAAAATTCTTCCAGTTATCCTAGACATCTAATTTAATAAATAAGCTATTTTGAAAAAAGAAATGATGTTGTTCTCTAAGCATCATGGGAGGTGTATTACTAAGAATTTTCTAAAACTGAGTAGTCATTCAGGCAAGATGATAGCAACCTGACTATTGTGAACAGACCAATAACTTTCTAAATAAACATTTTTGCTGTAACTGCACTTTCATGACTTTTACTGCCTTTTTTTGGAGTTTCTGGAAAAATAAAGCTCGTGATCCCATGCGTAGGCCTTGATGTTGCACTGCTTTTACAAGCCTGGTAAAAGTTTAACTGCTTTGAGTGGTTATAATGCTAATTCTCTGGAGCAATGTTTCATCTTGCCTGCTTAGGAGGAAAAAAACTTTAATTCACAGGATAATGTTTCCAGCGATGGCCTGCAGACTACATCTGTGATGCAGTGTTCGAGATGCAGTTTGTAAGCCTTTGAGAGTGGCTGCTGAAAAGCGTGCAGTCTCTCAAGCATGTAACTAAATATGAGGAGACCATTTCCTTTTAAAGCTCTTCCTACCTCAGAAATTATTATGGCAACATACACTGTGTTAATGTTACTTAGCCACCACATATCCACTATTTGCACTCCCAAGGGTGAATTAGAATCAAATGTATTTAAATTAGAGAAAGAAACATTATCAATTTAGAAATGCATTTTCTCCCAGGCTTTATTAGAGAAAGATGCGAAGATACTCCT
The DNA here is from genome assembly GCF_017639235.1 of Corvus kubaryi. Taxonomy (NCBI): domain Eukaryota; kingdom Metazoa; phylum Chordata; class Aves; order Passeriformes; family Corvidae; genus Corvus; species Corvus kubaryi. The sequence continues at coordinate 8,430,165 of NW_024582091.1, forward strand.
TATGCCTTTAAAAATGCTGTTAGTATTAACAACATGACTAGATAAAAGAGTCATAAAAATGTAATGACAGTCTCATTTCCAATATATAGAACAAACAAGCTTAGTTACTAAGGACAAAATATATGGCCCAGAGGAAAGCTGTTTGGAAATGGTACAGTAATTTAATAATTGTAAAAGGGCTGAACATTGATTCCTTGAGAGTTCATGCTTTGTGTGTTGCTGCACAGATGATAGCAACAGATTCCTTCATTCACAGCCAGTAAATGAAAAGGCCCATCTATCAGCTCATGTGTATTTAACTAAGAGGTTTATCCTACTTTGTCCTTTTCTCTCTGTTGCTGTCAAGACTGATGCTTCATAACAGAGGAAGATGCTACTGTGGCTTCAGGGCAAATGATTACAGAATGTCTTTTAACCACTTTGATCAAAATTTATAAAATAACATGAATAAAATTGAATCTGCCTTAACGCAGCCTATCATTATTTTCTTCAGTGAGACAAAAAATTCACTCAAAGGCTACTTTGGAGTCATACTGTCTGTTTCAAGACACTCCCTATTCTTACTGAAAACCATTCTCTGGAATGCCATGTGAGTAAAGAGATAATGTGTCCATTTTTATTAATACAAAATCATTAATTTGAACAAGAAATATATTAATTTTTTTTGTATTTTATTAATATTTTGCCTTCCATCTATTTTCATACTTTATCCTGTATACTTCTTAATGACATGGATTATATATATTATATTTAATGTAGTGTTTAAGTCTCTATGGTGAAAACTGCTTGTTTTTGTGAGAGATGAAGCATATCATTTGTCACAGAAAGTTCAGAAACAAAATAGTGGTAATAATAGTATTCAAATACCAACAGTCTGAATACGTACACTAAATAAGACAAAAAAATTACATTTCTATTTCTCTTTTTTTTTCATTTGCTGCAGAAAAAGGAGACCATCTGCTAAAGAAGTGATGGCAAAGTGACATTAGGAACTTCCTGAAGTATAGCAATGTTAGAGCATCAATCTGCTTTATGCTAATGTGCAGGACACATTTCACATAAGCTTACCTTAGTTTTGTCTTAAAGTGCATTCACTTTACACTCAGTTCCTGCTGTCTCTTAACCACTCCTGTATCCTTCTTGTCCCTCTTAGAATTACAAGCGGCCATAGTAGCAGGGCTGGAAGGAGATAGATTAAATAGGAATAAGAAGTAAAAAAGAAGTAAATGGACATCTGCAGTGTTTTGAGAAAGTAAGTTCTAACTAATGAAAGTAGTGTTATAATTACAGAATGATTTGAATAAACATAACACACCTAAGTGTCCATTTATGCCTAGATTTATTCAGAGAATTTGCATTTTACTCTGCGTACCAGTCTCTGCAGTGTATTTCCAACTTCTGTGAATGCTTTTGTCTAGCAAATAACATTCATAGGCTTAGAATTATATAAATGAGATCACTAATATGATGAAAATAATTTCCATACTAGTAAATCTTTTTGATTAGGAGACTAAGTGAAGAATGAAAATTACTTATCTACATGAAAGATGATACCTATCTCTCCTTTTTATTTAACAGATTAAAAATCCTCACCTGGTTTAAAAAGCTCTATCTCTTAGTATGGATGCTTCCAGGAACTGCTAATGGTCTATAGAGATTTTTTTGCAGAACATTAGCTCTATCCATTGACCTCTTCATTAGCAGACATGAAGTTACTTGAAATTCCACTTCCTGCTGGGAAGTTATCCACATTACAATGTTCATGTCTGTGGCAGTCTTATCAGCCAGATCAGATACTAAATGGACCATAAAATATACTAACATATCTTAAATGGGTCTTTTGCAGAAAAAGAGAAATGAAAAGAAGTAGCCAAGGCACTTTCAAGATTAGTAAATATGACAATATGAAGGCTTGCCCATCCTGTAGTGTTCCAAGCCTTTACTACACATAAACATTTTGGAAATAATTCTACTATTAAAAACTTTTACCAACAATAAGGAATATAGGCTCTTGGTAACTAATTAAATAAAACCTTTCTATTTAAAACTAAGAAAATGACCTGGCCTCAATCATTTAGGTTTAAAAAATGTTAATGGGTTTGTATTGGGTTTGCATGGCTTGGTTTTTGGTAGCACAGGGGCCACAGAGGTGGCTTCTGTGAGAAGCTGCTAGAAACTTCCACCATGTCCAGCAGAGCCAATCCTTGATGACTCCAAAGATGGACCTGCCACTGGCCAAGGTTGGGCCAATCAGAAATGGTGGTAATGCCTCTGTGATAACATATTTAAGAAAAAATCAAAACAAAGGTTGTGGTGCAGTTTTAATTCCAGCCAGAGAAGAGTGGGATAAGAACATTTGAGGAGAACAACATGGAGACTCCACCAAGGTCAGTGGAGAAGGAGTGGGAGGAGGTGCTGCAGGTGCCAGAGCTGAGATTCCTCTGCAGGCCGTGGTGCAGACCATGGTGAAGTAGGTTGTCCCCCTGCAGCCCATGGGTCCATGGGGGATGCAGAGATCCACCTGCAGCCTGTGAGGGAGGTGCCTGTGCCAGAGCAGGTGGATGCCTGGAGGAGGCTGTGAGTCCATGGATGAGCTGGTGGTGAGAGGGGGCCCCTGCTTCCAGGCTGGAGCAGCCTGTCCTTGGAGGACAGCACCCCATGGAAGAAGTTTGAGAGGTAATGTTGCCTAAGGGATGGACTCAGGCTGCAGTGGTTTTGTGGGGGCTGTTGCCCATGAGATGGACTCACACTGCAGAAGTTCAGGGAGAACTGTCTCCCACGGGAGGGACCCCACGATGCAGGAGGGAAAGGACTCCTGTCCGTGAGCAGTGGGAGAAGCCTTGGGTGATGAACTGACCAAAACTACCATTCCCTGTCTCCTTGTGCTGCTGGGAAGGAGGGAGTGGTGAGGGGAAGATGGTTTTAAGGACTTAGTTTATTTCTCCTTATCCTGATCTGATTTTGTCAGTAATAAATTTACTTTATATCTCTAAGTTGAGCCTGTTTTGCCCTTTATGGTATTTAGTGAGAAATCTTTCCTGGTCCTTATCTCAACTTATGAACCCTTTGTTAAATTTTCTCTCCTCTACCCAGCTGCAGAGAGGAGTGTGTGAGTGGCTTTCATGGGTGTCTGGCATCTGGCCAGCATCACCCCATGACTACGTTTCATAAAAGTATGATTTTGGACTGAAGCATCTTGCCATGCTGAGACTCTAGTCAAATGTTGTGGCCAGTGTGTTTAAGAAATGTTTTTATTCCTTAATTTTTACTTTGTCTATTATTTATGTTCTTAGGGGTATTTTTCTGTGGGTTTGTTTTTTGTTGAGGTTGACATTACCTATTTCTGGAGGGTTTTTTTTTTTTGTTTTTTACATAATCTTTATCAGATACCATTTTAGAAAGGAGTATTGATATTCACTCATATAATTTATAGAAATGCATCAGAATTTCAAAACATGACAGAGAAATAACCATTAAAACCAAAAAGGGAAAGTTAGGAATTTTTTATGAATTTAATTACTTTGTACAAGGCTAATTACTTCCAAATAAGGAAAATTTCACATAACACTTCATAATTAATGGAGCACACAAAGTAGCAGTTATCGTTAAAAGCACTCGTCACACCTTGGAAGCAGAGAAACAATAATGTTCAATTATTGAAGTTCTACAAGAAAAATATCCTGCAGTTTTTTCTTGTTTGCATGCCTACACAAGACCCAGCTGATGCTTTAAATGACAAGAAAGAAGCCCTCTGGCCTAGAATGCTAGTAGTTAACTAAATATTTTTGACAGAACCTCAAAGATAAATAGAGCTCTGAAATAGTAAAATTTTTCACTGAACACATCAGAATGGCAGCTTTCCTTATAATTTCTTGCATGGTCTCCAATCTTGATTTCAGAAAGATAGATACATTGAAACAACCCCTGTCAGTATCTGAATACGGTAAGGAGTTTTAGGCTTCCAAGAGAACTTTCAAGGACATCAGTTTTCACTTTCTAGGGTCTGAAATGACAGCTGTACAAATGGGGTTACGGCAACCTTATATATATATTTTACAGATGTCCATCTTTCACTAGCTCTTGACTGAGAAGAAATGAGCTGTGATTCATTACCTGTAATAGAAATTTTACTATTGAAGCTAGGCCAAAAGAATGGCTTATAATCAAGACATTAAAATAATAAAGATGCAAAAAGGTTGTTCAAAAAATTAGCATAATTTGTTACTAATTTTCATTAGATGGTTTTTATCTACAAGTAGCTAACATCATCTCATGCTTTATGAAAAGCTTTAGAATCAGGTAAGAAAAGAAACCTCATTTTAAATTATTCAGATGTCTCTTAGACTGCCAGTTTTTCTAGTCTCTCCTTATATTCATGTAGCAAAATATAGCCATGGCATTGCTTGGTTCTCTTAGATACAGTTATGATAATGAAAATCCTCCTGTAGACTTAGAAATTAAGAGTATAATATGTTCTCCAAAGCCTGCAATCTCTGTATTTTTCTCTTTTTTCTTTAATGATTCTTTTGTAGTATACTTTAGTATACTTTTAGTATAATTTTTTGTAGTATATTTTAATTGACATATCGTAAATGCAGAGTCCTAATATTAAATCTGAGAATTGATTTGTTGGAGAAACAAAGCTACTGAAATCCATGAGAATATTCAGTACAGATAAAGCTGCCAGAGCATTCATTCGAAAGGAATACTACAGTTAATGGCAGTGAAAATTTACCAATAACTATCAGTTGTGTAAGGTGTTAAAAATACACTCTTTTTATGGTAGTTGCTACAAAAGTCATATAGTTGTTCTCACAGATAATGCTGCTAAAAGTGACAATAAAAAATATTAACAAAAGAGAAAAAAAAAAGGTGCACGCTGGATCCCATGATGGCAAATTCATCTTCACAGATGTAGAGAAGTGTCAATGTCTCAAAGTAACCTGACAAAGTCAGTTTCAGTTTTGCTTGCCTAATGTACAAGTTTGATTCAGACATCCTCTGTTTAAGGTCAAGTGTCTGGGTTAAGCTGCACAGTGGACCATAAATAGCCTGTGTTGCTTCATTCACTTACCATATGCATAAATGGATCCCCTACAGTGACATGCCATTATGATCCAATTATTAAGAGATGCCTCTCCCTGAATTAAGGTGCAAACGAGACCATATGCCAAAGTACATAGTATGGATTTTATTTAACAGTAAATGTGAGGTAGAGACAGATAGAAAGAAATAGGAAAGAGAGTGGGAGGGAGAAAAGAGCATGAGGAGAGACAGATTAAGTAGAACTCTATCACCACCCCATGGATACAGAGGGCATCCTGATGGTCCTTCTGGTCTTCTCAGTGGTGGGGGATCCTCAAGTCTTTCCTCTTGGGTGTCACCCTTATACAGTCCAAGTTCCGGAAATACACGGTGCACAGATGCTTTTCCCACAACTTGGGATTGCACATGTATAAGCTGTTGCTTCCTTTTCCACAGTCTGCCACAGTGGGAATTCTTGTTCAGAGGCATTAACCTGGGTGGTACCCAGATCTGCCTTGCCAGACCTGGAACTAATGGCTTCCTGTGGCAAATTCCTCCCTTCTGATCTTATCTCAAGTTCCTACTGTGGTGGTTCATCTTACGAGTTCCTTCTGTGGCCTTGACAGCGTTTAAGGCAATTGTGATGTTTGAGTCTCTTACATATGTGCAGTAGGGGTGAAACATACATATAGAAGAAACATCAAGAATTTAGTTATAGGCTATAGTGTTGGAATGGGTGGAATAGGAAAGAATTTGGGCCCAGTGAGAGTTAATTAAAATAATTAGGAGAGCTGGACCTGAAATAGGGTTTTAGATGTTAGTAACTGATTACCAAATAACTGATGATCTGTCATTTGCATGTTTGCTTAGCTGTGCTTAGAATGAGGAGTAGAAACATTGATAAGTTGGTGGAGGGAACAAGGACAATTACCAATTTCCTCCCTTTGCGGGAACCCATCCAAAAGTCATGCAAGAAGAAACTTACAGGTCACTAAAGTAATTAGGATTGTTAAAGTTCAGAGAAGCAAAAAGGTCAAAATGAGGAAGATGAGTTACTTCATCCTTTTAAGACCACTGACCCAATTCAAGACCACCGACTCAATTCAGAACACACACTACGCATGCTTAATGACACTTAAGCTCATTTCCATATGAAGTGGAGAATGGGAGGTGTTAATGTTATGAATATGCATTTGTATTTTGGATATTCATAATTTTTGGAAATAAAAGGTATCATATTTGCTTGTATCGGGGCCCTGCATCTTAGGGAGCTATCCCACGCAGAGCCTGGTGCCAAATAAAACATGCACTTTCTAAACTGTTACAGAGTTTTTGTCCGTCTCAGTTGGATATCGATATTAGATCGATATTCATATTTTGGTAAATCAGGGGATGGACAGATCTGTTTGGCTTTGGATGCCAGTCTTAGCAAGAGCACAGAGAGAAGGTATTACAGCCTCCCCAGCATTTAGCATCATTCTTTAGGAAAGAACAGATTGTTTTGAGAGAGGCAAATTAAAGACACAAGAGAAAAAAGTCACAATTTGCTTAAAAGCTCATATACATTCTCCTCATTCTGTGCTCAGCTCTAATGCTGCCCTGGGTAGAGAATGTCCCTGTTGTGAGGGGAGGTAAGTTTGAACATTACAGTCCCTCTAGTCTGGAAATTTAGGAGTGCAAGAATTACATTGATTCAGAGACCAATCAAATCTTAAATAGTGAATTGCAAATAATATACCAGTGAATGAATATTCTGCTAAAGTTCATAAAAAATCCCAAAGCTCAAATATACTTGCAGTAACTAGTGGAGCAGTCCTGAGAAACAAAAGTATACAAATATCCATCTGTTCAGAATAAAGGGCTACAGTCAGCAAGTACAAGACTTGTGATGAATGCTTCAATCAGCTAAGAATAATAATGTAGCTTCAAATGCCTCATAAGCTTTCCTGCAGACTTCTCTCTCAACAAGCTGTAGGCTCTCACGTGATCTGAGATTCCTGAGATGAAGCTGGCTTTATTTGTGTACATGTGTCTGAATGTAACTGAGTAATTACACAACTGTAGGCACAAAAGACAGTTGAAATTAGCCAAAGAAGTTTTTAAAATATATGGATGTATTTAAGGAATTGGATAATACAAATGGTAATCCACTGCAAATCAAATTTACCTGACTTCTATTTGACACCAGAGTAGCTATAATGAAGAATTTATGTACAGGGTCTTTGAGGGAAGATTAAATAATTAAAAAATAAAGATATCCAAACTGGTGTTCTAAATATCGCCTTCAAAGATTGAACATAACTGCAAAGCACTTTTAAAGCCATACAAAATTCAAAGGTATTGTGAACAAAAAAAAGATATACAAAGTAGTCCATTTAAAAAAAGATTTTTCTAACTGACTCATAGGAGTAGATTGTTACAGAGTAACATCTCATCACTTTTATCCCTTAGGCAAAATAGAAATAGTGTAATAATAATTAATATTCTTTTGAAGTACTTTTGGTAAGTCCTGTTTTCACTCCCTTATATAACTGCCTGGTGGCTGTCAGTCTGTGTGAAGCTATTATTACTTCAATACGTTACTGGCTTGACATGTGCTTTAAAACTACTGTGAACAGACACAAAGCAGAAAAGAAGGCACACGTAAATAGCAAGATTCACTTGTAATCGTATTTCATGGGGACAATCATTACTCCTCTATGTGATAACTAAGCTGCTTTGTGACTTTTCAAAACAATGGCTCTTGCACTGTTTTATTTTAAGCAAGTGTTGAGAATATTCTTGCACTAAGAACCACAAGTATTCACTTTCAGATTCACATGCAGCTGTGTTAAAGAGAGTGTAGATATTTATACATATATATAGATTTATTGAATATTCCTTCAAAAGTTTTGGTAGACTTGACCCCAGAACTTTCCTTTTACGTTTATATTAGTATTTTTGATTTATGTTTAAAAAAAATAGCAGAATTGAGGAATCTCAGGCTTCTTTTTCAAATGTTTTTTTCTCCCCAGTGGGAAGTGATAATTTAGGATGAAAATCATCTAATTTTCTTTGGTTAAATTAGACATCTGATGTGATTTAGACCTCTGGGATTACAGAACTGGTTAAGTGGTCTGATAAGTCTTCAGGGTCTCTCCCTGTGAAATGGTTACAAAACGCACCTGCAGAGAGAGATTTATTCTTGATGTCCCAGACCCTGGTGCAGATAGAGTGAATCATCACGGCAGGCAACTGTTCTCTTCAGACTGGGGAGAGAATGAGAGACATAACTGTGGCATGACATTTATCTATTAGAAGGCCAGAGGTACATGAAGTAAGTACCACCCTGATCCTGGATCCCTTTGATGATGTCACTGCTGAGTTGCTTCCCTCCAGATGATTGTGCCCACAGTTTATTTGCAGGCTTTTTTTAGTTTTCTTTTTCTTTTTTTCTTTCCTGCTTATGAAATGAAAATTCAAAGGCAGCTGTGCTAAAGACAAAGGACCACAGTGATATGGAAAGCTATTCTTTCCATCTACATAAAAATCTACATGGCATTGTATTCTTAAAGCCAATGGAGTAAAAGACAGGATATTTTAGGAAATTCTCTAACTTTTCCCCTTCATTACTGCTTTGTTAAGGTGATATTTTCCAGGAATGAAATAGGAAACACCTCTCTACATAGGTACTGTAGGAGCAATTATTTGTCACATTGCTTTAAATAATAGCTATTCAAACTGACAATTTTATTCGTTAGCTAAGAATTATGTGTGAGTCAAAGACCTTATGCCCATTGCAAAAATTATATTTGACAACACCATGAAACATGACCACTTCCAGGAGAGGCTTTGTATAATTTCTTCATATAATTTTCCTTCTCTAATTTATTATTAACTTGATATTACATTTTTTTAGAACGTAAGTAGTCATTTAGACATAGGAGTTTAAATATAAGTATTTTTTCTTAGTTTTATGACACGTTATTGTTTTCTAGACTTACTGCATTTATTCCACTTATTATACAATCAAATTCTAAGTAAAATACTTAGAAGGTGTTAATAATACATAGCTCCTAATTGAAAGAGACAAAAATTTATGTCCACAGCGGTTATCTAAAGTTTTAGGACATTTATGTCAAGTTATCTCAACGTCAGCAGTGTATTTTCACATATTCAGAATTTCTATTGCCTTTGTTCACTCTACATTCTAAATGAACTGAAAGTGGATAGCAAACAAGCACAAACATGGAAGTTGTAATATAATTTGAAACTAAAGTGTGCAGAAAAGAATCTACCAGTAAATCTAACAAAATATAAATCACGTGACTACAATTTTAATTTTGCTCATATTTTGTAGATCTTGTTTAAAACAAAATAAAGTGAACCTGCACTGCTTCCAGGGTTTAAGAAAGAAGGAAAGATATACGAAAGCAAACATATATATGGCAGCTCAAATTAACTGCATAGTTAAAAGGCTGAAGTCTGAATGATTCATTAGTGGCAAGAACATAATGAAATTATTACTGGAATTTATACTTACCAAGACAGAAACGTTACATCTTACATGATGAAAAAGAAATATTAATTTCAAAATTATTTCTATTTCTATTTTTATTTTTATATCTTTATTTATATTTATATTTATATTTATATTTATATTTGAGAAACCTGTATGTAAGGACAATACTGCGTCCCTAGAAATGAAACAACATTCAACAGAGGTAGTACCTGATTTCAAGGTTGCAGCTGCATAAAGATATATATGGCTGTTTTGCACACAACTGGAATCTGTAGCATGTGGTCACAATAATTATTTACAGCCAGAAGATTTTTGTTAAAAAATTAACTTTTTTTTCTAAGATTTTTTTTAATACTTTAACCTGTCTTTTCGCAGGTTTTCAGAGATATTAACATAGCCCTCAGACTATCTCATTTACTTTATCCTCAAATTCTGTTTAAAGCAAATATGTAGACCCTCTCCATGGAAGAAAAAACCCCAAAAAAACAGCAACCCAAAACAATGACAAAAAAAAACAAATGAAAGCAAAACAGGAAACCAAACCAAATCAAAACAAAGAAACCCAAACAACCCAAGAACAGAATCTTCACATTTGGACAAGATTTTAGATAATATTTAGAAAATGTTCTAATATGCTTTTACACAATGAATGTTGAAGCCTATATTCACCATGGTAGCTCAAGGTCCTTCCTTTAAAACCAGAGGCAGAGAAGAATAACTTCTGAGGAAGATTTAAAATTATTTGAATACCTCTCTGGAGGTAACATAGACCCACTTCCTCTTATCTCCTCTCAGCTTGTTCTTTTCCAGCTTCTCATAGCTATCACTACAGCACTGGAAATTAATTTTTTCCTCTTTTTCAGAGATTTGAGATGATTTCTGATGAGACAAAACTCTTAGCTCAAGCAAGAACTAAGTATGACAAATCTGTCTCATACATTCCAATTAATCTGATAAATATATCTACAGTACCTGTCCTTTAATCCTTTCCCTGGTTTTTTTGCCTCTCACTGCCCATAAATTGTGATTTAAGCAATTCAAAACATCATATATGTATTTGTCTTGGACATATTCTAAAAATCAGATTAAAATGTGTGCTATTAAATAGGAAATTTATCAATACAAAAATTTGTGTTTATCTATGTACACTGAAAAATGAAATTATAAAGAATAGGATTTTGAGCAGATATAATTCTATAGCCACTTTTATAGGTGGAATGTGGATTATTTATAATCCCACAAAATTAAATGGTCATCACTGGCTAGACTCAGAACACTCAAAATAAAAAAAACAGACAATATACCCTGAAGCTAAACTCTGAACAAGAAATACACACCAAAATGCCAATAGTTTTTGTATAATTTTGCTATAATTTTGAAATAATTAATATCTAATTCTTTGCAGCATTATTTTTCTGGTAAAGCAGTTCTGTTTTGTGCTAGATCCTTTAGTAAGATGAAGACTCTTACTACAGCAGCTGGATTGCAGTCTCCAAAGGCCAATTTCTACATGTCTTGTCACTGTGGATTTATTATCTGCAGAAGTGTTTGGAAGGCCCATAATTATGCCAATCCCCACTTGACATTTTAGACCCTTCTGCCACTATCTCAAGCCATGCTAAGTTTCAGCATCACAGTGCATGATCAAAATACTGTTAGACAGCTATCAAGGAGCATCATGAGGATTAGAGATGTGCAATACCCAGCCATAAATGACTATTACAGCTCTTACATCTTGTGCTTTGGACCATAGGCCTGAAAACAGATCTATTGAATCTGGGTGATAAAAGCTCAAATTCAGAGCTCACATTTTTCTTGCTTTCTAGTTTTCTTTCTGTTCATAAACCAAGGTATAATTTTTCTGCTTATTAACAGATAAACATTCCATTATAGCAATTAATTTGTTTTATATTTTTGCTGGAATGCTTCACTTAAGTGTTCAACAAAAACAGTCCAACTGATACAATTTTAATTCCACATGGAGAAACAGTATTTTTATATTTTGCCAAGACTAATTACTACTGTATGTAATATATGAGCTACAATAAATATAAGCAAATACCTATAGGCATGAATTCTGATCTTTATATATGTATTTTATTGGTATCAATCTTGAGACAGACATGGTAAAAGTACTGAGAATGATGCGTTCAGTATATCTACATACAGGTGAGTAATTTCACTAGAAGTTACTTGTTTGGATATATAAATCCCAAACACTCAAAATCTTTGCAGATTATCAACTTCCAGCAGCAAAACCTGAAGAGAATGGAATTATTGTTATATTCTAATCCTGAAACTGTCACTTAAGAAAAGCTTTTTTTGTTAGAGTTGCTTGAGACATGAACTACTGAGAAAGCTTAACTTTCAAAGCTCCCTTTTTATTTCCCCTTACAATAGAAACACAAATGCTGATCAGAAATATTTTTAGACTTTTTTACTCTAGAAAATAAATTTATAAAAACTAAGCAATATTCACATTGAAACCCCTGAACCTTTTAAATAATTGGTTCTGGCAAATGAAATACTTTAATTATTCCTGCTATATATTTCCACTAAAAATTAGGGAAAACAATGCCCAACTGCTAAGAGAAATGGAAAATATTGACAACTGCAGTATTTAAAAAAAAAAAAAAAAAAACCCAGAAAAAATCCTAACATATATCTGCTGAATGCATTTCAACCAGCTGCAGTGGTTTTTTTTAATTTTTTTCCTGAACAGGATGGATCATATTCTCAGAGTTGTCCAGCTCACAGGTGAATCAACAACAGTCTTCCCAGCTTTGATAGGAGATGGATCAGACCCAATGGGAAGAGTTATTGATACAGTTCTAGGGTGCTTACAACCCAGCAGAACAAAATCTAATGCAGGAAATATGACTCAACACAATGAGAAAGATGCAAGTTCAGCCATATCCTTTGTGTTTTCTCCCCTATGACCTACCAGTGGTTCTTTGTGCACTGTTAGCTTCACAGCATGTCAAATTAGGCAAAGTCAAGCTCTCAACTTTACCACCTTTTTTTTCTTCAGTTTTCCTGTCCATAAGTGGAGTGAAGGTGAAGTTTCTGGGACGTTTGGGATAATGCACTTGAAACAGCTTCATTTTTTTCTGCCTTTCTCTAACATAAATAACAAGTATCAGATACACTTTGTAATGAACATAAAGAAATGTTGGAGGGAAGAACGAGAAAACTTGTCTTTTATATGTTAGTTCAGCATAGTTTTCCTGCTTTGTCACTGTCTTTAATTTCCCCTCTAGCTCTATAAAAACTTCTAGCTGTCTCTTAAATTCATTTATAGTATGTGCTTCAGTGAGCTTACCTGACAACTTATTCCTCACGTTTATTACTTTTAGAATGAAATAGTTGTGCTTGAATACTGCTGCCATTTCCACTTAAAGGGATATTGTCTACTTATCAGGTTTTGTTTTGGTTTAAATTGACTAATTTTTAAAATAGACTTTTTTACTGACATATCCCTCTTTAAACTTTATACCCAGATCTTGGTATCTGTAATTGTATCTCTGCTCCACCAGTGATGTATAGTACAGTCCTATGGACAGGTTAGAGAGATCCAACTACCTCTCCTGAGTCAGTGCAGTAGGTGCTCCTACAGTAACAGTCTTGTAGGTCTTCCTCTAATTGTGCCTTGTCTTTCAAAGAGAAAGTCAAAGAGACAACTGCACTTTTGCCGTGGTACTGTGAGTGTGACTGCGTATCAGTGGAACAGCAGTGTTGTCCAGTCACCCAACTATCTAAAAGAAACTGACATACTGACCCCGTAAGTCTTTCAGCACTGGAAATGTTTGTGAGTATTTGCAACACTCATTCAATTTCTTCCCTGTCACCCTTTCCTAAAGTAATAACTGCAATTGTGGATTTTTTAATAAAAATAATCCATATTCAGGGCTTAAAATGTCAAAAACTGTGGCAAAACAGTCTTAGAAATTTCTGTAAGAACTGCTAGCTACATTTTTCCCTAAGCATCTTTGAGAAAACAGGAAGTTATTTGTTAGTTTATTTATTCATGCTGAAAACACCAATGAAAAAACCTTCTTGGCTGAATGCCAGATGGGAATACTCATGCTGTCAAAAAGAAGTTCTCAATTAGTCAGGTGCATTTTCAAATTACGTAATCCAATGTATATATTTTTACAATGCTGACAGGAAGATGGGGATGCACATAGGAAAAATCTTCTTTTTAATATTTTAAATTATTTTTAATTTATTAAAAATAAATGGAAGATCTCCAGTGTATCTTCCTCATCAAAATCTATAATTTGGAATAGCCAATTGCATGACGTACAACCAGCCAACATAAGAGAAAGGTGTGAAAGTGAATCATTGTGGGAGTGTGTTTTGTTTGGTTCAGTCCGGGTCTCCCCTTTGGGTTTTGTGTTACTGTACCATCCCAGTTTATACCCTCCTGGTTTCGTGTTCATAACCCTGCTTTCTCTATTTGTCTCCTCCCAGACCCCTGCCAATCGCTCCGGCACCCCTCCCAAGCTTCTAGAAAGTTCTGGCAGGGGCGTCGAGTGATTGGTCTTGGGGGGAGGATCCCTCCCTTCCTTTCCCAAGATAGGTTCCCTTGTGTGTCCCTCATCCCGCAGACCCGTCCTGCTCCTTCCCTGATTCAATGCCGTTGTCATCCCTCCCCTGTCGCCACCCCCCCATAAAACCCCTGGCAGGCGCGTTCAGGGTTGCTCATGGCTGGACACCCGCGGGGGGCGAGGTCCCCTGTTCGGAGACACAATAAACCTTCCGGATTTCATCCACAATTGAGCCTGCCTCCTTCTTCCACCACCTGCCTCTATTGCCGCGGTCCTGTGGAAGGACCCACGAGCCAGACCTCTGGTCTCCCGGATTCCGGAGGCTGGCCCCCGCAGCCTCCTGTGTCCAGAGCTGACCGGGCAAAGTGGGAACTGCTCCAAAAAGGACGCAGAGGCAAATCATTACTAGATAATAATTTCATCAAAAAGTATTCCCTTCTAGGTTCACAAGGATGGCTGATATGGTCAAATGCAATAATAATTTTAAGGGTTTTTAGGAGGTCTACAACACAAATGGATATCTGCTCTTAGTAGAGGGCATCATACTTATGATTCTCTTTAATGTTACCTGGTTCTTGATCAGAAAACGTGGTGATCAGCCTCCCACTTCCAGAGTTACTATTCCATGTTTTCATTTAGTGCAGGTAAGGTAATAATATGGGAATAGCTTAACCTTGTTAAAATAAATGGGTTTCTCATTTAAGAAGTGGTTTATTTCTGGCATTCTAGTAAGGTGCATGAGATTAACTTTTTGGTACATATTCCAGATTCTTTCCTTTTTGGAAATAATATTTTCTATTCCAACTTAGGTCACCACATAAAAGAGAAACTCGGTTGGTGAACGGATACACTGCTGCTGATACATACAGGTACACTAAAAGACTCAAAAGGTCAGAAGAGGTATTAAATTCTTCCTAATATCTTTTTATCTTCATTTTTGTCTTTTCAAGCTGGAGCTGGTATGGATGGTTAATAATCTATTCATAATAAAGGGTAAGGGAAGAGAACAAATCTGTGGTATAACTGTTAAAAATACATCCAAAACATTCTTTATAGTCTACATAGTTCACAGACAGAAAGAGAAGCTCTTCCAAAAATACACTGTATTTACATGTTCTGCATTTCCCCAAAGGAGCTATTTCTTTCCATTGACTTCATCTCCTCTCTTAGTCTGAAGTAGCTGGGATGAACAGAGTGAATCTGTCCGCCAGAGCTCCTGCACAACATTCTTCTTGGTTGCTACAGAGAACTAACAGCTTTCAACAGGAACTAGCTTTGAAGTTGTCGCGGGTTCGGTTTGTAACCGGGCGGAAACACCAATTTAGTGTAGTGGTTTGGTCCAAAATACTCATTACTGTTTATCTGCTGTGAGATAAGAATTAGGAGAAATGTAAAACAGGCACTAAACTTGAAAGAATATAAAGAAGTTTATTAACAGACCTAAAAGAAGGAAAAAAAATCATACCACCTTCAGAACTCTCCTCCTCCCCCCACCTTCCTCCCTTCTCCCACTGACAATGTGAAAAGACAACCCTTAAGATGTTCAGTCTGTTTACCACTTCCATAATAACCTTGTTCAGTCCATTTAGAAAGAGAAGTCTCTTCTTGCTCATGCTATGAAAACATTATCACAACGAGACAGCCGCCCACTTCCAAATATCGTTCAGTCCATTTAGGAAGAGGAGTCTCTCTGCCTGCGTGTGAGTCCTTTCCCCCGACTTGCAGCTTTTCCCGCAACTGCTTTCGAGGGTCCACTCTTGAAGTTTTTTGGGGTATAATTTTAAGGTTGAGCCGTTCAGAAACAAAAACAGAGGCCCTTCTCCTTCCCTGGGAGCAAAGGGTCTTCATCATCTTCATCGTTAGGACTATCTCTAGGAGCATCTCTAGGGACTGAGGTTTTCTCCTTTCCCATTTGGAGCAAAAGTCCTCATCTGGTTCATCTCTACGGACTGAGGTTTTCTCCTTTCCCGTTTGGAGCAAAAGTCCTCATCTGGTTCATCTCTCCCTGTCCAAACTTCTCATGAAATTACAGCTGCGTCAGCATCTGCCTATCTCAGCGCAGGTGCTTTTGCTCACGAGTTGAACACTCCACCCCCCATATCTTCATGAAATTACAACAGGATACTCTGATATATCATAGCTTCACAACAGAATTTCAGCTTTAAGCATCTCCTCTCTCTCTTCCCTCAGGTTTTCAGCTCTTCACAGCAATAAAAGGGTTACTCTCACCTCAGCCTTGCAGCTTTGCAGCTGGAATGTTGAATTTTTCTTATCGCAGTGGAGAGGGGGGAGAGCCGAGCCGCTCCGGCTGCCCACGGCAAGGCAGTGGGGGGGGGTTCCATGGCTGGAACAGGTCCATGGCTTCAGGATGGCCGTGGCCCGGCCCGGCCTGGCCCAAGCAGGGCCTGGCCGGGCCCGCTGGCCCCCACACGGGGCCTGCAGCCACCTGTGCCAGCGCCGGAAACGAGAGAGAGCTTGGAGGGGGAGTTTGCCTATTCTTAAATGTGGATCACAGAGGTGATCACAACTTTAAGTGGCTAAGAGAATTGTCCATATTCAAACTGGCCAGCTGATAGGTTCTATCAGTTCCCAGAGGAAACTGTAAGCACCCCTTAGCAAGGACGTCCCTTCCGGGACTATGCTTGCTAACCTATGACAGAAGTTTATTCTGTGGTATTCAAATTCAAGAAGTAAATATTTTAACAAAATATGTAATTTGGGTTTTTTTAAAGATTATTATTAAAAAATAACCCTTTTTACAAGGCAACTATCAATTCTCAACATACTACTGCAAAATTCTAGAGCTCCTTTTTCTCATTATATTTATATGATTCCAACCTTTTTGAAAGATGAGAAAACAATTTACAGCTTAGACAACTGTAAGGAGAACAGTCTTTCACCATTGGGAAATGCATCTTTTAAAACTGCTTTCTGGGGAAAGTGGGAAGAAGTAAATTTCTCAAATTATTAAATGAGATTTATCCATTCATCCCAGTTAATGAGCTCTGGGCTGGATCCTAAATTTGGCTGACATTATACTGCACAAGGAGCCATGTTTCCCTCTACTGATGAGGGTTAAGCATGTTATAATCTTAAAATGGATGTCCTCAGGCACCATCTCTGCACTGTGGGTTTCATCATCTTTTAGATGTTGTTGCCATGGAAAACTTTTATATTGCTCTAAGGACTCTTTAAAATACTCCTATGCTGTGTGTCATTCTGTCTTTGAACATATGGAGGGAAAACAACACTCTTTTGGTTAATTATGAAATTTATCCAAATTTTAGTGTCTAGTATGAAACTCAAATGCACAGTTTTCACACAATAATAGGATATTTAGTTTTGGAATTAACACTTTTGGTAAAAAAGCAAGTATTACTGCTGGATCTCAGGTTGGAATGTTTTCAATATGGCCATTCCATATATGTTATTACCTGATAAAACATGTGATACTAGTTCAATTTATTTTACATATCTGTGTGTTAACCATGAATATAGCATTTTTTACATGTTTATAAAACATAATTATTTTGATTTCCTGTTTTCCATCTAGCTGTGTCATACATTCATGAGTTTTCTTTTTCTTTCTTTGGGTTTTTTGTTTCTTTATTTTTTTATATCTCAGATAGCTCATGAATTGGCAATGTCATACAACTAAGGAGATTCAGTTAGGCTGTAACAAAAATGAACCCTGATTATTTTTTCCTTTTCTGCTACCTTTTTTCTGAAGAAAAAGAGAAGCATTAATGGTTTATTTAAGTCTGTTATGTTGGCTTTTTACTATTTCCACAGTTTTATGAGGCAATTGTGATCTAAAAATAATTGTACGAAGAACTGTGAAATCACTTTTTTATTTAACTGTCAATACAAAAGAGCATTTTCCCCCAGAATTAACAGTATTAAATCCAGTAAGTATAATCTTTCCTCACTGAGTTTTCCTCAATGTTTTGAGGACCTATAAAAGAAAAATACAGCATCATTTTATTTCAGCTTATGGATCTACCAAGAGAACTTAGCTGTGATGAGCAACATACTTTTGATCATAAATACTCTGTGAATCTTGTTTTTAATCATCTTTATTTTCAATTGTTGTATCAGCCTCAGTGCTGACATTACTGATTTGCAGGGCTCTTAGGACTCAATTCAGCAAAGTGCTTGAGAAGTGCTCATTTTAAACAGGGGAATAGATCAATCAAGTTACTTATATCTTTAGAATTTAAGTACAATAAAGTGCTTTTATGAATTCCCATTCAAAAGGAAGAGTTAGGATCAAAGGTTTCTTCACATCCTTCATAATTCACCTGCATAGATGGGGTATTTGTAACTGATTGTCAAACTTTTATTACCTTTTTCTCTCCACATAAGACTGAAGATGCAAAAGATATACAGTTTGAAAAGCAGGATTTTTAAAAAATGTATAGTTTTAAAAGATACCTATTTTGGCAACCAAAACATGCAAGATTATATCATCAGAAATATCAATTCAGAAGAAAATTCAGAATGCTTCCTTGAATATTTAAATAAATAGGACTTGATTGTATTCTGTATAATATTGTCTTCTAATAGCAATATACAGAGTGAAGACAGAACTGGGAAGCTGAGGCAACAGAAAAAAAAGTCTTGCACTTTGCTTATTTGTTATCTTTTGAGGTTGATTCCCTATCAGCATTTCTGTAGTAATATGTTTTCCATATAAATAAATGAAAATTCAGAAATGGCTAAGAAGCTTTTACAAGATTAGTTTTGATCCTGACAGTTTCTAACAATGCAGCCACATCTCATTCAGGAAATTTCAGCTACCACAAGCATTGAGCATCCAATCATTCTGAGAACTATCTTTTGAGATAAATAGGGAAACATCCTGGTGGGCAATACTATGATCCTTACAACCACAACCAAATTGTTCATATTTGATGAATAATGGAAGAAAATTAATCTCCAAACACAATGCAGGTATTATTAAAAGAGAAAAAACAAAAATTAATTTTACCACTGCCATGGTTTCTAATGTTTCTAAACTTTCAAATCTGAACTTCCTGTGGCAAAATAGATCGCTATTGTTCCATCCATCTGTCTTGGGGTGACTGTATGATACTGTATTCCCTATCATCTGCTCTATGCCCAGACATGAATCCTGTGCCTTCCTGTACCTTTAGGAGAGAGGGGGGAGAGCTGGTGGAATTCCTTTGGTGCTGTGTTCAAAACACAGATGAGCTTGCTGGCTTCTCCTGCCCGGCTGCTCCGCTTCTGCAGTAGGGAAGAGAGTTACATTCCTTTTGCTTTTTAGCTCGTTTCTTGTTCGTTAGCTAAAGTACGGAGCCCTGGGATTTTGGCTTCTTCTTCTCTTCTGGAACTGTTCAGAACACCAGAACACCAGAACTTCACTGGGAGGCCTTTCCACCATGGCCTGGAGGGGCCCAGGCCAAACCCCAGCTCCAGAGAGGAGAAAGCCAGACTCACAAAGGACTCTGAAATCTACCCAGGTTCTCTCCACAGCTAGAGGTTTTATTATCTAACATTATTCTTTTCCCGTGCCTGCGTGCATCGTGTTTTTAAATAAATAGGTTTTTTCCTCTTTCACTTTCCTCTCAGGAAAATTCCTTCCGAACCTGGTGGGGGAAGGCTGGCTGTAACCTGTGTTCTATCAGAGGACATTCATTTTGGACGTTCCTCTGAATTTGTCTCAAACTGGGATGCCATCATTTAAAGAGAGGATGGCAGATACCTTGTACATTGATTGCATTTCCCAATCCACTCATCAACCGACATGTTGAAACAACATGAGGAAGGATACATTGCCATGAAGTTGTGAGCTTCCGGTATCACTCAATTTTTGCTGGTTTTTGTTACTTAACCATACTGCAGAGAATCTCTGGAGAAAGTGTAAAACATTTTTGTGTTTGCAGCATGCCTTTCAAAAAATCCAAACAATCAACCCCATGCTATTTTACTGTTAGATAGAAGGTTTTAGAAGTTGATAATCTGAAGCCTAAAGTCATTCCAAAATTATATAACACTGCTCTATTGTTTATAATAATGAGCTGCAAACATTGCTATTAAAGTACGTGTACCAGGTTCACTTATTAATCTGTTAATCTGTAAATCAACAAAAAGTACACAATTTAATGGAGGGAAACACTACACTTCTAGTAAAAAGGAAATCATTGAATCACTTATAACTGGATAGACAATTTTTATTTTTACAATTGTGACTTATGCTATTCCAAAGATGTGAGGAAATCCTTATTTTGTTTATAGAGGTACAGATCATCTAACTTGAATTCATGTGAGGGAAATACAGTTTTACCTTTATTATTATTATTATTATTACTATTATTATTTCTATTACTATTACTATTGTTATTTTCACAAGAAGAGGGAGAAGGTTTAATTTACAAGGACTTCCTAGAGAAATCCAGAGAGAGAATCAAACATAATTTTTCCAAAAGAGCCAGTTATCTTTACATAATTAAACTCAAATTCAACACATGCAGAAACACAGTTGGACAAGATAATTGCTGTCATTAGGTTCCAACTGGATCTACTCTATTCTAGAGAGATAAAGTTCCTGAAAAGGCCACTTCAAGAAAATATTTACAGTAACTTAACTGTTTAAAAAAAAACCAGTTTTTTTCAGGCTGACTTTTCTTATGTAGAAACTTAAAAATCCTTTCTTCTTGAGTATGAATAACAGCTTGAATTTGCAGTTTTCCTAATTTTCCATAAATTTAAGGATTATTTCAACTTGACAATAAAGCATTTTCCATCTCTAGATACACCAAATCTGTGGAATGAAAAACTGGGCCTCTTCATTGTGGGAATTTATCTAAACAGAAGAATTTAATGCTTGAACAAATATTGAACACAATATCTTCAGTACAAAGGAGAAAAAAGAGTAGTTTGCCATGGATGTGGTTAAATAAAAAAATTCTGCAGCACGCAGCAAGACAGAGAGGAGCATACCTGCATCTGAGAGGTCCTCAGAAGATTTGTTATAGGGCTAAGCCTAAATTAATAAAGAGAAAAAAATCAAGCTACACACATTGAAAAACCCAAACTCATGCACATCTTTTCCCTTATAAACTATAGCTTTCAAATTTACTTAATGAAGGACTTTCATCATTTAGTCAGCCATACAATGCACAAGAACTTTGCTACAAGATGAATGCCAAATAACTAAATTTGCTCCTGTAGGTTGAATGAAGTTTAAGTGCCTGCAGGAAATAATATTTCAATAAGTTATGCTTACACATAACCTATGATATTATAAAGTAAATTAGTACATGAATATCTTGATAGCTAGTGAATTTGATCCATTAATGAAGTTCTGACATTCAACTTTCCACACAACTATTGCACAATTCTTTACCCTTACATGAGGAGACTGATCAAAAGATTCCACTATGTTTGCTCTGAATTGAGCAATGATTTCATTCAGATACTGTCTCACCTGCTTGTTTTCTTTTCATGTTGATCACAAAAACGTCCTAATATTATATTTCCTCAGCTTTTATTGCAGCAGAGAGCAAGAGAATTTGCATTTGTTTAGCCTTACTCAGGTGGTTTTATGAAAATATTGTCATGAAATTTATTTTCATCAGGTTAATTTAAATTGCTTTTATTTTAAAGGTTACTAATATTCAGAATTTTTCTTGTACCATTTATTTAATCAAAGAATCATAGAATGGTCTGAATTGGAAGGGAATTTAAAGATCATCTAGTTCTAATCACCCCTGCCGTGGACAGGGACACTTTTCACCAGACCGGGTTGTTCCATCTGACCTGGTCTTAAGCACTTCCAGAGATGGAGCATCCACAACTTTTCTGGACAACCTGTTCCAGTGCCTCACTACCTCCACAGTAAAGAGGAGATTATAATATTAGATAAAGAGGAGATTAAATCTCTTTCAGTTTGAATCCATTCTCCCTAGTCCTGTCACTGCATGCTCTTGTAAAAAGTCCCTCTCCACCTTCCTTGTAGGTTCCCTTCAGGTACTGGAAGGCTGCAACTGGGTGATTCCAAAGCCTTTTCTTCTTCAGGCTGAAAAACCCCAGTTCTTCCAGCCTTTCCTCATAGGAGAAGTGCTCCATCTGTCTACAGAATCACAGAATAGTCTGAGGTGCAAGGGACCCAGAAGGATCCTCAAGTCCAGCTCTTACATGAATGGCCCATACAGGGCAAGCAACTTTGGCATTATTAGCACCATGCTCTAACCAACTGAGCTAATCTAATCCACTTGGTGGCCCTCCTCTGGTCTTGCTTCTGTCAATATTCTTCCCCTGATGGGAACTCCAGAGCTGGACATAGCGCTCCAGATGGGGCCTCACCAGAGCAAAGCAGAGAGGCAGTCACCTCCCTCATCCTGCTGGCCACACTACTTTTGATGCACCCCAGGAGTGCACATTGCCGAGTCACATCCAGCCTTTCATCCACCAGCACCCCCAAATCCTTCTTGGCAGGATCCTGCTCTTGATCTGTTCATCCACCAGCCTGTATTGATATCTGATGTTGCCCTGATCCAGGTGCAGCACCTTGCACTTGGTCTTGTTAAGGCACATGACAATTCTCAAGCTTGTCCAGGTCCCTCTAGCTGGCATCCTGTCCTTCAGGTGTGTCCACCACACCACTCAGCTTGGAGTCATCTGTAAATGTACTGAGGGTGCACTCAATGCCTTCACCGATGTTATTAATGCAGATATTAAGTAACACCGGTCCCATTATGGACCTCAAGGGACATCACATGTCGCGGTTGTCTATTGGGATTCTGACCCATTTACCCTCTGGATAAAACTGTCCAGCCACTTTCTTATCCATCTAACAATCCACTCATGTTATTTATTCATTTCTTTGCAGAAGCTTCAGTGCAGAATTTTCACACTTGTTCTGACCTGGTTTTTATTATTCCCATATTTCCAGAAAAATACACATTTTGCATAAATCTAAATGTATTTGTTCAAGTCTCTGTGAGTCAGACGTTTACTCATTACCCAGCTCAAACAAAGTGTACTGAGTACTATCAGAATAATGTGATAAGTTTTATTCTTTTTTAATGTAATATTTGATTAATAGGTTTGCCAGTGTTCAACCCGATCTCATGTGACTTGTTAAAAAATTAAGAGTGTTGAATTTTGGGTTACACATCTAAGGAGGAAATGTTTTCTTGTAACATCACTGCACTTTAGGTTGCAAGTGTAATCTGAAATATTTGAATTGCTCAGTAATGAAGCAGACTAAATAAAGAAAGAAATAAAATATTTACTTACAAATTCAGGAAAGTTTCTGAGATTGTCCGCACTCCAATGTCTGCTCTCACATCTGTTGTGCTCATCTATTCCAGTGTATCAGCTTGGTATTTGGAGACCACAACAACATGATTAAACTTCTTTCATTATGATGAACTTGAATTCAAGTAAGGAAGTACAGGAAATCTCTAGCAGAGCGCAACTCCCTTCATGAGTAAATGGCCATGTGAAGGATCTAAGATCTGATAGGCCTGCATCGTCTCTACTGAACTTCTCTCTTCCCTTTTCTCTGTCCCCCATCAACTGCCCTGAAGAAAATCTCTTCTCCCTAACAGCCACATGGAAAAAAGAGCATGGCTGGAGTTTCTCCATTAACATAACCAGGGTAGTAACTCTGAGCAGCCACTCTCCTCCAGACCAGGCAATACCCTCTCACACTTATGACCCAAGACACTTCTCTGCAGGTGTACGCAAGTTATTTCTGGTCCTAGAGGAAATGGCAGTACTGTACTTGGTTTTATATGCTGATGCTAATTCAGACACACCTTTATTGGGCTGAATTAGATTATATAAAAACATCCCTAATTTTAGATCCAAAGTGTTACAGAGTCTATTGGTTTACTGACACCTGAGCTTGGAAAAGTTATGCAGCTCAAAGAACATTGACAAAAACCAGCCTTTTCATCAATGAGCCACTTTTGCTTAGACAATGGCCTTGTTGGATTTTTCGGGCCAGATGAAGAAATACTGAAACATCATAAGAAGCCTATATTCCTGGACTTTCCATTAAAACATAACCAGGGGGAAAAGAAAGAAAAAAAGATGGGAAAAAAGAGATGGTGAAAATAACTTTTGACATTAGAAATAGCCTATCTTCTGCCTGTTCTTCACGAGTGTCTGCTTTCATGCTTTAGAATTTCAGTAGGAAAGGAAAAAAAAATATTCATGAAAATCACTTCTTTGATCTGTGTGTGAAAGAGAAGTTCTCATCCCACTTAATGCTGAGGATGGCTGAGAATTTAACCCTTTAATTTCTAGGAGAAAGTCTGGTATACTTTAAGAAGTGAGAAACTAATACTTGAGACTTAGTTGAGTCTCAACACTTCACCTTTTAAGGTCAAAGGATAGTGCTTAACATTTAATCACGCACAGCCACCGGCTGCTGCTCTGTAAGGTATCACAGTGATATTTTAAAAAACCCCTTATTTGCTTATTTTTATGGAAGCATAACATGAATGAGATTTTAGGACTAATGATTTACAGATGTAAGTTGGAAAAAAAAACCCAAACCACAAATAATAATTTTGAAGCTCAATAAAACTAACTGGAAATGCTGGACACAGCTGTCTATCATGTAAAGGCCTTGATGTAGATCCTGGCATTAGAAAGTTTTTCAGTAGTATTTCAGTACTTCACTAAACAGAAAATAATAAAACATTATTCGATCTGTTCTCACATTGCCAGTATTAATGGAGCACCAATAAATCCTCTTTTTGAAATCTTCAGATCAGTGTATCCTCAAGTTATACCTGACTTTGAAATACTTCAACTTCTTTTTACAGTCAACAGTATCTTCCAGACCTGAGCTAAAATTAGAGAGCAGAGGAGGACAGCAACAGGCATGATTTCCTGGTCCAAGGTTTCCCTGATTCCAGTTACTGTCTATTTAGAGAAAATGAAGGTAGACAGGTGTACAGGGTGAAGGTGCCCTGGTGCTAACCTCAGTGGGGGCTGCAGGGAGTCTCTGTGAGGAGAGGCTGGGGCTGTCCCATGTAGAACACAGATGGTTCCACCTGGCTCCAATCCACCCATCACAGGGCACAGCTGAGGTGGGGATACCTCAGGGGAAAATGTATTTAAGGAGGAAAAAAAATAAAAACACCACCAAAAAAAATGGAGTTGTGAGAGAGAAGAATGAGAACCTGTGACAGCAGCTGCTTTGCAGACACCAAGGTCATTGAAGAAGGAGGGGGAGGAGGTGCTTCACGAGATGGAGCAGAGTTTGCCCTGCAACCTCTGGAGAAGACAGTGGTGGAGCAGTGTAACCCCCTGTAGCCCATGGAAGTCTATGTGGAGCAGATATCCACCGGCAGCTATGGAGGTCCTCTCATTGAAGCAGATGCCCTGAAGGAAGCATGAAAAGGGGCCCACATTGGAGCAGGAGAAAGCTGTGAGAGGAGAAGTGGCAGAGAGCAGCTGTTATGGACTAATCCCAACTCCCCCTTCCATCTCCCTGCACAACTCAGGGCAGAGGAAGTAAAGGAGTCAAGAATGAAGAACTGAATTTGAGGCTGGGATGTTTCTCACCATCCCACTGTTGGCAACAGATTATTTTAATCTTCCCATAGTCAAGTCTGTTTTGCTCATGATGGCAATTGGTGAGTGATCTTCCTGTCATTATCTTGACCCATAAAGATTTTCCATCTTTTTTTTTCCCCCCTGTTCTGTTGAGAAGGGGGAGTGAGAGAGTGGCTATGTGACAGTCAGGCAGCTATCTCAACTCACCTTGAGAAATGGATTAGCATATCTGAGTTTACAAAAATGTTCTTGGTATTATCTCAGAAGTCTTCCTTACATAACTGTCCATATTTCCACTCAAAATAGCTAACAACTTTTGGCAAGGCATTTATTTTTTCTCTAAAAAAAAAAAAAAATTTTGAAAAACCTCTATTTATCTCATAAAAATATTATTTATTTCTAATATATTATCCTAGGTAGTAGTTATTCCTGCACTCTCTTCTTTTATGTAATATTGAATGTAAATTTTGGCAAGGTGTTCAACAATGGCTTATTCCATAATGTGAACACTCCTTCTGTTTTTTTAGTCTCATCTTTTAGACCCTTCTACCTTTAATTGTGTTATGAAATTTTAATCAGACTAATGGACAATGTCATATGACTTTGTAGTTTAGCAAGACTATAGTGCTTGTGCAAGACATTAAAGATAGGGGGCCAGCATCCTCTCCTCTTTGTGTTATAACTTCAGAGGACGGAAAAAATTCCAACTATAGTATCATGACAGAAATAATGAAGTCTTAGCATGTTTTGGCTGATGTGCTGCTACTTGTGTGAATCAAGCAGTGAGAAGGATTGATTGTGATACTTTCACATGTTAAGCAAGTACTTACACAGTGTTGCTGGGCATGCAGGTGTCTGTGATTGCAGTAAGTCCATCTTTGTCCTGAATTGTACATGTGAAGGTGAAATTTTTGAACAGAATTTTTGATAAGAGTTGAAAGAAAAATACAATGTCGTGAAACACTGATGGGAAATCCAGACAAAGAAGAATAAACTTGATTTCAGAAGGTAGTTAGTTATGTAAGGATGCAGGCAAGCATCCAGTGACATTTTTACTATGCCACTGGCCTTTCATTAGCCTTACTGCTCTTGAAAGAAAGGCTATGAGTTACTGAAAATCCTACTTATGTGCATATCTAGGAAACTAAGTATTTAAGTCTGGGTCAGCTGGTGTAATTGCAAAAACAGCATGATCTCTAGTTGCACATCATTAGTAAATAGACTGCACAGTAGTAAATTAAATCAGAGTTGGGTGTCTTTAGACTTATCTGTTTGTGTGCATATCAAAGAAGCTATAATGTGTATGTGAAGAGCAGTGCACTTCTTAATCAGGCTTTGTGATGGTAAATAACGGCAAAAAAAAAACCCCAACACTTCCTTCAAACCACACCTCTATATTGTCTCTACAATGTTTATTCATTCTTGTGGAAGAACAAAAAGGAGGTGAAAAGAAGTGTTAAAAGCTGCAATCTGTTCATTCATTAGTGCAAAATATTTTGATTTCCTGTTAAAACACATTTTTCAATATGTTGAAATGTGTCCAGTTTTGAATCTAGGAATTCAGTATTGTAGTTTTAATCACTCATTAATGGAGCAAATTATAAGGCTTAGGAAAATGAGTAACAGGGTTAAAAGAAGAAAAAGCAAAAAGTGAAAGTGTTTTGAATGCAGCTCTATAATCTGTTAAAGACACATATTCGTGTTTTAAGTTTTTGACAATTCACTAATTACAAATTTTGTCTATACTTATAGGAGACATAAGAAAAAATAAAAAGGGAGAGCAACAGAAAGACACAGAAAGCTACCAAAATTTTCAAATTATCCTATGTGGAACTTTATCTTAAATACCTGTAAGAGCTTATTTTTTGCTTATTTCAAGTTATATATCAGTTTGTTAGTTTACAACAATGGAAAGTTTATAAACTAAATCAATTGTTACTATCAGTAAAGATCTTTTTCTGCAAACCAAAAGCTTCGCTTTCAGCAAGAACGTAAAGTCATTCAAAGAAGTATTTTTAACAGGTATCTCATTATTTATATAACAAAGAAGCTTCATTAGTATTGAATGCATTTTGATTATTCAACAATCTGTAGCAACTACTAGATATCTGTTAAAAAAGAAGCTGTCAAAGACATATAAAATCAGATGTGGTTCATGGCTACAATCACCTTTTACCTAATGCCCTGAAAGTTCAATGTATACTCACCTCATTTTCCTCTTAGTTTATGACTTCTTGTAACAGGTAGTGCACACAAGAATCCAATGCCTTCCATAGAAACTGGTTCTCAGCAGAACTGAGAACAATTAAAACACTCTTACTACAATGCTCGATAATTAGAGATTTAAAACTATCATGGATGAATTCAGTTCAACATAGTGTTTAGTTTTTGTGACTCCACTGCAGAAAAAGATAGTTCAACCTCTCTATTACAATTAAAAGTTGCCAAAAATAGGGTTCTGTCCACAGTATGCCATCTTTTTTCTGGAGATATTTATAATTCTTGTTTTGCCTAAGGACTTTATTGAGATCAGTATATATTCACCATCAATGCACTGCTTGTATTTTGTGAGTTTTTTTCTAACCAGTTCATGCTGCAAGGGAATGAAACCATTAATGCATTTTCAATTTTTTTTTTCCCCAGCAAGAAACCTTAGATTTTCAACTGCATTTTATTTGGTAGCAGAAGATTAAAAAAGTGATGAACAGTAGGTTTTCCATGGCATTCAGTGTCATAGCTGAAATGACTTTGTTAGGCTAGCAGCCTGTATTGGTAGTATTCTTTTTCATGAGCCATGTTTTGACAGATAATATTCCACAATACAGTAAAAAACTGCAACCCCTGTCAAATTTAGATTTACTTCTTACACTAAGAACTCATGGTTTTTATACAAGTAGAACACATAGGAATTTCTAGCATCATCTTTTTTATGTGTTACTTTGTTTTTTTCATTATGTTTGACATAGTGAGACAGATGATTGCTATTGATGACCAGCCATATTCTTAGGAGAGTAAAACTTCAGTGAAATATAAAATATGCAGCAAGTTCATAGAAACTTGAAATGAACCTGGCTGTGTTGATAGATTATCCTAGAGATAATTTACTATCTCCAATCAAGTGCAGAATATACATAATATACCTGCAGGAAACTTTCAGAACAATGAAGATTCTTCTTCACTTTAACAGACTTTAACTGAAAAAAACCCTCACATGATTCAAAACATTTGAGATGACTAGTTAAAGATGATTTCATGACTCAAAAATTGCTTCATGGTTTGAATAAAATTTTGCTTTATACCGACATGCATATTTTTCTGTCTTTTTCTGTGTGATGTACTAACAATTTTAATGTAATTTAGAATTAGGATCTAAAATTAAGTAAAGGTTTGTACTCAGTATGTGTATGACCTTTAATTGTACATATCAGTTACTTCCTATGAAGGCAGCTGTGGTAGTTTGAAAACAAACCAGTGGGAGGCACCAAGTCATAATAACAATTTAATGGGGAAAATTAAACAAAAGGAAAAAGAAAAAGACTAAAAGAAAACACTGTTCAAACTGACAGAGTCAAAATACAACCTGAGTCCCTGTTAGGCAGGGTGGTGGTAGCAGTCTGGTAGAATGGTGGCTGCAGTCCTCTGAAGCAGTGATCCTGTAGAAGAAAACGTCTGCTCTTCCTCAGAAGGTCCAGTGGTGGCTGTGTAGCGCCTGTCCCCTGGAAATCCAGTGGAAAAGGGTTGTCACTGGTGTTCAGTCTCAGATTATATCCACGATGGGATGCTTGGTTCCTCCCTCTGGGTGGAGCATCTCACAATGGGGTAATGAGTCATGAGGCCAAGTGTTGATTAGGCTCATTAACAGAAGATAGTCCAGAGGGAGTTATCTATGAGTCATGTGGCAGGACAATGATGGGCCATTAACAGCAAGATAGTCTGGGGGGAGGAGGCAAGGAAACACTGCCCCACCTGATCTCAACAGCTCATGAGGATGGTAATAGAATACACTGCAACCCAGGACAGGCAGCAAAGTACTTTATTTGGTCAAAAAAGCGCAAACAGTATTCTGAAGGAAAGGTATTCAAAGAGAACTCAACAAATTAGAGAAATGGATAGAAAGAAAAAACATGAAGATCAGGAAAAGGAAATGATAAGTCTTGCAGCTGGGATAGAATAAGGCGGCAAAAGGAGAAGGTGGGAATTGAAAAGAGCAGAAAGAAGCTTCGCAGCAAAGGACTTTGTTTCTTGATGGGCATGACATTGACCATGAGTCATGAATGCACCCATGTAGGGATGAAGATAAAACATGTGTGGTCTGCACAAATAAAAACTAAGCTGACAGATAGAATGATGGAGTTACTCAAATCTGTCCAGTGTGTATGAGACCAAATCTACAGTTCTGTGTCTAGTTTGGGGCTTTGACGCGCCAGAGATATTTTAGAAGGCTGGAGAAAGTTCCAAGGATTGCTGCCAAGATGAGTGACAGGCTGGAGCTCAGAGGAATGAGGTGAGATTGTGAAGCTACAGAACAGAGTTTGTTCAGCCTGAAGAAGATGATGATCAGGAAGGAAGAAATTTCCATGTTTAATTACCATAGAATCATTGAATAGTCTAGGTTGGGAGGGACCTTAAACACTGTCTAGTTCCAATCCCCCTGCTGTGGGTAGGCACATCTTCCATTAGACAAGATTGCTCAGAACTCCGTCCAGCATGACCTTAAACACTTCCAGGGATGGAACATCCACAACTTCTCTGGGCAACCTGTACCAGTGCCTCATTAACCCCAGAGTAAAGAATTTTTTCCTAATCTCTTGAACTAGTTTGAAAACAAACCAGTGGGAGGCACCAAGTCAGAATAACAATTTAATAGGGAAATTAAAAAAAAAAAGGCAGAAAACACTGGTTCAAACTGACAGAGTCAGGATACAGCCTGACACCCTGTTAGTCAGGGTGGCGGTAGCAGTCCAATAAAATGGTGGCTGCAGTCCTCCTGAAGTGGTGGATGTGGTTCTGTTGAAGCAGTGATCCTGTAGAAAGGGTCTGCTCTTCCTCAGAAAGTCCAGTGGTGGCTGTGTAGCTCCTGTCCTTTGGAAATCCAGTGGAAAGGGGGCCTGTGTTGTTCGGAATCTCAGATTACATCCAGGATGGAATGCTTGGTTCTCCCTCTGGGTTGAGCATCTCAAAATGGGATGATGAGTCATGAGGCCAGGCGTTGATTAACAGAACATTATCGTCTGGAGGGAGTTATCTCTGAGTCATGAGGCATGGCATTGATGGGCCATTAACAGAGAGATAGTCTGGGGGGAGGAGGCAAGGAAACACTGCCCCACCTGATCTCAACAGCTCATGAGAATGGTAATAGAATACACTGCAACTCAGGACATCTCCAAACTAAACCTGCCCCCTTTCCATTTGAATCCATTCTCCCTAGTCCTGTCACTGCATGCTCTCGTAAAAAGTCCCTCTCCATCTTCCTTGTAGGCCCCCTTCAGGTACTGGAAGGCTGCAACTGGGTGACCCCAAAACCTTCTCTTCTTTAGGCTCAAAAATCTCAATTCTTCCAGCCTTTCCTCATAGGAGAAGTGCTCCATCCCTCTAATCATCTTTGTGGTGCTCCTTTGGACTCACTACAACAGGCTCATGTCCTTCTTGTGTTGGGATCCCCAGAGCTGGATGCAGTACTCAAGGTGGGGTCTAACCAGAGCATGGCTGGGTGTGGAGAAAACAGACTCAGGTTTTTTTTAAAGGTGAACAGTGTGAGGAGTAGCGACAGTGGAGAGGAGTTTCAGCAAGAAAAAAATCTAATTAGAGCTGAAGAAAAACATTTTCACCAGGGATGTGAGCAAGCACGGGAACAGTTTGCAGAGAGATGCAGTGAATTTTCTGTCTCCAGAGATATATGAAACCAAACTGGCCTTGAACAAAATGGCATTACTTCAAATTTAATCTTGGTTTATACAAGACATTGCACTAGGTTACTTCCAACTTCTAACTTGCATCCTTCTATGAGTCTGCGATATCTAGACATTGCTATCAAGGTTTGGTAAAGGAAAAGGTCTTTGCTGAAACATTTATTCACTGGTATCTTACACAGGCTCTTCTAGCATCTTTAAAATGGAGTTGGAGGTCTATATACCTGTGCATGAGGATGCATACACAATGAAGTGATGTATTTTATGGACAATATGTACACTGAAGCAACGTGAAACTAAAACTATTTATTCCATTAAAACTGGAATAAATATTGCAGTCATAAGTTGGAAAATATTTTTATTTTATCATATTATCTGTGCTCAGTATTCTATTAAATCCAGACTGTATTCAAGCATCTGACCTCCATCTATCTTTAAACACTTACAGAAGGAAGGAAAATAATAAATTTACAGTAGATGTTTTACCTCTTAAAGCATCAGTGGTGGTCACAGATTTCTGGAGTTCAGGACTCCCTAATGCATAAGATAGGGGGCACTGCTCACAGGTGACCAGGAATGTTTTGGGTTTTTTGTTTGTTATGCACCTAACAACAACATGAAGAACTGCATGTAAAAAAAACAACACAGTTTTTTAGTGCTACTACTGGAAGTGATCCAGAAAAATATCTTCAGTTTTGAAATGTTATTCCTGCTTAATTTAAATATTTATGATCTGGGGAAGATAAGTAGTAGACGAAATTATTTGAAAGCATGTTCTTACACTCAAAGTCATGTTATGGGCCATAGTCCCATTAATAATGCAGTTAAATTGTGGGGGTTGTTTTTTAAAGTCTTCTTAGTATCTATGCATTTTCTCTAATGTTATGATTATCTTTGCAACGTCCCTCTGGGTCCTAAGGTTGATGCTTCAGCCCTTCTCAAGAAGTGTGGGAGACAGGGGGTCAACACTTACTTGTCAGCATGTGCAGGTGTCTGCCAAGAGAAGTGTGACATTGATGTTTTCTTTCTCCTCAGGCTTGGGCTCTGGCTGGTGCTATATTTATAGGTTTACCTGTCACATTCCACTTCTCTTGCACTGCCAGCTGCAGCCTGGCAGTGGCCCCTATCATCCCAAAGGGACTCCAGGCACACAAAGAGGTATGGTTTTTCAGACAGTGACTACAATGAAGAGGGGTGTCACTTCTCTGTTAACCTCAGAGCTGAAGCTGGAGCAGGGGAAGAAGAAGTAACTGCCCCTGGTGCAGGGATTAAAACAGTGACACCAAGCTCAGTCTGGGCAATTTTCTACTCCTGTGCTTGCTGAGAGGATGTATGAAGTTGATATGTGTTGGATACTGTAAGAATTACATGCTTGGCTTTAATACCATGCAAAAATATGACCTGAAAGATGAAATAGAGAATTTCTTATATCAGTGAGTTAGGCAAATTAGTAAGAAGTCTGGAATACAGGATTACAAATACACAGTGCTGTTGACAAGTTAAAGGAGTACTTTGAAATAAACTACAAAAGAGGGAAGTACAAAATACTTCATCTGGGTAGGAATACTAATCTGTGTATATATTAAAAATGGTAAACAGTGGGCTAAATCAAATTTCACTGCAGAATGTGACTGAAGAATTGCAGTGGATCACAAAATATATTATCCCAAAGAATAAGGTGTGAAATAGTCTCAGGTCTCTGTCTGTTCTATCTCTGATTCATTACAAAGAGTATTTTGTGTCATCCTTGACCAGTGTTTGTCTAGTTTATTCTCAAGGACTTTGAGTAGTAAAGGCTGCCTAAGGTCTCCGGGGAATCTACTCTTATGCTTTATTCTCTTGCTTTTTATGGCAGTTTATCTAATACTGAACTTTTTTTTTTTACTGCAGTATAATCTCATTTTTCCTTTTCCATTGTGTGCATAGAAAACATGTTTTTCTTATTTTGCAACCTGTTATGAACATATAGACAAAACATACCTTTCCTCTTTAGGTATGAGGCCTACAGCCATGAGATATGTGGTGAAGGGATTACAGGTGTTATAGGCTGCTGATAGGGATAATAGGTAATCAAGCAAAGGATGACCCTTATTGCTACAATCAGCCCTGTGGTAGGGGGAGTGATACTGAGGTGCCAGATGCATGACCCACAGTCTTTGTGATCTCACTTTTTAGTTATAAAGAGAGATATTAACTCAAAAGCCCTCATTTACATATAAAGCAGCTGCCTTTCCCTCTTCCCTTCCCCCTCTTTATGAGGGCTGCAACAGGTTATTTGACTAGAGTCTTACCTCCACTTCTCCCAAAAGTATAATTTTGTCATTTGAAATACTTCATGGAAGAATACAGGGACACCTCTTTGGTAAGATTTGCACCTCTGGCTGCATTGAATGATACCCAAGTGAAATTAAGCTTGAGTGCTGGTAAAATTAGCCTGACTGAATTACCACATTTATGAATGGCAATTCTGAGTTTGTATCTCCGTAGTTTCAACAAACCACGAATCTGTGATTGTAAAAGTTCTTGTTGAACATGTGCAGTCTTACAATACCAAACTGGCTTACAATCAGAAATTAAGCCCAGCTACACCTGATACTTCAAGAGTCAGAGACAGTTAATAATAAGCCCAGGGAGTTACAAGGAAAGTGAAGTGGGTTCTGAAACAGGCTCTTGCCTTATCAGTGAATTGAAAAACAAGCCTCACAGCCTCAAAGATGGGGAACAATGTATTGTTTTGCTTAGTTTGTTTAGGTCTACAGTTTTACAGCAGAGCTTGGGAAGGATTTGCCACTGGTAGTGGACAGAGCTCAAGGACATTTGGCAGAGATGAGAAATTAACAAAACCAGCTCAGCAACTGTACTGAAATCAGTCCCAACTAGGTAAAAGGTGATTCCAGCAGGAGGAGATTGCAACACACAACCCACCAACTCAAGAAATCATCCAGCTCAAAAGAGAAGAAAGACTGAATATGTGGACTAGTTAGTATGAGAAGTAAGAGAATCATTTAACCAATAGAAGCTTGAATACCAATTAAGAAGAGAACTAGGTAACTTGTAGTAAATGAACCATAATTCTTTTGTTTATTAAAATGCATATATAGTGTAATTTTTTTGAGAATCAGTGTGCTGGCTTTGTGGATTTACTACCTACCACCCATCTTCACACAATATGAAATAAACAAAGACCTTGGCTCTGTGTGTGAGATTGGCTTATTGTACACTGGGTGACAAATCCCGTTTTTAGGGACAACACACCCAGCCCCTCTGATATCTGAGGTGTAGCTAGAAAGCAAGGGTGTTTATATCCTTCCAAATTTCTATACTCTAGACTTGAAAGTCTTTTATGCAAGCTAGCAAATAAGTTTTTTTGGTCTTTCTGGGCAACTAAGAATGTTGTATGAAGCTGTCTAACAATTTGAGCTGCTTCAGATAATCATTACCAAAGCAATCTTGATCTTGAGATCACTGGTTTCTGTGAGGAAGCTAGGGGCTAATAAAATCAGCATTAGTCAAGTTATGCTATAACTTGACTATCGGTACATCCAAGGTTGGATCTACAAGGTACTCCTATAGAGACTTTTCCAACACCCTTCTGCAAGCTCCCATGCTGGAATCCTGTCCATGGCTTTGCAAGGTAAATGGTACATATCTTTACTGTAGAAAGGTATGATATGTACCTGACTGGAGGCAAAATGGTGTTCCAATAGAGTGTTGTATAATTCTGGGCATAGCCAAAAAACCCAAATTGCTCTGTCGGCTGATCAGGTCACAGATCTGATCACTGCAACTCAATAACCTCTAATGTTAAATTAATACCACCATCCATAGCTTTCTTTGAGATAGTTCAACTTTTCTCCATCCAGGAAATTTCCAGCCACGATTTTATGGCTGGCATGGGGCCAAGTACAGTTCCCAATAGGCAATCTGGATATAACATCCTTGCTATGAAACCTCAAGGAATTAAATAGTGTGGATATTTAGAGTACTGCTTGTTTACTTCAGGGTCATGGAATAAGCTCTGGTTCTTATTTGACTATTTAAAATGCAATTCTGCCTTTTTTACCCTGCCCACATCTGGGCACCACACTTCAAAACATATGTTGGATTAGTTAGAGCAGAAAATTGTGTTCTAGAAAATGTGTCCTAAACAAAATCCTGAAAGACCTAGTATTATTTGACAGTAAGTATAAAAGATTTCAGAAGCATACAGTAATAGCATTCTATGAAAGATCATGGCAAAGAAGCAAATAAATAATTACATTCTACGCGATGAACAAGACAAGAAATAACAGGCCTATTTTGCAGCAAAGATGAAGCCTGAGTGCATAAATAAAGGCCTCGTGATGGGGAGAGAGCTAAGCACCCAGGTGAGTCACTTAGGCAGTCTATTGAAGTAGCATAGCTAAAGATTTTTAGATATACATTAGAAAAAAAAATATTTTGTTTAATTTAAGTAGAATTAAAAAACATCCTGGGTTGGAGGAGACTCATTAAGGATCATCAAGTCCAGTTGCTGACTGCACATAGGGCAACAAAAAAGTTTAACTATGTATATAAGAACATTGTCTTAACACTTGTTGAACATGGAGAGGTCATAACCACAGATCTGGATTAGTGAAACAAACAAAGCAAAAGAGAGGGAAAAGAGACCGAGAGGGAGCAATCTGCTTCATTTTATAGTTAACCTGGTGCATGCCTCTTATGTCAACAAGATTTTTTGAGTCCTTTCATTCACACACATGCAGCCAGCCCTTTTGAGCTCTTCTCCAGGAAGTGAGCCTGAGGTGGGGCATGGCCGAGCATGAGTCTCCAGGTGGAACAGGAAGTTGGCTCAAAACAACATTGCTCCACCTTTGTGGGACCCTCTCTTCTACGTCTGCGACAAAACATGGTTACACTTGGTCCTCTACAGACACCAACCTCCGAGCTGAGCCTATGCATTGCATGAGAGATTACTGGTTGAATGGAACTAAAATAGTGCTGGGGATCTCTCTCAGCTCAGCTACAGGGGGGATCATGCTAACAATTCAGAGCTATGTTGTTCCAATACTCCACCTTGTGCTCTGGGTCTGACAGTATCCTTAGTGCAGATTTTAGCCTGCATGGGATGATCAGGTTATATCTGTATGATAAACCAGTCTTACAACAGAATTTAAAAGACAAAAACAAAGGGATTTGCTAGATAATAGCTGGGAAAATATTTAACAAATGTATAGAACCAAGAGAGAAGGCATGGAGGACTGACAAACCTATAATTAATGTTGCTGAACTGGAACAGGGAGAGACATGGTAATCCAGCATGTTATGTAAGGTTTGATTCAGGATAGAACTTGAAAACCCAGAAGAGAAACTTAAAGTAAATGTAAGTCAAAGATTAATTTGGGGAAATTTTCAAGTAATTTTGAGAGAAAAATATTTCTTAGATTGTTATGTAGGTGGCAGTCTAGGCTAGTGGTTCTTAAAATTGTAGAGTAGCTTGTTTTTATGTGGGTCTACATTAAAAAAAATGCTTTAAATTGTTCCTCCATACCTCTTTTTTTTTTTCTTTTTTTTTCCAGAATGGAGAACAGCCTGTCACTATCTGTCACTAAACTAAAAAAAAAAGGGAAAGTGGATTTTTCCCAGCTTCCTGAAAAACTAAATATACACCCCCATTTTAAGGCAATGACTAACCCTGAGGCAAGCAAGGCACTCTTAACCTATTTAAGGTTTTTGTCTGAAAACCAGGGATTTTAATGAAAATTCTTCAATTAAAAATAAAGTGGAGTTTTAACATTCAGAACAAATATATACATCTGACTTTCTTTATCTAAAAGGTTTTTACTGACTTGGTGAAGTCACTGAAGCTACTTATAAATGATGTATGAAATGAAAGCTCACTGTCCAAAGCACAGAGAGAACACAGACAACATTTTTCAATCACTGCTTCCATAAGATTTATAATTTACTATACTGTTAGGGGTTTAGTTTTTATTTGTTATTTTTTATCTCTTTGGAAAAGGAGCCACAAAAACCACAGAAAAGTCAGGAAAAAATATACAAGGAAAACTAATTTGTAAAGACAGCTTGAATTTGGGTTCTTACATACTTTTCCATTATTTTTCTGAGGAGCTAGAACTGTTTAAAACCATTTCTAATGTTTCTTTTACTAAGATAAGTTACACCCAATCATACATATACTCCTTCCATAGTCTCTAAGAATAATGCCTAATCAGTTAAATCCTATAAAAATGTTACAAAATGGAAGCTCTACAATGTAGTATGTAATAACATTTTAAACTCATTTTAACAACAAAATACATGATTTTAAATACAGTCAGAGGTTTTGACTTGGGGGTAACAGAAGTGCACCCTTTCTGATCAAGATTAATGTGCAATTCCCATTTTTAATACCATAAAGAACATGGGTAAATTAATTTCTAAAAAAGTTCATATTGCACAAGTCTTTACATATGTTGCTGAAGTATGTCCATAATCCAGATTCAGAGAACATTATCCATATCACTGAAATATATACAGCAATACTTGAAGGTGACAGTAGTTGATACAGTTTTTCATGTTTTCTTGTTACTGATTGCATAAGTCATGATTTAACCCTAGCAAGGAGCTAAGCTCCGCACAGCCGTTCACTCGCACACCAGCAGGACTGGGAAGAGAATCAGAAGGGTAAAAGCTGGAAAACTCGTGGGTTGAGACAAAGACAGTTTACTAGGGAAAGCAAAAGCTGTGCACACAAGCAAAGCAAAACCAGGAATTAATTCAGTGCTTCCCATGGGCAAGCAGGTGTTCATCCATCCCCAGGAGCCCATCAAGTGTAACGGTAACTTGGGAAGACAAACACCATCCACTCCAAACATCCCCTCTTTCTCCTTCTAACACCCCCTTTATATACTGAGCATGATGACATATCATCTGGAATATCCCTTTGATCAGTTTGGGTCACCTTTCCTGGCTTTGTCCCCTCCCAACCTCCCATGCAGCGTCAACTTCCTCACCAGCATGGCTGTACAAGAAACAGAGAAGGCCTTGGCTCTGTGTAAGCTCTGCTCAGCAATAACAAAAACATCTCTATATTATCAGTTTTGTGTTCAGCACAAGCCCAAAACACAGTTCCATGCCAGCCACAGGGAAAAAAAATTACCAGCCTAAGCCTAGTACACTATACTATTTTGGGTATTTGTACATACTGATGAAAAGACTGTGTATTCAGATAACATAAGGCTACACTGCTGTTACTAAAATAGTAACAGCCACATACCCTTTGCAAGACTGAAATGTTTACGCAAAAGTCTGTCAGAGGTCAATTAAGACCTCTATTTTCTTTCTCATCTGCAGATTATTTCCAATATCTGCTTCAATATAATAAAATAAAATAAAATAATAATTATTTATGAAGTTGATGCCTAAAAATGTATTATTATATGCAAATATTTAAGATAAAAATTCAAAACACTTGTGGCATTTATTTTGTATAGAAGACAAATCCTGTTATACTGTATTGTTGGATTTTCTCAGCTAAACAAGAACAAACCCAAAGTAAATTCTCCCAACCTCAGTTTATAGCAGGTATTTGCCTGTTATGTGGCATTTGTTGCAGCTGAGTCAAGTCCTAGCAAGAGTTAAGCTAAGTATCTCTCCCATGTATCTTAAGTTCCAACACTGGATTATTTAACATTGGATTCTCTTTTATTCATTTACTTTTCCTTCCTAACAAAAGAGTTGAGAATATTCAGGAAGCAGAAATAAGTGTTTCCTTCCAGGTCTCTTTTGAATGCATTACTTAACAACCATGTTATGATTGATTTGTCAAGTGTAAGAGATTAATTCTTATTTACAGTGTAAATTAGTTTCTCATCTCAGGATAATTACGCTAAATAAAAAAATATATATGAAATCCTCACATTATCTTTAGTGGTTTAGACATCATGTTAACATACCAAACAGGAACTTGAAGAAGAGAATAAAACACATATAAAACTCCTGAATCTGTATCTTATAGTCTACCAACATAGTCAATATTTAATTCCTAAATGTGAAGATGTATTTTGAAAAACAAAACCAAAAAATTTAGCTGTAGAAAGCTTTCTAGAAATGTGTCTTCCTCTCCACTACACAAGGAAAGCTATATGTGAATTTCAGAATCTCGCTTAGGTGTCTAAATAGAAGCAGAATGGATATAGATCTTTCTTGAATTTTTGGATGATAAGTGATTTTAAGCACTAGGCTGTCTTTTACAATGTATTAAGGTAGGCTCTTTCTGGAGACAAGGCTTTTTTTTAGATTTGGTTGTTCTGTGTTGTATCTGTATCTTTTTCCTTGTAAGCATTATATTTGGCAGACAGCTCTTTTAAGGAATACAAGTCTTGCCCATCTCATTTAGTGCTTATAATGCTTCTAGAATAATAAGAAAACAAATATTAAGCAATGATATGTGTGATAAAACTGAAAATGAAAGTGAACAGAAATCCAAGTTGTCCATATTTCTCCATCATCAAACTGAAAAGGAACGTATCTTGGTGCTGAAACTGGTGAAAAGACAAGATAATAAAACACTCGATGTCCATGGTTTAAGTACAGAATTACAAACATGAACTTGGATAAGAAAATCAGTAACATTTTTCACATATGTGGAATCAGGAGTGTTGGGCCCCTTATTAGCAAGAAAACAGAGAAATTGAAAAAACAAGAGTTGCAAGAGTAGCCTGTTTCACCAATTTGGATATGACATTTAGAAAAGCCATAGTGTTTGAATGGAAATCAGTAAAGAATAACAAACAGGCATGTAAAGCAAACTAACAAGAGGATATTTTTCTTCTTTTAAGCCTGGATTTTAACAGGCTTTGTGTTCATCAGTGGTGCTCATCATGCATGAGTGGAGAGAAAAACACAATGAACTACCAGGAAAGGGAGAGACTCACAAAGGTTTTAAACAAATATTATGAAAGCCAGAAGGCAACAACCAGCCTCCACAGCTGCCTACCTGCCAAAAAAGTGCAAATAATTGGGATGCTCCTATCTAAATTGAGTGCGTGGTTCAGTTGTTGAATGTTCCTTTATTAGCTGTTAGGAAATTATATCACTAAACAACCAAAGAATTTGCTACACAACAGCTGAGCATTCTGTAAAAAGTGCAAATGTAATTGAGTGTTTTACATAACAAAAGTACTTCTGAAAGGGATAAAATGTACTCAGTAATTATTTTTTTGTTTATGATACTTGTGTTGCATTCCAGTGCTTGATTAACAAATGCAAAATAAAATACTTCCAGAGCAGCCCTTATGGAACTAAAATAATATACCAAAAGAGGAAAAGAAAAAATAAACAAGGGGTACAGGGTAATATTGGTCATTCTATTTTTATTTTAAAATATGAACCTTCTAAGAAAGACAGAAAGATTTCCTTGTTAAACATCAGGAGGGCAATACAAAGACAAAACACAGTTCTTCAAGGTTCAAAGTAAAAGCTATTCATTTATTCCAGGAATTAAATTTGTCAGAGCAATGAATGACAGCCATTGTCTGGCACATCTCCCTCTTTTATTCCTTCAAACCATTAAGTGAAAATCTGGCATGAATCAAATCAAGGATCTTCAACATGGAAAGAATCAAACCAAAGGATTCATTTGATTTTCAGGCTGATTAATTTCAGAAGCTCTGTGGATTTGGGTCTGAGGAAGTGAGCACTACACTGTTTAATACTGGCAGACAACACATTTCTATAAATTCCCAAGACACACAATCATAGCTTTACCAAATTTTGATTATGTTTTAATTTGAATAGACTGTTTGAATGAACAACTTCATAATGTTTATGGAATATGCAAGGGTACAGAAGGGAAGAGCATGTGGTTAACGCAACCGGGGGCTTGTCAGCACAAGCCGCGGCGTGCCCTCGGGCAGAGGGGACGCAGCGTTGGCCTCCACAGCGTCCTCGCTGGACGGCTCAGTGGAATCAGCGTGAGATGGGTGCGTGCGCTGGCTCCTCCTCAGAGGAAGCACGTCGGGCAGCCGATGATCAGGCTCGCATTAGCCCGGAGGCAAAGAAGGTGGGAGGGGCTTCTGGTGTGAGTTCCAACAAGTTTATTTGCAGGAGGGACCAGGGACCAGCAAAAAGCGCCGAGGAGACGCGGGCTAGCCCCCTTTATGGGGGGATGGAGCAAGGCAGGGAAAGGGAAAACAACCAATGGGGTACAAGCAGAGGGGAGGATACAATTTTTCAGAACAAATGGGGAAAACAGGGAGGCAGGAGTCATAACAGGGAACCAATTAATAACTACAAAAGGGAGAACTTTCTGGAACAGGGGTAATTTAGGATTGGGAGCCACCCAGGGGGAGGTAACCTAGACCGCAGTGATCTCTTCTGGTGACTGACATTTGATGGTTTCAGCCTGAGAGCAGGCTGAGCCACCCCAACATGTGGTCAGCCATCCTTTGTGTTACTGGACTCATGGCTATTAAGCTATCTGAAGAGTGTTGCTTTTTGTTAGCCGCTCAATCATACCATGTTTAATTATTTTAAGAAATAGCAGACTCTGAGAAAGAAATTGTAGACTCAAAAATAGGTATTACCATGTACTATTCTCAACGTTCATATGTACGTATATATTTTTAAAATTTATTTACATGTGCTTGAATATAGGCATACATTCCCTAAAAAAATTAGAGATTCTAATATTTGTTAAAATTTATCTAGGAAGAATGATACAGATTTTGGTCACTTTAAACTACTTTAGTGATGGGAATGTTAAAATGGAATGATTAACGTATTTTCTTCTAAACTTATCTACCTTTTAATGGGGAGGTACAGCTGAGTACCAACACATTTACTATCTTGAATGGACCCCTACTAAGCATAATGTATCCTCTGTTTACTATAATTACTGACATTCCCATTGATCACAAAGATACATTATTTTTCTGATGACTGATCTCCATATATCAGCATTCAGTACTAATAACACATCGTCAGTAAGTCAGTATCAACTCGGAACAGAAGAGAAATTGAATTGTAATTCCTTTATCATAAACTTACAAATGAATAATTCTTTCTGCTTATTGCCTCTTCTAGTTTCTGTCACTCCACAATAAATTATCTAGTAACTCTTTTACAACTCACAAAGTTTACTAGCAAAATATAAATGGGCTATATTTGCAGTGTTTTTTTCTCCACATTAATTTCCATGGTTAGAGTCAGTATTTTATTAGCCACCTGTACAAAAACTGGAGAAAAAAATTTGAGAAAAAAAATTTCAGGAAACTATGTTAGATGTGGCGGTGCAGGTGGCTCCAGCCACTCTGTCTCCTGAGGAGAACTCAGACAACCACCTGTGGCGGTCAGCAACCCAAGCTTAGCATGTAACTTCTGTCATGGTGAGAACCCATGATTCCCTTGTTCTGCCTTTTGCATGTTTTCCCCTGATTGGTTAATGTTTTCCCTGTCCTGTTTTATGTATGAAGTTATGAATATTCTTTTCCCTTCTTTAATATTTGTCAGTTCTAGAAAGTTCTTTCTTCCTTGATGCCCCATTGGATCCTTCCCTAAGTCCCGCCTATGTGTTGTTCCCATTGGTTTCCTTCCTGTCAACTCCACCTGCTCGTCTCTATCCCATTGGCTGAGATCCCTTTCCTCGTGTATTGTGTACCCAGTATGAGATCCCTGGACCCTCCCGCCAATTGGTCTCTTGGTCCCTGTCTTTTCACGGGAATAAGCCTGCGTGGAACACTTATGGAGAGTCCCCTCTCTCTTTCTTCTTTGCCTTCGCCTGCGTGCCTGCTTAACAGCGATAGGAAGATCCAGCCCCTTTTGGGTGAGGAGCTCTGCCCCTTTTCCATTGTGTGATGGGCACTGAGTGCCGCCTTCCAGAGGGGTTTCAGCGTTGACCTCCGGGCTTCTTTGTGTCGGCACGCAAGGGGTAAAGCCCCCTTCTGCCAGCTCCCAGTGGCTGCAAAACCCCTCAGTTAGATTAGTACTTTCTGAAGTGTTTCTTTATAAATCAGGCTGAGGATATTGGGACTAAATTATTTCTAATGAATAAAACTGCATTAACTTACAAGGTTGGAAGACAGTCCATGCAAAAATAAAGGTCAGAATTTATGGAAAAGGAAAAGAAAGAACTCAAAATTCTACTGCATTGTGTATGTAGGGCTTATTCCAATAGTCTTGATATTTGAAGGATCTCCGATATTTCTAAGGTGCAAGTTTTTTAGATGAACTAGTCTTCTGTACCTTTCCTGACATTTTCTGATAGATTGTGACTTGATGCTGAGTGAAACTGTAAAATTAGTCTGCTTAAAATTGTCATCCCTACTCCTAGCTAATTTCACTTAACTATTTTATTTTTCTCCTCCCTACATGTGCTTAGTAACTATGTCATCTAATACTTTACCAGTTAAATTAATACAAAACTTGGACAGCAGTGATTATGCTTCACAGATTTAAACAGTAAATATTCCTATTTGGAAACTTGGAATTATTATATCCACAGTTTTACATTGCAAATATTGGATCAATCCAACTTCTTTTGATATCAGTGGTTGTCTATATACCCAGTTTAAACAGAGTTGGATCAGGTTCAGAATCAGTGACAAATTCTTGTGCATCAGACTAAAGGAGAACGTGTAATAGATTTTTCTTCTCTAATCTTTAAACAGTGAAGGCTAATCAAAATAACAAAATGCCAGCTGTATTTCACCATGCACAGTTTTCAAGCATGAGCTGTATTTTGCTTGTTTTTTCACCTAGAAGGATCAGTAATGAATCATCTTGGAAGAAAATTGTCAAGTATGGAAAGATATATAAAGTTTAAGATCAATAGTTGTTCAGTACACATTGTATGGGAGAGGAGTGAATATACAACAATAGCAAAATATATCTATTGCAGGTGATGAATATAATGTTCTTTAATATGGTTCCAATAACATAAAACATTAATGAGAGTCTTTAAACCCAGGTAACATTTTTGACAAGGATCTATCAGCCAAATTAGTGGTTTATACATTTGAAGATGGGAAGAAAATCTACTCACGTGCATTACTTTATTTCCATATCCTTATATGCTCTCAAATACAGTTTCATACCCATCACACAATATTTGCACTAGGATATATTACAGTGGTACAACTACATACGTCTGTCGTGAAATGGTGCACACTCAGTGTATTCAGGTATGAAGGTATCCAGTCCAATTCTGTCTTCACTGTATTTTCTATGAAAGGATTGCAGAAATGCAGGGAAGTGGTATGAACATGACAAACACAAATTCCTTATTATGAAAAAAAATCAAAAAAAGGTCAGTTTGAAATGAAAATATATGTATTCAAATGTATATTGCAGATTTTTTATAGTCATTTATGAAGTTTTTCAAGAGACAAGCTAAACAAAACATGCAAAGAATACATTTCTCCTTAATTCTCTTCTTAAAGGCAATCTGCCAGTCTG
Source organism: Corvus kubaryi (assembly GCF_017639235.1). Taxonomy (NCBI): domain Eukaryota; kingdom Metazoa; phylum Chordata; class Aves; order Passeriformes; family Corvidae; genus Corvus; species Corvus kubaryi. The sequence goes on from NW_024582091.1 coordinate 8,475,128, forward strand.
CTGGAAGGCTCACTTTTCACATCTGTGTAGTGATTTTGATTATGTGAAACCAGTATTTCTTCCATCTGTGAGTGACATTTATGACTTCAAAGATATATGCTTTTTCCATTAAAAGAATATATTTTGTTTCCAGAACTAAAAATATTTTCTCTCTTAAGCAGTACTTAAGTTGATGTGAAAGTGTTCTGCTTCCCTTCCTAAGCGGCAAAAATGAGAAGTTAAATCAGAAAATTTAATCAGCTGGAGAAAATACGGAAACTTAAACTTTCAAGTTTTAATTACACATGGTTCAATGGGAAAAAATGCAAGGTCATGAGCTCTAGAAACTGTTTATTTTTCCATGGAGCATGAGACACATACATGAAATATTCTTCAATTCACTTTTCATTCTAAAATCTGATGTGGCTACCTAGAGCTAATCAATGATTATTTGTTCATGAAAGCTATCAGTCATAATCCTAAACAGTATAAACTATGGTGTGTAAAAGTGTATTTGCAAAGACCTGTGCTTTACAACATGTATTGTAATGGTCTCAGGCTTTGTGAGAAACTGGAAGGACTGCTGGCTTGAAACATTTCAGGTGCATCTGTGGGGAAAGGGGCAGGTCAAGTCTTGCCCTGGCAAGGCGATGTCCTGCTCCACACACCCCACACCCCCAGGGCCTGTATCCCAGCCTCGCAGTGGGGCCAAACCCTGGCATATGGGAGGCAATGCTCCACACTATGACCCTGTAGCCCCTAACCCAGGTCTTGAGTGACCAGAAGTCTCACCTGGGGAAAGGGCCTAGGAAAGCCAAAGTGTACTTAAGCCAAAGCATCATGCGAGCACGTCTTTATCCTACTTTCCCTTGGATTTAAATCAGCTAAAACACCGTTGGAAACAGGAGTGGTAGCTACCTTTGTTCTTTTTTATATCTCTTAGCTCTTTCTTCTTCTTCTTCTTCTAACTCCTTCTTCTTGAAGTTTGATTAATTTAAATTGTATGGGTTGGAGTTTGCTAAATTGAATGGACTTAGAATTTGCCAAGTTAATGCTTTGTGAAATACTTTATGTTGATTGAATGTTGCCTTAAACTTTTGCCAAAGTTCCCTGATTTTCTGAAGGTTGCCAGTAAAGTTTTTTGTTGCTTTGACCTTTTGAGAGTATCTTGCCAGTGTTTCTCTTGTGTTCAGGGTACATAAAAAAACCCAAACCATAAGCCTCTTTAAGGGACTTTACCAAATGAGTTCTGGGGCCTTACAAGCTTCCACTATGTAAACTGCAAGTGTGGGGTCCTGCTGTCATTTGTTTGCAGTCTAATCTTAGTCTGAACCTAAAATTATGTCCTAAAATTGAAAGCAGCTTTCAGACATATATATAACCCACCTGTTTCGGTTGATACTATAAAATCCTTGCAATCCCTTTTTTTTTTTTTGAGCTGAAGAACTTTAAACTTTCTCGGATCTGTAGTAGCTTGCTTCCTCATTTTGGGTATCTGAATTTATGGTCCAAAATTCAGTAAGATGAGTTTTGCCTTTCTTTTTACCACTAGGAGAAAATTTAATTCTTCCTACACTCTTAATATAGGTTCTTTTAGAAACAATGACAAACAATGTCAAGCAACATGCTTTGCAACTGATTTGTTACAAAAATGTAATTTTCCATGTTTACCTAACAGTCAGGTTTCTGTACAGTCTTTTTATTACAGGTGGCTCAGGTAGTAGGGAGTTACATCATGATGCTTTGCTCAGTGTATAATTTAAAACCAAGCTTCCTAAGTAACCTGAATATTACCATGAATCTTAACAGTTTTTACCGGTCTTGCAGCACACTTCTTGTTTAGTCTCTCCTGCTGTCCTATGCACACACCACAAGTAACTAAAGCAAGTTAGTATGCAGAATAGTTTATAGTTTCATTGTTGTGGGCTTAAATTTAATTTTGCTTACATAAGAATTAAAAATACTATTCTTTGAAAGTTCCAGTACTAAGAATTAATACATAACTAGAATACACGCTTGTTATTGTGCTTTATAGAATAAAATTTCTCATTTTATAACCAAAACCATTAGAATTGTATTTCAAGTTGACTGAATGTAGGTGTAAAGGGGGTAAAGCATATTTTATTTCAGAGTCTATTCTTTGGATTCACTGTTAGAAAATTAAATACAAAGATATACATAGAAATACATCTGTAAGATATATATAGAAATATATGCATAATATTGGTTGTTTTTTAGAAAACTATTTTTCATAGTACTGTGGTATGCAGAAAAAAGATTTTTTGTCTACAGACTCTGTCTAAAGACTTTATGGGAACTTTTTTGTCTCTGTGTATCTTAAGGTAGAAGTGATTAGCCTATATTAGAAGGTATTTCACATATTGTAGAAAATTATTCAATAATGATCAGTTACTTCAAGCTTAGACATCCATGCCATGGGCCTCTTACTTTGAAAATCTTTCTTATTTTCTTATTTTAAATATTTTATTATTTAAAATACACAGCATAGTCTCAAAGCCATTACAGTCATTTGCTGAAGTTGAGTAAGCAACAGCCGGCTGGGTCAGGGATGACAGACGAGATAGGCATCTCTCATACACAATACTTGCCTGAATACCTACATCATTATTATATATATTATATATACCAGGAGATCCTGCATCACACATAGAAAAAATACTTGAGTATAATTGACTCAGAGTCAGGCTCTGCAAGGTCATGTTGACCACTTGCTGGTGTGTTTAAATTCCAATTGAGGCAAGAAAAATACAGGTTGGTGTACCATCTGGGAAAGACAGGTGACCCCTTCTCTGAGGGGTGGAGACATAAAAAGAAGGAAGGCTGCAGCATAATATGGTCACATTTTATACCTGTCTCAGAGAACGAGAAGCTGTTCGCAAGAAACAGTCATTTTGATATATTTCGTATGTCTTTTTCAGGTAGGAAATTCAGTTTGTCAGATGACAGCTGCTTTACCAGCTTATATAGTTGCATTCACCCTCCTTAAATGCTCAGTAAGGAGTTGGAGGTTTGTCAGTTAAATATATGACATTGTTATGACTCTTGATGACATGTGTGATGACACAACTTACCTAGAGTGCTAAAAGTCATCTCTCTGCCAACAATGTGAAGTGACACAGTGCTCATCCACTGCCAGTTTTGACTCTTCTGTAATTGATATATTTGCAACAGTTGTACCAGTGATACAATTTTGCACCTTTTATACAGTTTTCATCCAGGTCATGTGACAGCTCTGAGAGGCTCCATATTTATCCTGCAAGAAAAAAGACAAAGAGGAATTACTCCACTTCGAATCCACCTTAAAAATGCCAATCTCATCTGTCCTGTACTTAGTTAAATAGTATTCTCAGATACAACAGGGGCAGACTTTACCTTCAATGCCAATGTTTTAACATTTAAGTCCTAGAAGAAAAACCTCAGCTGAGGTCTGAAAGTGTCTGTAAATACTGAGTTTATTGTGTCTGTTCACATCCCAGAGACAGTTTTGAGAATGCAAAAAGTGTTCTGTTTTGAAAATGGCACCCTAAATATTAAGGGAAAACCGTAAACCGAAGTATGAACATACTTCCCTTAAAACAATCTGATATGCTTACAGCCATGAGAAATGAAAATATCTTTTTTGGTTTAATGCTATCTGATATATACAGCCTTGTTCACTGTCACTAAAGTAATTGGAAAGCTTCAGCTGATTCCCGTAGGAGGTGAAAGTAACTTTCATGCAAAAATGGAAAAATGATTATAGGAATTAGCTTCCTAGGAAAAGGAAAGTTGTTCCTGGAATATATCTGTATGTTTGCTGCTTTAGGAAGTACATTATTTGCTACCTTTGACTGTCCTTTGATGCAAAGTGCGATGGTAAATGTCCAAAAATATACATGAGCATTGTAATACTCAGCATTTCGTTATGCTTGTCTCTGCAAGGATATAATTTGTAATCTTTATTCTCAGCTGAAAAGAGAGAGGTGCCTAAGCATGGAACTCACTTTAGGCAAAATACTAAGTAGAAGGGAAAGTGCTCCCACAAATCTGACTTTCACCCAAACTTCACAGAATCACAAGATATGCTGAGTTGGAAGGGACCCACAAGGATCATTTGAGTGCAACTCCTGGCTCTGCATTGGACCTTTAGCTTCTAATTAGGCATTAAAGGAAAGAGTTGCAGAATCTATTTCTGTATAAGAGGTAGATGGCAAATGAATTCCCAAGGAAAAGTGGAAACGTAAGCTTCAGTAATTCTTAAAATAACATTTTTTCTTTTAAAGGAAAATCATCGTATCTTTTTGCTGTCTAAGCTGAGCTATTACATAAGTTCAAGATTCATAGGAACTGAAACAAGAACCACAGCTCAAAAACACTGGGCGGTGCATTCAGCTGCAAATCAAGTGTGACTTCTGCTGCCTGAGTTTTTTTAGTTTTCTGTGTTAGGTATGAAATAACTTAAATTTCTCATAGACAGTTTGAACTTACACTGGGTACTATTTATTATTACATGTAATGGGTTGGGGGGTTTTTTGCCTATAATTTATTAATAACAAATCACTTTAAAAAGTACTATTCAAATTTTGTTAGCCACTGATTATTACTTTTTTTTTTTTTAAGCTCTTTCAAAACTGATAGATTCATTCAAATTGCTAAAAACAGTAAAAAATATTTTGTCTTTAATGCAATACTTTCTGTACTAAGTTTGAGCTATAGTTTGGGAAAAGTGCATATTATAAAGGTAACAAAGAGCAAAACATGGAAATTACAAATGAAATATTGTGATGAATGCCATTAGATTATATAACATGCAGAATTAAGAAGCCCTTCAAGAAATTGGTGCTTTCTGCTCTTTCTGCTTCAACTTCTAACGTGACCTGGGGCTCGTTGACACGAGCCTCGGCGTGCCCTTGGGCAGAGGGGATGCAGTGTTAGCCTCCACAGGGTCCTCGCTGGACGACTTCGGAGTGGGAAAAGGCGCAAGGTGGATGCGCGTGCTGGCTCCTCTTCGGAGGAGGCACATCAGGTGGCCGTTGGATTTGGCTTGCGTCAGCCCGGAGGCAAAAAAGGCGAGACGGGCCTCTGGTGTGGGTTCCAGTGAGTTTATTAGCAGGAGGGTCCAGGGACCAGAAGGGCCCCGACGGGAATTGTGCACAGCTTTTTATGGGGGAGTGAAACAAGGCGGGGAAAAGGGAAGTAACCAATGGGGTACAGTCAAAGGGGAGGATACAATATGACCAGAACCAATGGGGAAAACAGGGAGGCGGGAGTCGCAACAGGGAACAACCAATGAACAACCAAACAGCAAAGAACTTCCTAGAACGAGGGAGGTAACTCGAACCCAGGAACCACCCAGGGGGAGGTGGCCTAGACTGCAGTGACATCCTCTGATCCGCTCTCTGACCCACTGTCTTGGGCAGGGAAATTCACCCAGTGGATGGCCCTGGTTTGAGTGGGCTGAGCCACCCCAACCAATTTCCTTTGCTCAGATTTTGGGGAAGATGAAGATTGCCAAAGACATTAGCAACCCTATTGCTTTCATAGACTGACATTGACTCATGTTTTGCTATTGAGTTTTAATTTGAATTTGCTTAAAAATCAAAGTAAGAGAAAGGTTAAATGCAAGTTTAGTAGGTGCACTGAAAGAAGCATTTGCATTTCGATACCAGAAAGGTTTTGAAACATTTGCAAATATTGTAACTTTTTTCTGATATGAATATTCATCAAATGTAAAAGATCACAGTGTGCCACACATCTGACATACGTTTACATTTCTTAAACTAAATGTAATAATAGATATAAATACAATGTCTAGTGTAGTTTAATTTCAATGGTGCCTTTAGCAACACTTGACAACAGCTACATGGAGACAGAAAAAATATGGAAACTTCTTTCTGAGTGATTAAACAGCTTTCCTTTATGAAAACACAACAATGTATTCTGAGTATGGATCAATCTACTCAGAGGTAAAGTGGTTTCTTGAAATATAAAAGGAAATAAACCCCTATTTTACTATTGCACTGTTTGTATTTATGCAAGGCAAAGCAAATGCAAAGATAAAATGAGGGAGAGTAATTTTGACAATTAAATAATTTCTGTTAATAGTAAGTATCAATAATGATGAAATTATTATCCAGATATGAGAACTGTTGGTTTGAAGAAAAGATATGCCTCAGATATACCAGAAAGGGGTGCCTAATGTACTAAAGCACAGGGACCTTGTATAATTTAAGAAAGAGGATTAATTTGGTAATAAGTCAAGAGTGAAGTAATTTGTTTTTTAGAATTATTTTCTGGTAGATGCATTTTGTATCCCAAGATCTACTAAAACAGCAGCTTAGTAAACTCTGGTTTGATTTTCTTTTCATTTTTTCCTCAAATTAGACGTATAAGATCACATGTTTCACCTATTGTTTATATTATTTATCAAATGGATGAGTATGCCATGACTTTTCAGGTTTTTTTCTGTGTAGACTGTATCCCTGAATTTGCAAGTTAATCCATGCAAATTGTTCCTAAGCTTGTTTACTTTTAAAATTGCAAGGTAATTCAACCATATATAGTACTTGACTTTAGTTTTTACTGTGCTCCAAATATATTTCTGAATAGATGGATATAAATTCATTTGCACGTCCATGAAAACAATATCAAAAACTTTAATAAATTATGAAAGTGCCTTTCATTTTCAACTTTAATGATACTTGCATATTATGTTTGCAAAGCAGAGCACTCCAAAGTTAGAATAGGTTAGAATGAAGTAAGCTGTGGAATCTTGTCTTCCTGTGCATAAGCAGTATAATACAGTTTTTAATTAGATGCTAGTGTACTGTTCTGTCCATGAGACCCCTGCATCTCTCAGTACACAGGATTAATAGTATTCAGTAAATAGATAGCTATTCAATATTTTGTTTCCTTGTTATAATTCACTGTGCAGCCTTAGGCCACTATTCAAGTGCCACTAGGGAGACAGAATTACTAATCTCCTCATGTTTTATTTGATGGAAATTATCATTATAGCATTTAATGCTTTACAAATAGTAATTAATTTGCTTTCACAGAACTCCTGTGAAGTGAGAGGGTATTATTCCTGTTTAAAAGGTGGGGAGCTGAGGCAAAGAGATATGAATGACTGAAGGTTAAGAACATTTTGAGATTTCTGAGATCTGTTTCCTTGGAAGAATGTTGAATTTTGTAAATTTCATTTATTCAAAATATAAATCTCATTTATTTCAGATGCAATGTGAGGTGTGCATTGATGCAAAAGTGGGCTCTAGGGCTAGGGATCAACTCATGAAATACAGATGCCTACATTGCAGAAAAAAATAGTTGAATCAGATACCCTTGACTCCTTTATAGTCAGTGGAGAGACTTTTAAGGTTTAGCTCATAAAAATCTTTAAATAGATAAGTCAAATGCTACAAATGCCTATTTTTCTCTCTCTTGTAATCTCTCCTAGTTCAAGAGTCAGTGTACTCAGCATCATAACTTAGCTCCTCATCTTACTGCTCATTCTTATTAACACTCTTAAGTCTAAGACCTTGTATTATGGTTGTGTATTACGACCTTGTACAATTTCTTCTTTTTGTCTAAGGTACAGAGAGAAGCAAAGCTGACAGACCACATACCTTCCGTACTGTCAGATTCTCATTTTGTACAGCAGTTGTCAGTATTCAACACTAGTAAGTAGGAAAGTAATTTACAATGATAACTGGGAGCAAAATTTCTGTGGGTGGAATAAGTGATGTAGTTCCCTAAAAGGATTTAGTGAATTTTGCTGCTAAGATTGAAAAATAAAGATTATATCTGGGCTAACACATGCTTTCTCATAACTTAAACAAAGGAGGTAGCTTTCCATGGTAAGAAACACCTCCTTGATTGCATGGTTCTTCATGTGTAAGCGAGGTCTGTACAGAAGATGCAAAAAAATTATTCAAAGTAATCTAAAACCAATTCCCTAAATTCAACATAGATTTTATTTCAACAAAATCTATAGCTCTGTAAGATCACAGATTATTTTAGTTTGCCTACTTCTAGGAATTTAATATCTTATTTTGTGTGGTTTATATTAATTTAAGTAGATTGCAGTGTTTAGTTCCATTAGCCTCTTTTTTCAAATATCAGCTATTTGAAACTGAGAGTGTGGTCTTAAATGTCACAGAACCTAGCTACAAAATCTACAAATCACTGTTTGAAACTCACTGCTACATTTACCGCATGGTTTGTTTTGTGCCTGTCTACCATCACTTGCCAATTGACAGAGTTAATGGAACAATCAAGAATTACCTTTCTTATATTGAACAGCAGTTTTTGGGGCAACCATGAATGATAGATGTGATATATTCCAGACCAATGCATTCCATTCTTTCTTTTTACTTTACAGCTGTGAGAAAACACCTCTCATATGATAAAAATTGGAACACATCTGCTGAAGGCTGAGCGATAGAGGTCCCTTGATGTTTAAATGTGCAAAGTGTATCATCACTAATGCAGAGAATATGGGGTCTTACTATGAAGCAAATAGTGTGAATGGTGAATAAGGTTACAGCAAATGGAAATGTTTTCCTTTGTTCTGATTTTTTTATCCCTTCACAACACACATGTATCTCTATTACTGGGTTCCAATTTTTATGCTAACACAAATACTGGAAAATGAAAACTTAATAAAGCATAGAACCTTCAGAAATTTAGTGGCTTACATAGATACAGATATATGACACATAAATTCAGTCCAACTGTTCGTTCAAATGCTTTATTGAAATAAATATTTAACTCTTCAAAGCAGGCTGAGATTTAAATTCAAATAGTTACATTAGAAAATAGATTAATAAAGTCATAAATAATGTAGGTGCATTCACTTAAAAAAAAGGCAAAAACCAAAAGCAAAACCAAACAAAACCCCAAGAAACCCCTCCAAAATATCATATGGAAGTGTAAAAAATTCACCATAAAGAAATAAAAAATTACTTTACACATTGCAGTGTTCAGATTTATCCTCTAAACTGGGGATAAATATAACTAAGACTGCCCCCTACAGAAATATTTTCTTCCAATTAATTCCTTTATGCTTCAGTGTTTATTGACCTATTCTGCCCTCAGTTAAGTAGAACACCAAAAAAAGTGTGCACTTAAGAACACGAAGTACACAGAGAAGCAACTCACCTTGCTGTAGCAGAAATTGATATGTACGTGCTGATAAAAAGCTGTTGAAAGATCACCAGAAATTCAGAGGATGTCTCCAACATGAGGCAGAATGGTTTTGCTGCTAAGGCTGAAGAATACACAGACTTTAGAGAATGTCAAGCTTGTTTTGCTTTGATGGTCTAGGTCCTTATATTCATATATGAATAACAAAATTAATTTGGGAGACTAAGTGGATTTCTTGTCCATTTATGCTTGAGCTGGAAGAGAGTGATTAACTGACGGCAACTTACTTGTATTTAGAACTCCCATGTTTGTTGAAGCAGAATTTGATATTAATAAAATATCTTAATACTAATACCAATTCTCAAACATGAAATTATGTCTACTATGTTTTTATATGATCACAACCAATAAAGCCAAACATTATCATAGTTTTATTTGATGAAAGGAATCTATAATTTTCTCTAATGATATTTTTAATTCTATTAACATGTGCTAAAGTATTTTATTGTTCAAAGACAAAAACAAACAACCCTCAAATCAGTAACACCTAACAGATGAACACATTGGTGGATATTGGAAATAGTGTTCTGATGTGTCTAATCAGTTACTGAAGGGCAAAACAATAAAGGAGTAATTATATTCTGCAACTGTTGTGTCAGAATTTAGAGCACATCATTTTTGGACTATAGTGCTCTACAGATATGAATGACCAGAAAAATAGTAGTGAGCATGAGGAGAGTGGAAATTTTAAAGAATCATTTGAAGTGCTTTCACATGAATATGAATATGACATATTGCATGGCAAAATCTTACAAGCTTACCCCAAACATTGAGAGGCATGGAAGAAATATTTGCTCTATCCGTAACAGAAAATCAAATTCACAACTGCAGTTGAGCATGTGTAAGACATCTCCTCCTATTGCATCAAGAAATATTTGAACTTGTTAATATATGATTATTATTAACAGGTTGTTATAATTATGCCTGTATTAACGTGCAAAAAAGACCATGCACTGAAGGCAGTAATAGGGATTTTATTTAAACATGAAATCTGAGGTAGATAGAAAGAAATAGGAAGGGGCTGAGGAGAGAGAGATCAACATATCAAACAGAAGATAGTCACCAGTCATGGATCTAGCGGCATCCCTTTGGTCTTTCCTCACCCTGGGCTTCTCATTGCTGGAGGTTCTGAGGTCATTCAAAGCTTTACACTGTTCATACTTTTTAACAAACAAGGTAAGGGATGCTCATTGGCTACACAGTTCTCTTATTTTATTGCTTAGATGATTCCCTCACTTCTAACGCTAATTAGTTCATATGCTTAGTCTTTCTCCTCTTTGCATTTGGTGGGATTCTTGATTTGGTGGGACATGAGTTGGTGGTCATGATCTCCCCTCTCCAGAATTACTTTTTACCCAGTCAGAGATTATTTCAGCACAGTTGCTGAGTTGGCTTTCTTTGTGGCCCTTAAATTCTGCATACTTTGTGTCCATTATCAGTGATAAATTCTTCTCCCTCAGCTTTGTTAACCTCACCCAAGGTCTGAGATAAGATGATAGTACTGCCTTTATCTTACTTCAAGTTCCTGCTCTGGTAACTTAACCACAGTTCCAGGTATCCATGGAGGCATCTTCAAGGGGGCTTCAGTGGTCGCTGGTGGTCACAGGTGCCATCTATCACATAACTCGGGGTGACCTTTGTTTGGCTGATGATAGGTGTATGAGCAGTTGCTTCTTTACAGCGTTTGCCACAGTGGGAATTTTTATCTGGATGCATTGCCCAGTATGTGCTAACTAGATCTTTTGTCTGCCAGGCCTGGACTTAGTGCCATCTTGTCTGTCCATTCTGTGCTTATCTCATGGGAAAGTCCTATGTCCTTAACAGCTTTTGAGACAGGCAGCTGTGCTCTTTAAGTCCTTAGAGAATCATACTATTTTCAGATCACTATGTAGAAATATCTTCTGAAAAGATAATTTATAGTACATATGTAGATCTGTTGATCATCAGAGATTATGTTTAAGATAGCAGCAATAACAGAAGTTTCTCAATGTAGTGAGAATATTTAACAACAATTTACATTAGAGCTGTTTGGCTAAATCCCTTAAATAGGTTTAAATAGATCAATCTTACTAATTCAGACTATATGCTCTGCATGCTTTAATATTAATTTGGGTACATGACAGTAGTCATTCATGATTGGATGGTTTATGCACTGCGTGACTTACATAGGAACCAATGACAGCAACCAGGAATAAAAGGCATGGTAGGCATCATCTCACTACTAGTCCTATCTTGAAGACAGAATGGTAAAATGAACAGGCAGAAAATATGGTGCCTTAAATCCCAGTCCTTTCCTTCAAACCATTCAGAAGTTTAAGGTAGCAACTTAATGACTCTTTTTTTGTAAGCATGAAAACAAAGGCTCTATAAAGGTTCATGACAGACATTTCTGAGTATAACATAGATTTTGGTGTTGCAGTTTTGGTAGTGTATGTACACGGAATCTGAGCACTTAACTTGTCCCGGACTTACTAGTTCTGAATCTTAACTGACAATCAGATATGGCTTGAATAGGGTTGCTTTGTAACTTAGATTTTCAATGCTGCCGTGAAACTCTGACTTAACAGAAAAAATTTACCCTTTAACAGTAAAATTAAAACAACATAACCTTCTCATTGTGGTAATAATGATAGAGCACAGTCTCATGTGGGGAGATTAATGTTACATACTTTTACCTGTATATTAGTACATCCACACCAGATTTTGTATTGATTGTGGCTCATTTGATTTCACAGTATTGTTTCTCTATGCATATATCCCCAGTATTATAGTTTAAAAAATCCATTATAATCCTTGTCTCTATTTGTCTACAATTTGGCTGTCATGAGCATGACAAAGACTGTGGATACAGGCTGTGAGAAACAAAAAGAAAAGGCTTCTTTCAAACTGCTAGGCAGGGTTAGGCACAAAGGATGGATTTCTTCAGGGTGTTCATGAATTCCTAATTCAGCAACTGAATTCAAATAAACAGTGTGGTTCAACAATAAAAAAACTATTAATACTTCTCATTCAAAAAGAAGTTTCAGACTGTTATTTAGACATATTAATTACCTTTGGTTAATTGGCAATCCAAAGCTGAACTTCAATGACACAGTGCTGATTTACTTCCTTTGTGCATCTGGTTTGTAACACGGCAATTTACACAACACTGCATATATGAAGAGCCTGTGTCCTGAAGATTTTATGCTGGAAAGATACAGCAAAGGAATAGGCATCACAGGAAAAACAAACTAACCAACCAACCAAACAAAAGCACACCAAACAATAACAGCAACTTAACCACGCAAAAAGTGTTTTTTCTTCAGGAGTTTGTTCCTGTATGAGGCGAAAATCAATAATTTAGCTGCACTCTCAATTAAGATAGTGTATTTAAACAATTCTTGTCTGTTAGAGATTTACTGAACTTCTTACCATCAAGATGATATTCGTAAGGCAGTGATAGACATGATATGTTGTCATATAACAGGGACAGATTTCCTTGAACCCTTTATATTTGATCAATCTATCAGTGCCCCAGGATAGACAAGACCCTTGGGCTCTGCCAGTCTGTCAGAGCCCTGTTATAGGGAACCCACTTGTTGCCTAAAATCAAAAGAGAAAAACCCTTGCACCAGTGTTAGTAAAGTAAAAAGCAGACCTTTATTTGGAAGCTTCCAGGTGTCCCAATGGTGATGGGCACACGGTCATCGGATTTCTACAATTTTATAGGATTAATTAATTAGGATATCTGACAGGTACATCCAGTAGGAGATTCAGCTACCCCGGTAACCCACCCCTGGGTCAGCCCCTTGGAATTGGTCCAAGGGCTTCTTTTCCCCCCTTCTTTTTATGTCTTCTTGTAGGTCCCCTACTTGGAAATAAGACTAAACAGTATTTCAGGAATGTGTTAGAAGGTTAGCTTATTACTCTAAAATCCAAGAGACAGGGTAGGAAAGATACCAGGAGCTATATAATTAGTATACAGAGCTATGAATATATGAAAAACACATAAAAAGCAAAAATCTTTAGATATCGCACTGAACAGCCCACTGTATCAGAGGGTGGTCTGACTAAACTATTCAGGGCCACACAGTGACAGCATCCGCATTCTTGGTATGTTTGCTGCTGCTGGATGCTGCCAGTGTCCTTGAAGGACTCACACTAGCAGTTTATGGGACAACACACTTTATTAACAAGCACACAGATGTTAGAAAACATTAGTGACAAGGTTCAGGGATTGTTGTTGATAGTAATTGACTGCAAAGGTGAATCTGAAGCATTATACAGACAAGCTCTAATCACCAATTAAAGCTAGCTCGAGGTCATCATTTAGCACACATAAAGTATGGTTCTTACCCAGTAGGCATCCCTGTGAATGAAAAGACAGGTTTAGCCCATTGACCAATCCTAGAAGTTACAATGAAGTCTTATTTGTCCCACTTAAACTACATTTATGTTACTTTCTTTGAGAAAGGAGAAATGATAAAGTTACAGTTGGTGTCATTTAATGTTTGGGTGGAGTTGAAGTGACTTTAGTCATTAGCATATGTAGTGCATAAAAAGGAATATGTATTTTTGAGTTAATGGAGCAAAGTTAAGCTTTCTGTTATCATCTGATCATTCTTTTGATATAGTTCCTATTGGTTGTATGGTTCTTGATGGAGCATAACCACAACACTGCTGCTGTTCCTCTAGCTTTATTTCATATCTGCATTGGTTTCCACAGAGGACCACTGTAAGCACCTTTGTGCCTCTCAAATCTTTGTTTCCTGTCTCTCTTAGATAATACACCAAGCTCCCTCAGTGTTCCTGCTCCTACAGTGTGCAGTTTGTGTCTGTGTACTATGGCCAATGTTTACAATCCTTCTTGCTGAACTTTGTTTTTAGGTCCCACACATGCACTAAATTTTTGCCACGACCTTGATGTATTTAAACATCTCTGGTTTTTACTAATATAAAGTTCTTCATAGGGATTGCTAAATTTTATTATTAGTTTTCTCACTGAAGGTAGGGACTTTGACCAAAGAACTGTTGGAAAAGAATGTAAATTAGGCAATACTTTAAAGCTTCCCACCAAGAAGGTGCAGAAGTGTTGGTCCTTTTCAAATTCTATTCCTCCACAGGGAGCACTCTAATGATTATTCACTGCCTTTCCTTTCTATTTTTCCAGCCCAATTGAGTTGAAAACCATTGTGTAACACTAACATAGTTAGAATTCTCTGCAGGAAGAAATGACCCTTGATATTTGTTCAAAATTTGGGTTTTTTTCTTGATTTATTTCTTTATCTTTAAATCTCAAGTGCATAATTTTTTTTTCTAGAAAAGAGCCTTGGTTGTTCAATATTCTTTCAAATGTCTTCTTATAGAGCATTTTCCATGTTTAAAAAGGCTGACCACACTAAGGAAATCAACACATTTTCCTACCTTTTACATAAAATTTTCTTCAAAAAGCTGATAAAACTGGTACAGGTAGCATGCAAAAATCGTAAGTTGGAAAATATTAATCTGTAGAAATCTTTGTTGTTCTAATATTCAAGTAAGTACTAATTACTGCTTCAGGGGAATCTTTGCTCTGGCACTTTGAACAGCTTATTCCCCTCTTTCACTGACCTTGGAGTCAGCATAGCTTTTGTTCTCGCATATTCTCACTCCTCTGTCTCACAACTCCAGCATTTTTTCACCTTCTTACCAATGAGATGCCACAAGCATCACTGATGGCTCACCTTCAACCAGTGACAGGTCCTTTGAGATGGCTGGAACTGTCTGTGCCCGACACTAGGGCAGCTCTTGGTGTCTTTTCACAAGCCCCACCTCTGCTACCACAACCCTGCTGTGTAAACCAAATGCATTAAATCTAAAACAAAATGTAACCACAAAAACAAAAAAAAAAGCCACAAAACCACCTCCTACAAACCAAGCCAGTAGAAGCTGGAAAAAAATAAAATTAAAGGAAATTTGGAATCAGATTTATAAGAAAATACTTTGTTCCCTACTTGCTGAAAAGAGCACAGAACTGTTTTAATGTGAGTCAGTCTTGCTTTCTGACTCACAATTTTCTGAATCACTATCAAAGGTTCAGAACCATCAACCAAAAAAATAAAACAAAGTACGAGCCCTTGAGATGTTTTGTTGGTCTAAATATGTTTGCTTACAGATTCAAAGTGGAACCAAATTATACATGGCTGACTTGCAACAGATGAGGATCTGACAGATAGGTTCTGAAGAACTGTGTAAAATCAGGTGTTTCACCAGTTCTGCAAATAAAACAAACCAAAACCGTAAGGTTAAATCTGTGGTAAATTATGGAATTCAAATTTATTTGTTTTGTATACCTTCATCTGCTTGAGATTCATAGTCATTGGTCCCTTTTTGAAGGTAATTCCAAACATGCCTCAAGGTGGAGTCAGTTAAACTTCTACCTGACAGATAGAAAGCTACCACTTCTTATGAAGATTCCCTATGAATCCTTAGACTAGTATAAAACCTTATTCTCTGTGAAGGAAGGAGAACAAAAGAATACAGCTACTGGTCAGTGTCCTCAGATGACACAAGAGTGCTCTGGACTTAAGTAATTTCTTGTGACTAAGTCATCCTTCTGCTAAAGTGTGCTTTGCTGCATATTCCTTGAGAAGGTCACCTTTAGGACTTAGATGTCTAGAAAAGGACACCACTTAATTCGTATTTCCTAACTCCTAAACATGTCCATTAATTCTTTTATAACAGAAGATCTTTACAACCTCCTGATTGCATCCTTCAACTCAAAAAAAAAAGCAATAAAAAAGGTAGCAGCTCCTTCTTCTCAGGAGGGCTTGTCCTAGCCTGTATGTACTAGGATAGTGCTAAGAACAGCTGCCAAGCTGCACCTTTCCGAGAAGCTAGGTTTCCCTGCTATTTAACTCTTAGCCTTTCTTTAGTTCTAGTCAAGGTCTAACAAAAACACATGCAGAACATTCAGACCAGATGTTCTGGGTCTGTACCTATTCCATAAGAGGGGCTGCAGACAGGGCTCTGGCAAAGAGATAGCCACCTATTTAGGGTGGCTCAGAACTGCTGAGGAAGAATGATTGTCACTGCAGCACAGTTGCTTTCTTCTGACCATGTCAAATTTAGGCAATAACTTTTCAAGAAAGTGTCTTCCTCTTAGTTCCCTGAGTCATGCAAAGTTCATGGAATTGCATTGCCTACACATACAGTGCATTAATAGTAGTGGAACCATGGTCAACAAGCAGCATATGTGGCAGAAGCTCACTCTATTCTACAATAAGCCCATTTTATCTTTTACAGAACTGTAGAAAGAATTAGAGAGAGCAAACTAGACATATGGGATTTGGGCTGGAGAGATTTTTTTATTATTATTATTTTACTATTTGATATAATGTCCAAAGATATTTTAGACATTTAGTTCAGATCAAAGTAGGCATGAAATCCTGTGGATGAAGATTGACTGAGGCAATGCAGAGAATAATCAGGAACAACATTTCAAGATGAAATGAAGTGTCATATACTGCCCCAGGGGTCAGAATCATCTCTTGTCCTATTAGACATCTTCATTAACAACCTGAAAGTAAGGGTAAAGAGCATATTAATGAAACTTGCAGTTGAAAGTGCAGTGAGCATTCGTGAGAAAGAATACAAATGCAGCTAGAAAGTACAGAAGTATTTGAAGAAAAAAAACTTGAAAAACAGTTTAATTAGAAAAAAAACTAAAATAAGTATTATGTAGGAAGATAACACATGGATGATAATGTTAAAACAGCAATAATTGAAAACAAATAGTCAGTATGATTAAAAATGGTCAGAACATTTCCAATGAGGTTTTTTTTTAGATCTGTCAAATTATTTATGCTATGAATATCCATGGAAAAAGTGCTTTTCTACATCTCATTGCGTACTAAATCATTCAGAATTACTAAAATACCTTATTTTGAACTTCAACATGCATAAAAAAATATAATCTTTTTGTGTAAAAATGTTAGTTAATTATAGGTGACTTGTCATTTAGAAAGATAAAATTGCAACATTTGGAAAATGTCAAAATGAAATATTTTAACTGACTTTAATATAGAGGATTACTGGTTCATAATTTTTTTTTTTAACTACTTCTTAAAAAAACCAGAACATTTAATTTTTGAAAAATTTCTGGCAGTATTGACATTTCTCTTCCAGCTCTAAATGTGATATTTCAGGGGAAAAAATAATTCAAGGTCAATGGAGGTTTTTGTATCATATGCCAAAACATTAAGTAATCAATCATGAAAGTATTAGTCACTGTTTATCAGGTCTGTTAAGACTGTGTCTGGAATGCTTTATATGTTTCTCAATATCTTGGTACCTGATTGGGAAGGGAAAAGGAACAAGCTGAATGGAGATCAGAGAAGAGCAACTAACATGATTAGATTGCTTGAGAAATTAATTTAAGAAGAAAGGTCACAAACACCTAAATATTCACTACTTGACTAACAACATGTAAAGCTATGCAGCACGTTAAAAAAATGATAAATAGAAACACTTATTTATACAATGCTTATTCAACCTATGGCAACCTATATTGCAAGGAAATGTAACTGATGATAGATGCCTGAAAGAGAAAAAGAAAAAAGACTAGAAAAAAGTCTAATCTTTCTTGAACAATATTTATGCCAATAGCCACAGAAGGCATATTAAAAGTAAAATATAAGAAAAACTACAGAACTTATTTACATCTTCTCAAAAAAAAAAAAAATTCTGTAGATGGAAAAACACCACTTTTTTTGTAGTTTATCTCATAAAGTCTCACTCCAAAGAATAAAATTTCTCTATCTTGTCCTGGCTAAAGGCAGGAAAAATGTATTGGACTAGATGAGTCCTAGATAGAAAGTGTCTCTTTTTCTTGTACAACCAAAGAGGAGCGACACTATGATAGAGTATTAATAGACACTGTAATGAATGCAGTGATTGGGGAAGATGTTTTCTGTAAATGCCTAACAGAAGAATACAAGCTGAATGTCAGTCAACAGGAATCCCTTAGGCTCAGTCTTCAAAGGTCTTAATGAGATATAAATGGTGTACCAGTGTGGAGGGGTACAAGAGTCTTAACTTCTATTTACTTCATCACTTTCTTTCAGTTATACAGAACCATTTTATTCCTCATAACATTAACAACCAGAAGGCTTCTTTTGAAGGTAAGTCTAAAATCCTGATCAGTCCCTTCCTCAAAACACAGCTACCTTTCAGTGATGAAAGGTACTACTTCTACTACTACTTACTACTTCTTCATGGCTACACTGACCTAGAACAAACCTGGTGAACTGGGAAACTTCTCTTACTGTTTCTTATTTACCTACTAGTTATTGACAACTAAGTATGTTTGTTTCTTTGTGGGTTTTTTGGGTTATGTTATTTGGTTTTGGTTTTGGCGTTTCTGTGTGTTTGGTTGGGTTTGGGTTTTTTTGGTTTTGTTTTTTTTTCTTGCCCCCTCCCTTCCCCCCAGTCACCATCTTGGACTTTGAAAAGTTCGGTTCCATCCAAGTCCATTCTGTTATTTCAGTTCATTTTAAGATTTCTCTTCTTGCTCCCAGGAAATGAAATTGTTCCTCCATGTGTAGTTGCACTGATTCTTAAACACTTAGAAAACAGTCCAAAAGAAAGAAATGTTAGGCATAAAATGCCAAAATTAAGTTTATGTTTACAGTTGGTTTTGGGTTTTTTCCCCAGAAAACTGTTCTTTTCTTTAACTTCCTGCTTCTCATACTTCTGTCTGGTATTATCTAAACAGAAGTATTTCCAGAGATACAGTGTACTATATATTCAGTGTGAAATGAATTCCAAGTTTGAGATATGCACCCTGCACAGATGCTTTTCATTTGCAAAATTAATTGGTCACATTGGAAACATACTGGATTCAGGCTAAGAGGCATTGGTGGGATTTTGGCCTGAAGGAACTGGAAAATATCAGATATATTTATCGATGCTTGAATGTTAGTAAATACAAACACAAGGACTGTGTTTAGAATTGTTGGTTCACAAATGTTAAACAATTGTTTACATTTTCCTCCTACTATACATGGAGTATATGTAACACATATGGAGAAAGGAACCCACTTTAATAAATAGTTCCAGTGAAAAGGGATTGAAGAGAAAATCTGTTTAGTAATGTAAGGGGCTGCTTGGAAGATAAGCTAATATATATGCCTTCTTGAAAACAATTATAAAGGAATATTTGCTGTCTTTAAGCTATTATTGGCTTAGATTTCTGGTGCTGTAGAGTACTTCACCTACTTGATTAGCTGACTGGTAATATTCATCTTAGTGCAATATAATTATTTCTTCTCTCTTTCCACCTACAGATTACTCTATTCACAATTTCAAATTCCTTTTTTAACTGACTGTCCTGGTTTCAGCTTGGTTAGAGTTAGTTGTCTTCTTAGTAGCTGGTACAGTGCTGTGTGTTGGATTTAATATGGGGACAATGTTAATAAAACCCTGATGTTTTAATCCTAAACCAAGGACTTTCTAGTGTCTCATGCTCTGCCAGTGAGCAGGTGCACAAGTAGTTGGGAGGAAGCACAGCTAGAACAGTTGACCCAAAGTGGCCCGAGCAATATTCCACATCACAGAACATCATGGTCAGTGCATAAACTGGACAGAGTTAGATGGAAGGAGGTAATCGTTATTTGGGCATGAGCTGTGCATCAGTATTTGGATGGTGAGCAGTTGTATAGTGCATCATTTGCAGTACATTCATTTTATATTGCTAGATCTTGAGACTGCAAGAAGTTAATGACTGCCTCTAATGTGATAGGGGTACACGGAAGATATTTTTGGTTTGAAGCCCAAAATTTTGCTGTAAGTCTCTCCATCTCTTGAAAATACTATTTTAGTTAATTCCCTCAGTCTCTCTTCGTCTCTTGCAAAGCCTATTTCAATTAATTATTTCAGCTTTCCTTTTTCTCTCAGATTTTATTTATTATGTCATTATGCTCTTAGACTGATGCATTACATCATGTAATACAAAATAAGTATAATTGAGTTACCTTAGGGATAGTAGTAGCAATGCCATAGTTGAAGTTGAATTGGCTGTTATACTATAAATATTTGAAGTGTGATTAATGTCTTGGCAATTTCTAGTCTCATTTGGAAAAAAGTTGAAATGCAAGCTGAAAATACATCTGTAAATCTACATAAAGGGAAAATACTCTGAATTTATCACCTTTTCTAAAACCTATCTAGGGAAGAATTTTCCTCTCAGTGCAGACAGAGAAATTCCCAACCAAGTTCTTGTTAATCTTTTTTATTTCCTGAATTCTTTGAAGCTTTGGAATGCTCACTTTTTCTTGGGTTATGTCTTAGGACAGATAAGATCTCATGATCATGATGTTCTATAACAAGAGATGGAATTTTTTAATGAAACCTTAAACAGTTTACCTCTGTAAAAAAAGGGAAAAATAAGATTTGCTTCACTATACACAAGGCAATAGACTTGTGTAAAATGCCTTAAAAACTAGAGTATTTACAAACTACCCTTTAGGATGTTAAGAAAATGCTAAATTCTCACAAATAAATCTGCCTCTCTATTGTATGTAAAAGGAGCTTAAAACAACAAAGTTCCAAATCTCTAAAAGACGGTAGATAAATCCAGACCACAATGCCACATAAATATCAGAGAGACTAAACACCTCAAAAGAAATATGGGCCAAAGAAAACTTGAGTGAGACCAACAGCTAATCTCACTTGAGCCCAGAAAGACTTTGAATTACTGTGGTGAACTTTTCTTCCATTTCCTCCTCCCTTCTTATTCCTCCTTTTAAACATTATGTAGATTAATTTAGAGAGGGAAACAGTATAACTACAGCTTAAAATATGACACATAGTATTTTCTAAAGGTGGGATATTAACATTGCCTCCTGTCTAATCTTGGCATGAAGGAGCTTGCTTTCACTGCTGTAATAAAAGGGCTAAAACCCTCACAGGAGTTTTGACAAGGACAGAGCTTTGGAGCAATAGATGAAAAAGCATTAGGGTTTTCTTTGTGCTTTCTATATTGACAGTTATTCATTATTATTTTATTCATAAAGTTTCATATTTTCTTTAATAGCACCTAAAACTGGGGTTTATAAAAATATGTTTGCACAAGCATAGCAGTACAGATCATAATGATAGGAGCTAGCACTGAGTGGTGCATGGAAGTTTCTCAAAATATAACAGTTTTATTAGAATGCAAAACAGAAACCCGAACAAAGTAAAAATCAGACTTGCTGCACCAAATTGATTAAACACAAGGTTTAAAAAATAAAGATTTCCAACTTTCAGTCTCTCCTTTCATCTTGCTGACAGATTTGGCGACTTTCAGGACTTCAGACATTCTTACCGTGAGCATAACAGCTTCCTTGTCTATAGGAGTAGTTGCTGACCCTTTTTAAGATTAGATTTGGCTCTGCTCTCTGCATCAATCTCTGCTTTCCTCAACACATTCAGCATATGTCATTTTGTGCCCTCTTGGCTCTTGTAAACTTGCCTAACCGATGATCCTGGAGATTCTCCCTGTTGTGCATGTATCCATTAATTCAAAGTAGAATTTTTCCCCATCCTGTTCATCCAAAGCATGCAGCAGCCTTGACAATGAAATCACTTTCCCTCTCTGCTTCCCATCTTGTCCTATCCAATATGTAGCCCATGTACAATGAAATATTAACAGAAACTTTCAACAAGTAGGTAATTTGTGAAAAATATGGAATTTGTCTTGAATACCACGTACTCCACAACTGGTCACTCAGCACATAGAAATAAAGGAGGAGTTTTGTATATATAAGGGTTTTTTTTAAGTGTGTGAGCATAAGTAATCTAATAAGACCACCTGACAGAAAAATAAGTGAAGTTGTATTTTTCCTGGTTTTTTGTTTTCATTTGAAAACGATATAAACTAAAATTTATACTAAAAATACTTCCTTCAATTCCTATTAACAGTGTATACACTCCTCAACCAGGTGCTAGTCCATAACTCACAAGAAATTAACTTCATGCAAAAAGTCAACACAAATTCTAGCTATCAATTAAACATTACATCAAGGGCTTAGGGAGGATTCAAGCAATGGATAGGCTTTCTGTTTGAAGCAGATAACTTAATTCTAGATGAAAAAAATAAACAAATGTCAATTATGACAACAATTTCTGTGTCTTTTGAGATGTATAAATCAGACAAGAACATTTACTAAGTAACAGCCTTTAAAGCTTGAATGAAAAATAGGGTTGCTTCTGAAGGGCCAGAAAACAGCAATTTATTAAGGCATTGAAAGTTTTACTGAAAAAAACATTAACAAAATTCTTGTCCATCACTGTATTTCATTCTGTCTGAACAGTTTTGTATTTCTCTTGCAAATAAATACACAGTCCTTGTTTGGTGAAAAGAAAAGTGAATAGAAATATGATTTCCTAATTCGAAATGTCTTCAACCTGATTTATATGAAATTACTTCATAATTAAATTATTCATTAAAAATATAATCTTGATTTAATATCATTTTAAAGTCAGGTAAAATAGGTAATATACAAAAACCAAAAGAAGTTGGAAGTTGCTTAAAATGGTTAAAAGAAAAAACAAGATTAAATTTTTATTGTAGGCTAAAAATTCTGAAGGGCTTGAATTATCTTTTTAAAAAGTAATCTAGAAAATAACCACTTTTAAAAGGTTTAACAGGTTTTAATTTTATAAAAAATTCTGCCCTTTTTAAGGATAAAAATTAAATTTCCTCTTTCACAAATCTTAAATTTTTTGTTTTTATCTACAAATTATATTCTGTAGTCTCTAATCCTCAATTGCATGAGGAAGATGTAAACACTTCCTGATAAAATAATTATAATTACTAGCAAATATTATTTTGAGAGAAGAAAACTCAGATGAAGTGGGATATATGAGATTTTGTGTGATAGCTTGAAGGCCTGTTTAAGGTGGCTATTCAGAGCAAAAACATTAAACAAAAGATATCTGAGAAAAATGTATTGAAATATATGTTACTGGGTAATGACTTGTGTGTCATCAAGAGCAGATGCCTGATTTAGTGACAATGACATGCAGAATTTTGATAAAAGTTTAGTGAAAAACAGACTTAACCTATCCGCTGACACTAAAATAATAATACCAAGGATGTTTTCCAGAAAGTTTCCATAAAATTTCATGAGATGAAGAATTAAATTTTTTAAACGCTGATAGAGCATCTTTGCAAATAAAGTTTATCTATCTGTAAGTAGAATAAAATAAGCATTCATAAGTTACTACAGATTACAGGATTTTGCTTTTTTTAAAAAATAAAACTCAGTATTACTTGGAGGTCATAATAACACTGTTGGGACCTTAGCAGTAACATTCTAGAAATTTTACGTGTTCTTTTGGGAAAAAAGTATTATTTCTAAACTCATGGTAGATGGAAAAAAAACAATGAAATAATACTTATGCAGTGACAAGTAAATGATTTATAGGGAAATCGTCTGAAAGTTCTCTATTTTCTTCTTCTTCTACAAGCACCAAATCAGGAAGGCAGAAAAGAGGATCTATATTACTTTTCTTCAGTCTCTCCCTGCATGAAAAGGAAAGGCTGCAGTTAATGCACCATATTAACTGTGATTTTTTCTCCCTTTAAAAATTCTAAAATTTTAAATAAGCCTTAAAAATCAAGAATAGTTTTCTCTTCTTAATTATTTAAATGTTCAGAGAGGAATCCAAGGAAATTATTTCTCTGAAATGTTCCCTCTAAGTATAAATATCCCATAACTTTGCCATGTGGCTAGTAAGTGTGTATGTACCAAAATAAAAAAATTGGTTCCTATTGCTAAAGTAATCAAGCCTAGTGTAGAATATTTAATCTAATAGAAGGATTAGTTATGTACCTGGAATTCATGAAACATTTTTTTATAACAGAAAATAGAAATAAAATTTTAAAGAAAGTAAATCTTGAAAAGCATTTGGGTTGTGTCTCTGGTGCTCATGTAAAAGACAGCCCTTAGGCTGAAAGTGTTTATATGAAAATACAGTGTTTGGAATATTTTTAAACAGATTTTTGTGTTTTATCCATAAAAGCAATGCATCAAAATAATGTCTTTAAAAAAGAGAGATAATTGAACACAACTTTTTGAAGATGTTGTTAGACTAGCTCTCTACAAGGACAAAGTTACCACTCTGCTGCATTGTTGAGAGATTAAATATTTATGAGTTTAAAATGCAACTGAAACTATCAAATTTATGTTCAGCCAATAAAGGAATGACAGCATTAAAATTTTAGTCCAGATCAAGTTTCAGAGAGGAATGTCTTCTTCTTTCAGTGAAAATATGAAAGGCAAGCAAACAAATCTCTCTGAACAAAGTAAGCAACTTTGCCAGTACTCTGTTCCTGTCTTTGAAGCAAAATCCCAAAAGTCTCCTCTCAGGGGTCTGAGGCTTGAGGAAGGAAGATGGTTTTGTGTGGTCCTGTGCATAATGCTTATTGCACAGATTTTGACCTCATCAATGACTAAATTGCTACCAGGTTTTTCCAGTGTCCCAACTATTAATTCAAACAATTTGTTTGGTCCCAGAAAGGACCTGAGAATGATTCACCACTTTGATCAAGTATGGTTCATTCTGTAGTGAAGCAAGAAGAAGTCCAAAATAGCAGGATATACACAAATAGTGTGATCTGAAAATTCTTGCTTTATTATGTGCCTATGGTTTTAAGATAACTAGATAATGGATTAAATACACCAAAAGACATAGCAATACTCTGATGCCCTATGTTAAACACTTCAAAAATTATAACAATTATTTGTGAAGAATTGTATTGGGTCTATGGATTACTGGCTGAGAATTTTGTTCATTGTTTGAATTATAAGCAAAATATAAGCAAAGTATTTCTAAGACTATATTAGAGATAAATCAAGCAATATTGTTTAAAAAAATTATCTATCATTAAAAGTATTGTGATCAGTTTTCTTCACACTTTGCCAAAACATTTCTTTTTCATCTCAATATTTCATTCTGATTCCAGGGAAAAAGAATTACTAAGCCACGCATGCAAAAAGGTAGGTCTATAATGATATCTACTTGCTCCATGACTGAGCTATGGAATTGGATAAAGATTTAAGTAAATAATTATTATCATAGTTTCTGACACATGAAATTCCTCTCTAAGAAAAGAATCCATTTTTCTGTAAGATAATCATTGCACATAGGTTTCTGAAAAAGAGGAGTACTTACAAGTGAAGAAGGCTTTGTGGAATATAGTATCTTTGTCTACCTGTGCACATTATATCATCCCTCAAAGTATATATAAATATGAAATTAGAGCCTAGGACAACCCAGATATGGCAGAAAAATTTTAGCATCAGTGAGCCAGACTTCTCTTTCAGATGAACAGAGGAATTTGGGATGTTGCTGCTCTGTCTCTGAGTCAGATTTGCCTTCTAGTTGCAAAAAGAACAACTATTTGATCACCCAGGGAGTGTGAATACTTGTTTCCTGACTTTATTGGTATGGAAATACTTCTCAGTACCTCTCTCCTCAAGTTTCTTTTATTCTTTATGTAAAGAGAAATTGTCAAACCTGATTTCTTAAAACTGGTCCTATTTCCACTGGATATGGAAACTGAGCTTGAAAATGGTTCTTTTTATCCTTCTTTCTATTTTAAAAAAGGTAATTTTGTGCCTATCTCGTCTTTCTCCCCTTCACTTTTTTACTGACAGATGAAAGGTGATTGGAAATAGCCAGCATAAATTCATTGAGATAAATCATGCTTGACTCTGTCTGGAATGCTATGTCCAGTTTTGCAACCCAAATAAAAGAAAAATATTCATGAACTGGAATTCAGCTACCTGGGGTGGTCAGGACCTAATTGCAACCGTCCCATACCTACAGAGAGATCGTCAAGATGTTAGAGCCAGGCCATTTACCCACATACATGATAAGTGGGTCAGTGTCCAAAACCCTAACAGGGTGACAGGGATAGTTCAGACTAAACACAGGGGCAAAAATTTGCTATGAAAATCAGCAAGTGTTGGAACAAGTTATCAAGGCATTTGTGTAAACTGTCATTAGAGGCTTCTGAGAGCTGGGTGGACAAAGCATGAGTAACCTGGTCTAAAGTCAGTGCTGATGAGGCACAGGAATAGGAAGAAATTGTCCCTTTCTCAGGATGTGAAAGGTCACATCCATGCGTTTTGTGACAGTAGATGGTATTATCTATGGAATACAGTACAAACCTCTTCAAAGCCCTGATCAGAGATGGTGGAAAGGCAGGCAAGAGGACAGGGTTGGGGTAATGACAACAGGGGGCATGTACTGACGGAGGGGGCAGCATCGGGGGGTACAGGACAAGACACTACATGCACACAAAGACCCAACTATATTTTGCTACAATCACAGCAAACCAATAAACAATAAAAATAAGAAGATCCACTAATAAAATTACTCATAATAAAATTAGAACTCTCAGGTTTTTATCAAGTCTTTCTTTATGCTTGGAAAGAATGTGCAAATAGAACAGATTTTTGGAGATGAAAGAGACTACTTTGCAGTGATCTCATCTGAATGTAAGAGGAGCCTGAATTCCATAACTTAAAATTATATTCCATCACCACAGGTACATACATAGGTATAGGCAGAAAGCAGTCATAATATTCAAGCACAGCAAGGTTCAAAGCCTACAGTTTTATAAAACAAAGATTTTTTTTTTTCTTGTTACTAGCACACCCATTTTCTAAACAGCAAAGACCTCACCTTGTACATATAAATAAGAATTCAGAGGACTGCCTAGAAAATTATGGCTGAAGGAAACTCTTCTATTGCAAGTACTGCTTTCAAACTGTTTTCAGTGACAAATACAACCTTGAATATGTACTAAAGCTAAACAATAAAAACCAAACAAATCATGATCCTTACAGCTATACACACAGTAGCTCATGGCCATTTTCTCATCTTCCTTTAACATTTTCTTCATCCTGGCAATGTAACAAATGATAGCAGTAGGTGCCGTCTCTCCTGATAAAGTTTCTGTAATCTTTGCTGTTAGCAAGGGCTCCAAAATACAGTTTGAATTGTCTATCATTTCTAAGTGCAGCAAGACTGATTCCAGTGCTGCCATTCTACCCACTCAATCACTGCCTAGCTCTCTTGTACTTTTTCTTTTCTAGTTTTTGGGGTACAGGACAGCTTTTTTTTTTTTGTCCTGACAGCAAGCATGGCTGTCCAGGTAGTGTAACCAGGGTTGAGGTTCATTTGACACTGGTCTGGGTAACTGTACTGACTTTATGCAGTCTTGTTACACTGCTAGGATGGTGTTCTCCACTCAGTGCTTTTTGATTCTGTTGAATGTGGTGAAGTACAGGCTTGTTACAGTAGTAGCTACAGTTGCTTGTTCATGCTGCTGGAACCAACATGATATCTCCACACTGATGACCTGCAGTCAGAAGCATTGGCCTTCTAAGATACTGGCAGATTCAGAAATTTTGACAGATTTTACCAGTAGGACTTGAATAGCTGCTTACCTGGGGATATGCGTGCTAAGTTCATTTACTCATCCTCACTATCATAAGGAAACTTGTCCAAGAGTATCCTAGTTTGCATCCACATGGAGGTCCCAAGTCTACAGCTTTGAAGGCACAGGTTTTTCTTCAGTTATTAGGGTATTTGATTTCTTGTTTCTTGGATGAAGAGAAGTTATCTCAGGATGGTCATCCTGACACCATGTAAAGCTTTAAAAAGATTCCTAAAAAATGTAGGAAATATCACTAACAGATTATACCAGAAAAGGATATAGTTACATGGAACATAATCTGGATTCATCATAAATAAGAGAGATGTATCCCAAACATAACAACATAAATAAAGGTAAAGGTTTACAAAGCATATTCAGCAGAGGGCCAGGATATTTCATTATTTTTTATCTAACTGGGAAAGAGCTAAACAGTTCCAAGATTCTCATTCTGACTTCAAGATTCACATGTAGTCTACAATGTGTGGTCTATGATTCCCACATCCTGTTTTATTTATCCACCCAAATGGATGTTTTTTTCTCCATCCAAATAACTATTAAAAATACTTTTTTAATGAAAAACAAAACAAAAAAATCCCAATTTGATAATACCTTTTACCTTAATTTTTTAAAAACAATTTATTATTTATTTTTATTCTATTTTATCAAACTTCAGAACTTTCTAAACTATTCTGGAAGTGTTTGATCGTTTAACCTTAAGATAAGGTCTGTCTAACTTTGAGCTTGTATTTCCTACATGCTTTTATAAATTTTTTCCTTTCTAAGTAATATTCTGTCTCTAATTGGGTCTGTGAGCAACACCCCTCATTAATTGTTCTTAACAGTCATTATATTTTAAGTAAACTCTCCTTGCTTCTATTCATTGCTATATTTTCTGCCTACCATCTGTGTTTTACTGAGATGTATAAACTATAATTAGCAGAAAAAAATCTCATCCTAAGAATGGCTTCAGCATTCAAAGGTCAGCTTTAAATTCACTACCCATGCATGTTTTTCTCAGATAGCTAAGCACTCTGAGGTCAGAAGACAATATTGAGGGGGGGTTTTTGTGTGTATGTATTTCTTGCACAGTAAATAATTCTCCAGGAAGAATTTCAAGGAAAATGGAGATAAACCTTGATGTTTTACTAAAGTATTGGGAAGAGCACAGAAGAAAAACCAAAAAGGCCTCAACTCTGCTTAAGACCAGAACTTCTTCAAAAGCTGTTCACGATTTTTGAGTTGGATAGATAATTATGCACATGATGAAGTGGCT
Organism: Corvus kubaryi; assembly: GCF_017639235.1. NCBI lineage: Eukaryota > Metazoa > Chordata > Aves > Passeriformes > Corvidae > Corvus > Corvus kubaryi. The sequence goes on from NW_024582091.1 coordinate 8,504,038, forward strand.
AAAAAAAGTAATGCAAATTACAAATCAAAGGCCAGAAATAAATAGCCATTTATAAAGCCATAACTTTGAAAAGTTTGATTAAATGTACTTTTCAAGTGGCAAAATTGAATGAATACAGGTACCACAGGGTACGAATTGACCTTTATTTCTCTTACAACTGTCAGAAATACTGAATGGATTTGTATGCCACAAATTAGAAGAACTGCTTTAATTTTGCCCATAGGAAGATAATGCTAGTTTAATGTGTTCATAGTACATGCAATACTGTATTCAGAGCTTTAGGGAAAATTATATGACAGAACTGGACTATGATTTATGATAAGTTAAACACCTTCATACTTCATCAGAATTTTCATAGCATTGTGAAATATTTTGTAGACTTCACTTGGAAATTTTGCAGTGAAGGATTCAACCTGTGGGAAAGACTTCTTTGTAAGCGTATATATTAAGTGTGTGACTCTTTTAGTACCAGTACATGATTCTTGAAGGATCAGTGGCTGTATCGGTTTTGCTCGGCCCGGTTTTTGGTAGCAGGGAGGCCATAGAGGTGGGTCCTGTGAAAACCTTCTGGAAGTTTCCATCATGTTCAGCAGAGCCAATCTCTGATGGCTCTGAAAGATGGACATGCTGCTGGCCAAAACTGGGCCAGTGAGAGAGGTTGGTAATGTCTCTGTGATAACATACTTAAGAAGAAAATCAAAGTCACAGGGGTTTTTTTGCTTCTTGTCAGAGAAGAGGAGGAGGTGAGAACATGTGAGGGAAAACAACATGGCAACACCAAGGTCAGTGAAGAAGGAGTGGGAGGAGTGTTTCAGGCACTGGAGCCGAGATGCCTCTGCAGGACGTGGTGCAGACCATGGTGAAGCAGCTGTGCCCCTGCAGCCGATGGGTCCATGGGGGATGCAGAGATCCACCCACAGCCCATGGTGGAGGTGTCCGTGCCAAAGTGGGTGGATGCCTGGAGGGGGCTGTGATCCAGTGGGAGACCCGGTGGAGAGAGAGGGCCCTGCTTCCAGGCTGGAGGAGCCTGCCCTTGGAGCACTGCACCCCGTGGGAAGAGAGAGCCCCGGCGCAGTAGTTTTGGGAGGGCTATGTGCCCGTGGGAGGGGCTCATGTTGCAGCAGGTGTAGTGTGGCTGCTGCTCGTGAGGGTGGGCTCACGCCGGGGAAGTTCAGGGAGAACTGTCTCCCGTGGGAGGGACCCACGGCCTCACAGGGGAAGACTCCTCTCCTGGAGCACCGGAAGGAAATCTCAGTGCTGAACTGACCAAAACCCCCATCCCTGTCTCCCTGCGCTGGTGGTGGGAAGGAGGAAGGGGCTGGGGGAAAAGGTGTTTTCAAGGGCTGATTTTATTTTTCATTATCCTCATTTGTTTCTGTTAGCAATAAATTCACTTTGTAACTTTAAGTTAAGCCTGTTTTGCCCTTTAGGTGTTTTTCTCCCAGTCCTTGCCTCAACTCATGAAGCCATCATCAATTTTTTTTCCTTCTCTTCCCAGATATGGCAGGGGAGGGTGAGCTACTCTCGTGGGTGTCTGGCATTGGGCCAGTGTCAAACCACAGCAGTGGCTAAATGGGAGCTTTCCCTGGAGGGACCTAGCTACACTGAAGTGCAAATTTACACATATATAAGAAAACCAAATATATTTATTATGTTATATCAAGGATTAGGAATGTTTGAAGTTACATGTATTTTGTACAGTGTAACCCAATTTTTTTTTTCTCATCTCAGTATTTATTTTGATAACATGTGTGCACTTAACTTGTAGAAAAACCTATATTCAAAAAAAAAAAAAAAATTAAATTGTCCCTATAGGGCTTCTGAAGCATGCCTGCGCAATTTGAGGGTAATTATTTTTAGCAGTAATACTATTTCTTTAAACATTCTGCTAAATCTAGTAGGTATAACTGAATGACATATGAATGGAAAGAGGGGATCATAAAGTGTGCACTAAACTAATTGTTACATCTCACTCAGAGTTTCAGTGGAATGAGAAGTTTAAAGTACAAAATATTAGTCCAGTGAAATACCTGAGTAGGATGGGCTTAGTATTGAGGGTGTGGATGGAGAGGGAGAGAGAAACAGATGGGCAGACAAATGGATATGTTGGATTGAAATGTCCATGTACATTAATATACAGCTGTCATACAAAATAGACTGGTCAATATTTAAAAATCAGCATTGAATAATAAATAAATTTCACCAGATGTAATTTTTGTTTCAAAATCTGAATTAAAGTTCAGCAGATCCTGAAACTCTTGTTTTCCTCAAAATTTGGTTTGCTGTTCAAAAGTAGAACACAATGGAAACTTAGTGTCAAAGAATTTCTAACATTTTGTCTCGGTATAACTGAAAAGATATTTTAGCAAATTTCTTTTGATGCCTATATGATGTTCTAAAATATGTGCCAACTAGTTTTAACTTTGGAGTTATTAATGGAATTTTTAAAACTGTTGCTCCATTTAAACACGAGAATATTTCTTGTATGAATTTGTGTTCACTTGTGTTCCCATGATACTTCAATTTCCTCCTGATCTTCTTTTTATTGGATCCTATACTTTTCCACCGCAGCATTATTCTTTCAACCTAAATCTCAGAATAGACTCTCTTGAATCTTAAAAGAGAATAACACAAAAGCATTCTTTTCTTTTCCATGTTACAAGTAAATGAGTATGCATTTTCTCTTCTTTTTTTTTTTCTTTTCTTTCCATAAAGCTTTTAAACTCAACATCAGGAACAAACTGATTTTTTAAAATGCAACAGGATTGCAAAAAATAGGTGCACAGTGAACTCATCTTCATTCTGTTATAGAGGCACTTGAGGGATCAGGTTTTTATTGGTTGCAATTACTCACAAGATGCATCCTTCAGTAACAATTTTTCTTCTTTCAGCGTTGTTCCTTATCAGAAAGGAGGCATGTCTATCTGAACTGAAATCCTGTATTTCCATTTACACAGGCTAGATAACCATCTTGCAGTAACAGTTTCCTTACAGCCCTCAAACACAGCAATTCAATCTCAGAGGGTCTTCCTCAGTTCACAAATCAACCAGAAGCAATTGTTAGTTCTTTTCATAGGGTCTCACACTGTCAAAGTCTGGTTCTTATACAGAACTCAGCTGTTCTCTTACTAATAATAATTCTGGATGAGGTAATACCCAGCTCACATTCAAAATTTGTTTCGCTAAGAAGTTATTTATGAGCAGGAAATGCTACCTACATTCAAAATATGAAACACGTAGAACCTACACAATATAGGATTATTGCCTTTAAATTCTCTGAATATTTGCAATGCATTTATATTTGAAATGCCTTTATGCATTGATGTAGGAGAGAAATGTTTTTTCATTATATTATTATCATAATGATTTAATATCCTTTACCTATATGTATTTGAATCTCCTACTTTTCTGTTTGGTAGACAAACATCTGTATTGCACTTCTCTAAATCAAAGTCTCAGACAAAAATAAAGTCTGAAAAATTGAATAAAAATAAGGCCTTGATAATGTCTTTAACTTACAAGCAAATGTAATTTATCGTTTACCCGAATGGGTTAGTAAACATCTAAAAACAATAGGGTAATCATATTACTATGAAAACTTGATAGACTTTTGAGCATAAAAACACTGCTGCTGACCACAAGCCCAGAAGGAAGCAAAATAATCATTTACTTAATTACCACGTGGTAGACAAAAAAGCTGCATTGTCAGAACATTTCAGTCAAAGATGTCTGATACCAAGATGTCCAAATGTCAATTCAAAAAGTTACTGAGATTTTTATCTAGGTCCAACCAACCAACCTTACTGTTGATGTGTTAAACTAAACTTGAGCCCTTCTTTTTACTGATTCCTATGCTTTATAAATTTTCATATCAAAGGGGAAATAATACATAGGAGGGATGAAGAGTGCTAATTTCCATCAGAAAAGAAACGCTCTATTATTTATAATACATTTAAAAACAGCCCCCAACACTCAAAAGTAATCATAGGCATTGTCTCCAACTTGAAATAGATTTGCTTAGAAAAAATTTTTAATAATGTGTACTGTTCCTAGAGCAATTTGAAATACAGATGATTAGCCTGTTTCCCAGATGAGCACTCTATACAATTACTCTGAGAGACAGATTCTTCCTATTCTTTTTCTGTCCATCACAATTTTTTTCCTACAGAAAATGCTATCACTTTGTCTATCTGGGGAAATGTAGTATACTCTTCACCACTTTCCAATTCAGACAGTCTCTTGTCTGCTAGTCTGTTTGAAACTCCTAAGGCATAGGAAGGCACTGTATTTTCATTTCCCATATGTGAAAGCATTGCGTGGTTATGACATAATCTCTTTAGTCATCTGTGTTTTAAAATAAATGAAACTTTTTATAACATGTTGTGAAACTATTAATCCTGGGGTTTTTTTCTTTTTTTTTTCCTGCTACTTATATTCTAAGAAATCCTGTTTATAGAATTTAGGAAGAAAAATGTACAGATACTAAGAAAACATCTAGAAAGAGTTGCATCTAGAGATCTCCCTGCCCATGGCAGGAGGGTTGGACTTGGGTGAACTTTAGGGCTCCATCCAACCCAAACCATTCTGTGATTCTATGTTTTCGTGATTCTATGATTCTATGATTTTGTGCATCCAGTCTGCATGGTTGTCCCAGATGAGGGGCATGATACAAGCCTTACCCAAAGATTCAGGTGTCTATCACTCCAGAAGATTTCTCATTTACAGGGTGCACATATAACCACAGTGAATTTAATCTAATAGTTTTCTGAAGAGGCTGTCAACATATACTGGCCTTAATTGATAATGAAAGATTTTCTCCCATTTACAGCAAACTTCAATAGAATCAGAACATAAAGGAGGACTATTTCCCATCAGTTTCATTCTGATATCTTATTTTTTATGACAGGTAAATGGAAATCATCAATCCCTAATGCAATGCTTTATTACCATGATACCATTTAACCTAAGAGATTTAAGCTCTATGTAAATATTGCACATGTAGGATTAATTTGTGGCTGTTGCTTTAACACAGTCACTAGAAGTAAAGCCTCTAGCCAAAGAAGTTCCCTCATTTAATGTGATAAAAAAGACCTTGACATAGGGTCATGAAATTAGTTTTGTGGACCAGTCAGTGTTAGGTTAATGGCTGGTCTCAATCTTACAGGTTTTTTTCAACCTTAATGATTCTATGATTAAAAAAATAAATAAATGTGAACGCAAAGTTTAAATTTTACAAACTGATCTTTGTGTAAAATCATGCATAAGAGCTTAATTTTCCAAAGACATGAGTGATGCTCTGCTTTTCCAGATGCTGTAATAAAGGTTATTTGTATTGTGTTTCACCTGTGAAAAAATCCAAGCTGCTAGGTTTTGCCCTGTGAATGCCTAAAAAATAAATAAATAATATATCATTGTATTTCAGTAAATTATTAAAATGAATCAACATTATATTTAAATATGATACTGTAAAATGTAAAGATTCTTTTCCCAAGAAATAGCTATCAGAAACTTGCAGGCAACACAGCATTATGCTTATAAAATGTTCCTTCTCTTTTGAGATTTATTTATATTGAGACATAAACAAATTTTAAAAGCTTTTACTATACTTTTTAATAGATTTTGACATCTATATTGTTTTAACCAGAGGTTAAATATCTTCAGAACTGGACTCTGTAGTGCATGAAGACAGATTCAATATTAGTGTGGAAATATGATTCTTGATAAACTGATAGAGGTGTAATATAATAACACCATGTTTTTAACCTCTGCTTCCATTAAGCAGTCATATATTTTAATGAAAATGCAAGCTAATGGAACTTTCTAATACAAGAAAACAAAAAACATTTGACAGAACTTCCTCTTTTCAGAGTCCACTTCAGTGATTTTGGCTAGTATACATTCTGAGCAAGTTTAAAAACCTTTAATATTTCATAACATGGAAATTAGATTTGTTATATATGAAAAAATAAATATTTTGAGAAAAAATTTATTTTATTTTTGCATTCTCTGAATTGTCTTTGACCATCGAGTAGTTGAGTTGAGCTAAAACACAACACAAACAAAAAATGATAAAAGAACTAGTTGTTTTGCTCTATATTTAAAAACTCGAATAACATTAGTCAGTGATAGCTTTTTAGTGCTCTAAACAGCTTACAGCTTAAAGATTTGACCACAGCTGTAAATGGGATCTTGTAAATGCCAATCGGGAGCAGCAGGAAAATCAGACACTGCGGTAAGTTTGGAATTGAAGATTTGCTTCTGTGCTTCTATCAATAGACCCTTATGCATACCTCAAGCATGTTGCTTCTTCTAATAATCACAATGTCAGTAAAAATTATGACATAGTTTGAGCTCCTAAGTTATGTACTGTATGGTAAAACATGCAAAGGAAATATAATGATGTTTGCATTTTTTGAAGCTGTAGTGCCAAAAGTGAACCTGTATTCAAGCTAACTGTGAATTTTATGTAAAAAATTACTGTTATTTATTAAGCCTGCCATTCAATGCTATCTCATCAAGTAATGCAGAGATATCAGCATATCTCCTCTGACCATTCTTTCTGCCAACATTCTTTTTAAAGATAACAAGAACCTCTGTTTGGCCTTCATGTTCATTTTTCAGCAAAACACATTCAGATCCAGATATGCTATTCTGTTAAATGTCATTCTTTAATTATCAGACTCAATGCCTAGCATTTCACTGACAGCATCAGCCATCATAGTGTAATTTACTGCATCCAGAATTGCACAGTGAATTTGTATTCATTAGTAGAGGGAAAAAAAAGACATACTGAACTAGCCAAATCAAATACAGATGGCTGGCCAACCATACAATTAAAAGCGATAAGCATGGCAGACTTTCGTGTTTACCCTTCACTTCCGTCTACTCTTTGAATTGAAGAGTGGATATTAGCTAAGTAGTTGATAAATGGTGTCTGATCTGAAAACCATTATACTAGCACATCAATATATTCCTTTCAGACTAATTCAGTACACAGTGTTACAATAATGTAATGTCAGGCATTAGGTGTGTTGCAACAAAATTCATTTTGGGTACATTCTGTGACTGTACATAGGCAACATATGATCCAAATACTTGGCAGGTGGAAGTGAATCTTGTGAATTACTCATGAACGGTTTAAATCCTTGAACTATTTATTATCTGCTTAGTACAACTCTATTTAAGCAGCAAATGTAATTTTCTTTTTGGGGAAGGCATCAAGGGAAGTTTTGTGACTGTAAGTAGGGGCTTGGTTGCCTGGCTGCTGTTGTTGTATAAACTTTGTATCTATAGGAAGAAATACTCAATCACAATCTAATTTTTAAAGGAAATGTCTTTTATTTTTACTTTCATGGCATATGAGATTTTTTAACCCTAAAATTACCACATTCAGCATCACGGATTTTTGTTCCTAATTTCTGTGAAATTTTACACTGAAGTAGCAGTGATGAAGAAAAAGAAAAAAAAGGAGATGTAGTTTCATATGTGCTTTTTATTTAGTTTACACTGGTCATTGGACTAGTGTGAGACAACCAGTGACACATGCAACATAAAGATATTGAAGAGGTGTATTAAGTTATGTCCTAGTTCCAATATTTCTTGTATAAACATGCCATACACGTTAGACTTACAAATTTCAGTTTAGAATTTAGGGGCTTTCTTATTGAAAATCCAACATGTATGTATGATCCCTCTGTGAAAATGTATCTGCTTTATCGACAATAAGTCAATGTTGACATTAACGCTATCCCCAGTGATGCAAAATTAATAAAAATGTCAGTAAAGTCCTCGCTCTCTGTTATACTATAATCAATGGCCTAAATCTAGCAAGCCTCTTATCTGTGTATACATTTTTAGTTATATACATTGTAGTCATACCTTTGTTAAAGTCAATGGCAGGTCTGTTAATGAGTTCAAGTGGTGTCTGAGAGACCTCATTTGCATTTCAAGAAAATTAAAACTATTACTTAAATGATTTAAAGTAGAACAAAGTTTCTGTGTTAATCCAGAAGCATTTTTAAGAGAGCAAAATATTATGGTAGTATTGTGGAAAACATAGCTTAACTGTCTGCAGAAGGCTGAAGCTTCAGAAGACAAAGTGGATTTAGGAGTTTCCCAAAAGAAACAAAGTCCTCAAAGCTATCAGATATCAAAAAACAGGAACAAAAATTATCTCAGTGACCTTACATTAAGGGCTTTTTTAATCTCATTTTTTATCACACTCTCTTTCTTTAAAGGCTTTATTTCTAGGAACCATTTTAAAGCATCGGACGTAAATGAAGTGAAATAAAAATGTTAGCTTCAATTAAGGTGAAGTTTCCGAATGTCATGGAAAAATCTAGTTCAGTCTTCCATTTGCTTTTTGGTTAACTTCTAATTTGTGAATACTGAAACAATTCAGCAGTGTGATAAAAAACATATTCTTATCTCTACATTTAATTATGAAGAGCTGTAAACTGATAAATGTAGTCTACAATTAATAAAAAGATGAATTAACATTCAACTAAGAAGCTACCAACTTTTCAGTCTGATGATAGAAGTACTTTCTGCCATTAGAAATTATTCTTTTGACTGGAAAAAGAGAATAATGCAGTTTCTGCTTTCAAAAACATCCTAAAACATTTTTAAAAACACATTTTAAGGAGTTATATTTTCATTTAGATTTATTTGTAAAGTTCCTAAAAAAATAAGAACAACAGTTCAATCAAGTACTTAAATAGTGAAATAGTGACAATCTTTATGGTTTTATATTCATTTCAACATTCAAAAAACAAATTTTCTGAGAGTCTAAACTTATGAATATTAGCACTCATGGTCTAATTGTTAACTGTTTTGCAATTCTATGGGAGAATGTTAAATTCCACAGAAGAATGGTAAACCTTTGCTAGATATGTTTAAAACTGCCCAAAGAGTGTCTGGACAACTGAAATTCAAAACTGGAATCATAAAACCTCCTTCTCAGATACCCTTCCCAAGCAAAATTACGTCCATATTTTCTCTTTATTCTAAAGAAGGCACTTTTCTGCTAATATTTGTGAATTCACCAATATGCAATATCTCTCATGGATGCAATCAGTGAGACTGACCTTAAAGGAAAGTTCTTCTCTCTCCATGTTTCAATTCATAAGCATTTTTCAGCTATATAAAAACAGATTTTCAGTGAGACAAAATAAGTAATATATACAGATTTTATCTACCCAAGTATTTTATCCAGAATTGTGTGGTTTGTTAGTGAATCCTCCAATAGTTCTTACTTAGAGTACTTTGCTCAGTCTGTAGTTTTGTGCAGGCAAACTTGGTACTTTTAGGAGTACTGTATCAGATGTAAGAAAAATGTTCAAGGGCCATATTAAATCTAGTTTAACCAACATCTGTTTCAATGCACTCCTGTTGTGCCAAATGCTTATACCACAGTAATAAGATTCTTTCACTCACAGAAACATGCAGATATGGGTAGCATACGGTAGATATGTAGATAAGCAGTCTTTGACTACTAGTTTGAAAAGCCTTTTAGTGCACCTGAACTCTAGTACTACAGAGTTTAGAGCAGGAGAGTGAACTAAGATAGACAAAAGAGCCAGAAGGAAACCGGAAACCAGTTAGTGGTATATTAGCATTTGTGTTTTTACAAATTGGCAAGAAATGTATACAGGAGTAGCCACAATTAAGTTGTTCTTGTCCAAAGAAAAATAAAAGTGTGAGTCTAGGAGCTGTTTAGTAATGATAAGAAGGCATTGAATCTGTGAGGAACTCATTTTCAACAACTTTGTCCAAGAGCACTGACAGCCTTCTTCACAATAATTTTATTTCCTTTTTTTCTTTTTTTCTGCTATGATTTTGGAAGCAACACTCAGAAAGTAGTCAGTAAACCGAAACATCTGTCTGCAGTTACAGAGTGCTTGCTTCACAGCTTGAAGTTTAGGCTTGAAACATCTCTTCAGTTATGTGTCAACAGCATTGGAAGAATTATACCTGCCAATTTACATCTCTTTAACAAATAGACACACTCCTGTTGTCTTCAGGAATACTCTTAGAACTATTTTAGTATTCTTGTCAAGGAAATGGATCTTCTTGTAGTTTTTTTTAGTGTGGAGAAAATTTTCTATAACTTGAAAGATTGCCATTTGTTCATAATTTTCTATGCTTGCTATCCTTGAGCAAACCAGTAGTTTTGTAAGCCAGCACAGATGTGTTGCCTCTTTTGTCAGAAATTTAGACATCAAGAACAGTACAAATGGCCTTCAGGACTGGTATAGGTTGTCATAACTCAGCTAAAACACTGCACAGTTTTTAGTATTTCACCAGTTAGGAAAGGTCTCTGGCATATATCACAGATACCTTCATTTTCAGGAAACCAAGTTTATGAGGAAAACTATGATTCTAACACTTCTAAAAGAAAATATCAGATAATACAGATAAAGACCACAAATAATAGTTTGTGGTGATGCGATGTTCTTACTGTGTTTTTATATGTTCTTTGTATATTCTTTGTACCCCAATGGTTTATCCCTACCTTCCCTACTTCTATTCCTAGTTGGTTTGTCCCAGATCCAAGCTGCTCCCGTGGTGATCCCAATATGGCTATCCCCTCCCCTTGTTCTGGCTCTTTCCCTATCAATCACCCAAACCCCTCCTGTTGTTCCCAAAGGTTCGGTGTCCATCACCTGAGCCCTCCCTAATTACCCTTATTGACCCCCGTCAGTCCCCCAAGATCCTGCCCCCTCGGATACCTCTCCTCTTGGAAATCCCCTAAACCTGGATGCCCCATTGGGGCATGTGATCCCTTTCCCTCCACCCCTCGAGGCTATTGGCCTATGTGAATGTCTATCCCTGTCCGTATCCCTCCCCTAAAGATACTTTTGGTCCCCTGTTAAGCCATCCCCATGGTAATGCCTCCCCTAATAAGGTGTTGCCCAGAGCTGCTTGGTGCTTGTCCTCTGTGGATCCCTCCAATAAAGTTGGGGTACCTCCTGTGGCAGGCCTCCTCGCTACTTTTTATCTCTCCCTTCGTCGGGGGCTGCTGAGTGCTGCAGTGTCTGGAGCCGGCGCTCCGCAGGGTAGAGCTGAGGCTTCAGAGGAGCAGCTTTAAAGCTCCGTGCCTGCGGCTGCTCCCCACTCCTGTCACACACCGCTGGAGCCAGCCCGGGCAGTGGGCAGCAGCGGTCAGTGTGACAATAGTTGATCTGTTCATTCTTGTTAACATGCTTCCCAGGCTAGTGTGTGTAGTTTTCAGAATTTCGGTGAGCATTTTTTGCTTCAAGTTGAGGCGTTTGGTCAGAAATGAAATCTCAAAATATATACTGAAATTTTGTATAAACTCTACTGAAATTTACAGCAAATGGATACCTAAAAACACTGAGGAATTTATCCTACATTTATTGGATAACTTTTTTACTTTTCTGGAATACCCAAGGCCACAGGATAACTGTCTGTAGCACTTCAGTGTGAATAAGGCTAATGGAATAATTCCAAATGCCTAATCGGGTCATCTAAAAACCAGGTATTTAATTCTAAGCCATTCAGCACAGGTTTTCTCAGTAGCAGTCAAGAGAAATACCTGCTTCTAGGACTACTTTTATAGGAATATATAGGAGTATGATAGATCAGGTGAATTGTCCTTTAAAAGTATCGTTCTCCCCTCATTGATTTTTCAAACAACTAGATAACTTGCAAGCATTTGAAAAGGGGTATATCCATACAGTTCAAAAAAGCTGTTGCTTTTTCAAAAGCTAGGTATCATTAATACAAGCCACTCTCAATTTTGAGTTCAGTGGTAAAACATGCTTGAGACAATGCCAAAGTATTTTGTTTAACAAATGTATCCTTAAGAAACTCTTAAAAACATGTCACCATCCACAAGGAGGCTGGTGAACATCAACAAAGAGTCCAAAGGTACTATTCTGTTAGATTCTCTGTATATCACCAATGAATTTGAGTGTATGGGCTTTCTTGTGTTTAGTATGTTACTTCAGGCATGACCAGTGTAAAACTTACATTCTGCCTTCTTGATCCACCTTTGTAATTAATTTTAAAGCAATGAATATAACTGGATTTTACTGTTGCATATTTTTTTTTTTACATTAAAAGCATAAGCTTCTTGTCTTTTCATAAACAAAGTAATTCTTTAAAGGACTTTTCATCATGAGACACTGTTCTCTGTTTCTGATGAGCACATTCCACACTCTGGTTGTCCATTTGAATATCGAATAGCAATAGAAGTTTTTACAGTTGAAACATTTTCATTTCAAGAAATGGGTTTTTTCAGCACTTACAAATGTTAACTGTATTCTCTGCTGAATTACTCTTCACAAAGGTCTTTTCTAGGTAATATGACATCATGATTATTCAAGCCAAGATCTAAAACATATTCTTTGTGACTTAACAGAAAACACTATTTGGTTTTCAGGTTGGTTTAGACAAGACCTATTTATGCACCCTTTGTATTAAATTACTTCAAAGAATAGCGATTATTCACCTCAGGAAGAAGGAGACTGGAAACACTTAAAAATATTTATTCATGCTAAGTTTCTGAGGCATCCAAGTTAGAAGCTGTAGTGTATTGACCCTGGCTGGATGCCAGGCAGCCACTAAAGCCTATCACTCCCCTTTGCAGCTGGACAGGGGAGAGAATATCTAACAATGGGTTCATGAGTTGAGATAAGAATTGAGAGATCATTCACCAAATACTGTCATGGGCAAAACAGACTTAAATTAGAGATATTAATTGAATTTATTTCTAACAAAATCAGAGTAGGATAATGAGAGGTAAAATAAAACGTTCAGAACAGCTTCTCCCCCACCCCTCCCTCTTTCCCAGCTCTACCTCCTCCCCCAGTAGCCCAATGAGACAGGGAATGGGGGTTATGGTCAGTTCATCACCCCTTGTTTGTCCCACTGCCCAATGAGACAGGGAATGGGGGTTATGGTCAGTTCATCACCCCTTGTTTGTCCCACTGCTCAAGAAGAGGAGCTTGCCCCACTCCACAGTGGGGTCCTTCCCACAAGAGATAGTTCTCCACAAACTGCTGTGATGTGAGTCCATCCCACGGGCAGCAGGTGTGGGGTATGCCCAGCCACTGCCCTGGAGGGATGTCTGCTGAGATAAGAAGATTGAGCAATCTCCCAGCAGGGCTCCCTGGAAAGGCAACCACTTCTTGGGTCATGGCGAGGAAAGGTAGACCCACAATCCTTTGGGAGACACTATGCAGATCATTCTGTAACCCACTGGTCTGTCCCAGACCCCCTGTAATCCATTGGTCCCCTTGCTGATCCTCTGTATCCCTATAAAAGCAAGATCAATGGGCCCCTGTGGCTCAGAGAGAGCTCGTCCCTGGCTCTCCCCTTTGCCAGAGGGGACCCACAATAAAGCTACCTTCGTGCGGAACCAGCCACACGGGGCTTCTCGTCTCTCTCTCTGGTCTGGTTTGGCCTGGAGGCTGCCCTGCAGAGCTGAGCTGGAATCACGAGCTGATATCACTAAAGAGCTGACAGCCTCTGCAAGGGCCCCTCTGCCAGCAGCTGAGAGGAAGACACCGGACCTCGCGAAGGCGATTCCTTTCGGGACCATCTCCCCAGACCGGTCATCTCTTCCTGGGTCACAGCCTCCGACCCCATCACCAGCTGTAATAAGCAGGCCTTCCCAAACTGTTAGAAAGTGGGTCACTTCCACAGGGTGCAGTACTTCAAGAGCAGGTTGCTCCAGCATGGGCTCCTCTCTCCACAGGGCTCCCACAGGGTCGCAACCTCTTCTCAGACATCTACCTGCTCTGGCATGGGTCTCCTCCCTGGGCTGCAGATGCATCTCTGCATCCCTGTGGATCTCCACGGGCTGTAGGGGCACAACTGCCTCACCATAGTTTGCAGGAGAATCTCAGTTCTGGTGCCTGGAGCACCTCCTACCCTTCCTTTTCCACTGATCTTGGTTTCTTCAGAGCTGTTCCTCTCACATGTTCTCACCCTTCTTTTTTCTGGCTGCAATTACAACTGCGCAAGAACTATTCTTTTTCTTCTTCTTAAGTATCACACAGTTACTGCAGAGGTGTTACCATCATTTCTAATTGGCCTAGCTTTGATCAGCAGCACATTCATCTTTGGTGCTACCAGAGATTGGCTCCGCTGGTCAAGGAGGAAGCTTCTAGGAGCTTGTCACAGAAACCATCCCTGTAGCTGCCCCGCTACAAAAGCTTGGCCGTGCAAACCTAATACAGAAGCACAGATTGCCTGATTCCATGCATAAAAATTAAAAAAGATAGATCACTCTACAAAATTTCAAGTTAGATCACAACAGCTATATCTACAACATACAGTTTCTATACCGCCAGTTCAAATGCTTTAATGAGATGTTAAATATGGTGCATTTAATAAAGATATTAAATTAATCGAAGCCTAAGTACAGAAGGAGTCCAAAATTTATATCTTTGAAAACTATTGTTCTATTTTTTAAAAAGGCTACACTGAGGTATACCTTTCTAAAGGCCATGTAAACCATATGTATAACATCTTTAGACAAAAAATTTCTATTACCTAATAATGCTCCTTTTCTACATACAATCCTTTCCCTATTGTTTTAGATTTGAGAACATTTTAGAATATAGACAGCATTGGAAGAACAATAAATAAATACAAACTGTGCCTAAGGCTTAGTTTCCTGAATATTACAGCCAATTCTGATTCAATGAAAGGATTTCTATTTATACCAGAAACAGCTGAATTAGGCCCTAATATGAAAAAAACTGCTAAATGGTATCACTTTCTTTATACAAGACTGTAATTTTGTCAACATTTTCAAATTCTTTGACTAAATCAAATGAATTCACCTGAATAAAAGGCACTGGGTTTTGATCCTTTATGAACACATTTATGTGGAATATCCCTAATAGCAAATAAATGAGATTAAATATAGTTACATGTGCTTATGAATGGATTTGCATAAAAATGTAAATCTACAAGCACAGAAAATTTTCCACTTTATTAAAGATATTAGATTAATTGCTATATCCTTTATAGAAGCATTTTTGATTTTTGTTACTTTGATGCGGCAAAACCCTCAAGACAACGTTTTACTTTATGGAACTTGTACTATTTAAAATTATTTTCCTGAATCATAGGCGAGTTTGAATTCACAATAACTAAAGGTCATTAAAACCTTTCTGCTTTCCTATTCATTTTTAATTGGAAAATTATTTAGTTGGTTTTTTTGTTAAAGTGCAAATGAATAGAGGGTTACTTCCATATCAATTTCAATGTTAATGAAAGAGCACAAATTAATCATACTCCTTGTATGAAAATTAAAATTTTTAAAAAAATCTAAGATATAAACTATAACTTTAGTAGCTATACCAGGCTTGAGATAAACAAATCTTCACAAACCTAATTATGTACAAAAAAACATATCCACAAGTTAAAAACAAATCAAAAGAAAACAAATAAAGAAAACAACAACAACAAGAAAAGGGAGAATTCCCAATGTGATTCCGTTACACAGAGAAACCATCATTCTGGTGTCACAGGATGAGAATTGTAGAGGAAGATAAGACTTGTTTATTATATATATGATGATTGACAGCAGAACCATTTATTTTCTGTAGCCTGGGAAATTAAAAACTTACCTGCAATTGACTCAGTAAATTGTTGTTGTTATTAAATTATTTTTCCTAAATATAACATAATTAATATTGGCATCAGCAGTTTATGTTTGCCACTGTTACCTAATCACCATGGGATGTATAGTTCCCCAACCTCCCACACAAATTTGTACATGTGAAAACTCAAGCGTAATGTTAAATGAGCTGAAGTAAAAGGCTTTATCTCTAACCTACATAAACACATACGTATCGTAGATGTAAGTTTATTTGCCACAGCATGCCTGCATGAGGACTCACATGCGTACCCTTTGTATGAGTTTTCCTTTGCATGAATAGCTGTGTCCTGGGTTGCAGTGTATTCTATTACCATCCTCAGGAGCCGTTGA